>NC_089512.1:55447444-55762871 GCF_036850995.1 Saccopteryx leptura
GATTCATTTCTAGTTTCATGCCGTTGTGATCGGAGAAAGTACTTGATACGATTTCAGTCTTCTTAAATTTGTTGAGAGCACTTTTGTGCCCTAACATGTGGTCTATCCTAGAGAATGTACCATGAGCACTTGAAAAGAATGTATATTCTGCTGCTTTAGGGTGAAAGGTTCTAAAGATATCTATTAAATCGAGTTGATCTAGTGTTTCCAATAAGTCTGCTGTTTCTTTGTTAATTTTCTTTCTTGAGGATCTATCTAATGATGTTAGTGGGGTATTGAAATCCCCTACTATTATAGTATTGCTGTTGATCTCGCCCTTTAAATCCATCAAAGTCTACTTTATATATTTAGGTGCTCCTATATTAGGTGCATAGATATTTATAATAGTTATATCTTCCTGTTGGATTACTCCCTTTATCATTATGTAGTGGCCTTCTTTATCTCTTACTATATCCTTTGTTTTAAAGTCCAATTTGTCTGATATAAGTATTGCTACCCCAGCTTTTTTTTCATTTCTGTTTGCATGAAACGTTTTTTTCCATCCTTTTACCTTCAATCTATGTGTGTCTTTTGTTCTAAGGTGTGTCTCTTGTAGACAACATATGTATGGGTCCTGTTTTCTTATCCACGCAGCTACCCTATGTCTTTTGATTGGATCATTTAAACCATTTACATTTAAGGTTATTATTGATATGTAGTTGTTTATTGCCATTTTCTTCTTTAAAAGTGTATTCCTTTTTTTTTTTTTTTCTTGCTGTATTCTTTTCCCACTTTGATCTGTTTACACCAGGCCCCTTAATATTTCCTGCAGCATTGGTTTGGTTGTAATGAATTCCTTGAGTTGTTTTTTGTCTGGGAAGCTTTTTATTTCTCCTTCGATTTTAAACGATAGCCTTGCTGGATAAAGTAGTCTTGGTTGTAGGTTCTTGTTCTGCATTACTTTGAATATTTCTTGCCATTTCCTTCTGGCCTCAAGTGTTTCTGTTGAGAAGTCAGATGTCATCCTTATGGGGGCTCCTTTGTAGGTGATAACTTTTCTTTCTCTTGCAGCTTTTAATATTTTCTCTTTATCGCTTAGCTTTGGTATTTTAATTATGATGTGTCTTGGTGTAGGTTTCTTTGGGTTTCTCTTTAATGGAGTCCTCTGTGCTTCTTGGATTTGTGAGAGTTTCTCTTGCATTAATTTAGGGAAGTTTTCAGCTATGACATGATTGAACAAAGTCTCTATCCCTTGTTCATTTTCTTCTTCTTCAGGAACCCCTATGATGCGGATGTTATTTCTCTTCATGTTGTCACAGAGCTCTCTAAGAGTTTCCTCTGACTTTTTGAGTCTTTTTTCTCTTTTTTTCTCTGCTTTCATGCCTTCATTCCAGTTGTCCTCTAACTCGTTGATTCGATCCTCTGCTCTATCTATCCTGTTTTTAATTCCTTCCATTGTGGTCTTATTTCTGATATTGTATTTGTCGTCTCCATCTGATTCTTTTTTATACTTGCTATTTCTTTATTTAGGTTTTCAAACTGCCCCTCCATTGTTGTTCTAAGATCCCTAAGCATCCTTACAATCATTATTTTGAACTCCACATCTGGAAGTTTGATTATTTCCATATCACTCAGTTCATCTCTCGAAGGTGTCTCTTGTGGTTTCATTTGGATTGCACTCCTTTGTCTTCTCATCCTCTTTTTTTTTGTTTGTTTTATTTGTAGAGTTGGTTGAGTCTAGGCTTGGTGTTGTCTGCCTCCAGTTTTCAGTTGTGTTATTTCTAGGTCTTCTTGGGTTGGTATCAGCTGTTATCTGTAATCCACTTTTGGATTTGGGCAGCTTTGAAGTCTTGATTTGTTTGTTTTCTTAACAGGTGATAGTCTTGTTTACTGATCTCAGCAGGGGGCTTCCTCTGAAGGCCTCTTTAGCCAGCTAGACTCTCTGGGGGCAGGGTGTTTTGTCAGCTTCAGTAGGGGGAGGTGTATCTCAGATCTCCATGGAGACCTGAGTTACTGCCCCTCCTCCCCACTTCTTGTTTTCAGCTGTGTCTTGTTGCGCTGATTGGAGCTGGAGAGATGTCCGGAGGTCTCTGATCTGGAAGCACTTCAGCTCTGTTTTGTGAAAGGTTCAGTCCCTCCTCCAGCTATGGCCGCCTCCAGCACGATGAGTCAGCCCTTTTAGTTCCTCTCCTGCATTCCTTATCCCCTCACAGTCTGTCCCTCTCCCTGTCCTCTCCACCTGGGAGATAAGCTGGTCCTTTCAACGCACCTCGCTCCCTGGTCGCCAGGCAAGTGGCTGTGAGCAGTAGTTTCTGCTCCCCTCCCTCCGAGATCCTCTCTGGGCTCTCAGCCCCCCCCCTCCATTCCAGCAAGCAGAGGAGGTTCAGGGGCTCCCTACCAGGATTTCTGTGATTTCCTCTTTGCTCCTTGGTTTTTGAGAGCCGTTCTTGCAGTTCAGAGTTTGTTTTTCATGCTGATTTTTCCTAAATTGATTTGTATTCTAGTTTGGTGGTGAGAGCTGGGTGTCTGTGCATCCGCCTACTCCGCTGCCATCTTTTTCTCCATGGATTGGAATTTAACTGCCCTCTTGCTCATAATCCTCCACCCAATTTAGTGGCTGGCTACAAGAATATCAAGATGCCACCCAGAAATTGGCTATACAAAATTTAGGAGCTGGTATACCCATCAGCATTGACATGTTAACTGGTGCCGGTGCATATGACAGCCCGCAAACTCAGGTTCAGATTAACAGAACTGCATTTCCTCAAGTTTATCAAGCAGCCTATAAGGCATGGACACAAATACCTAATACCCATGCCTCTGCTGGTTCCTTTCCTACCATGTGTCAAGGAGCCACTGAGCCATATGTAGATTTTGTCAGCCGCTTACAGAATGCCATCTCCAGGTAGGTTGATAATACTCAGGCAGCAGATGTTCTTACCCTACAATTAGCCTTTGAGAACACTAATGCTGACTGCCAGAAAGTATTGCTCCCCCTCAAGGGGCAGCATCCTAATATATCACAAATGATTGCAGCTTGCCAGAATATTGGCACTGAGAGTCATCGAGTGCAAGTTCTAGCCACTGTGCTCAGGCCACAAACCCGTTACAACTGTAGGAGATAAGGACATTTTCAGAAAGATTACCGGCAGAGCCTAATAGCAACTGTGTAGCTTGGCTTTTACGTGCGCCCTGAGGGGCTAATTAAAACTCAATCTAAAAATTCTTTATAAAATTCCAGCAAAGCAGATTGTAAAAAATCAATATGATCAATTACTATTCCTATTATGTTTATGCAAATTACCAGGCCAAGTTAAAACTAGACTTAATACTTTAACTAGGATAAGCTTAATTTAGCTCTTAAAAAAAAACTAAGGGTAATTTTAAGGAGAAAAATTATGTTTCACTATATTCCATTAACACAGTTATGAATATTAGAAACTAGACTAGATCCTGAATTTTTTAAATTTTCTTGAATGTTTTAGACAGAAGGTTCTTGTTATCTCTATTTTATCTTTTGAAAATATAAGTTTGTTAGCCAATAAAGGAACCTGTTTCTAAAGGTCATAAAATATATTCATAAAAGTGTCTATGTAAAATTGCTAATTACTAACTTAATCCTCACTGAAAGTTAAGGTTTTTAGAAGTTGAGAATGCTGATTAATTAGAAATAAATTATATAGTTTTAATGATAAAAGGTGTAAATTATAGAGGTACTTTTGAAAGGAAAAGAAAGTAAATTGTTCTGAAAGCTAGTTATTTCTGAATAGATAAGAAAGTTTATGAAAGTTGCAGAAGGTTTGTACAGGTTATAGAAGGTTTATACAGGGGGGGGAAAAAGAGAAGGAACCAAGAAAGTAAACAAAGAAAAGGAGAAGAAGAAAGGAGCTTAGAAAAAGGACTGTCCTGAAAGGAAAATAAAAAGGAACATTAGAACATTCTTAGGAGCCTCAGAAGCTTGAGATATTCACCCAAACTTACAGATATTACAGAAAGACCCAATAGCCTTCTTAAGCCCCAACTACATAAACAAAAGAGGGGGAATCAGAAAAAGGGACTCACCCAACAAGAACAATTGTATAAGGCTCTTTTTACTCCTAATTTTTCAAACATTTCCTCATCTAGACTTACTGTAGCCAAGAGGCATTTTATACCAGCCAAGCAATGGCCTAACCTTGTCATGTTGTACTGGGAATTACATTAGCTGGCCCTAAGTGGCAGGGTCTGGTCGAATTGCTTCCTTCGGGACAAGGGTATGTTGCAATTTTGTCATCAACAAGTCCTCTTTAGATACCAGCAAGAAGCGTGAAGTGTTATCATGAGTTGACATAAGGCCCTAGAAAGCAACCCAGTCCCAGAGATCCAGAAGCTGATAGTAAATCCACCTCTGAAAATGAACCTCCAAAAAAAGAAAGGACACGTAACTTGCTCCTAAGCACTTAGGGAGCACCAGACATCACCTGGGGCACTTTGAAGCATCTAACCAGGCATGCTGAAGAAGTTTTATAAAATACAGGCATGCCTGTGACCCTTAAAAAACTTTCTCTCTATGCTTGCCCTTCACTTTCCATTGCAACCACCTAAACATCTTACCCTTGGTTAATCTCTCCTAAAACAAAAAAGAGGGATATGTGGGAACATGCTATGAAAACATACAGAGTTAGGATAACATCAGAGACAGCAAGGTGCCCTAGGGCAAAAGCACAGCGTAGACAAGAGTCCAGGGGCCTCTCTGACCCCATACTGGTGATAGTGTGTGCTGGAATCAGCAAAACAGCAGGATAAAATTTAGTAACAGAAAATACTTAGGCTCTCAGAACAGAGATGAGGAGTCAGCATGTTCCTTGCCATTTGTTTCACCCCCTGGAAACTTCTTCTTTCTGCTTCCTTGAGTTGTATGTACTGACTAATAAATATCTGAGTAGGCCGGGGATGTGGCTTCAGTCCTCCGAGCTGCTGATCAGGACTGGTGCCTCCCCTCAACCCCTTGGTGCATTTCATCTGGTCTCCGAGTAGTTTTTGTTACTGCAACAGTTCAAGTCCTAACCCCCATTTCATCAGAACATATTTGGAGACAGGGTTTTTCAAAAAGTAATTAAGGTTAAATGAGGTCATTGAGATGGTCTCTAATATGATATGAATGGTATCCTTATACGAAGAAGAGCATCAGACACAAACATGCATAAAGGAAAGACTGTCTGAAGACACAGGGAGAAGCCAGCAGTCAATGACCAAGTATAGGGACCCTCACAAGAAACCAACCCTACTGACACCTTGATCTTGGACTTTGGCCTCCAGAATTGTGAGGAAATAAATTTCTGTTGTTTAAACCATCCAGTCAGTGGTACTTTGCTATGGTAACCCTAGAAAACTAAACAGTGCCTACAGTTATCGCCTACTGCCATCATCACTGTAAATACTTAAGGCCCACCTTTTGTGGAAAAGTTAACTTTTCAGGCTCTCTTACACAGCCAAATGAGATAAAAACTGCAAGTCTTAGCTGCCTCAAGACATGAAATTTCATTTTCCTTCTTGTTACTGTCATAAAATTGTATGCATGGCTAAGCTAATTCACCTCATAACATGTACCTTCTCAGGCATGCCATGGGAGATCTGCTGGTTTTTCTCAAAAAATAAACATTTAAGATGGTTTTTATTAAGTTTTCCTCCCAAGAGTCAAATCCACAGGATTAAACATAAAAAGAGAGGAAGCATTAAAAAAATCACTTGCCTTATGTTATGGAACATATCTAATCACCTATAGTGATAAAGTGCTTTTTCTTTTTATTGTAAAAGGAAATAAGTCAGTGTGTCTGCCTCTGTACTCAGCCTTACTGTCTAGCAGAGGAGAGGCCAAAATGTCACAAGTGGCTATGTGTAACAAGCGATTGTATGAGGCAAAAGTCACCAGCATATTAGAATCTCATAGCGATTCCTTTATGGTCAGCTTCCATAACATACTCTCTAGGCTCTTGAAAGAGAAGAACAGTAACTTAAGACTTCTTATTTAAATACACATCTTTCTCGGTGCTAGTCTGATAACAAACCCATAGGAAAAAATCAGTGAAAATGGCCCAACCTATGAGCAATATCAACATAATACTATGACAGATCTTTCTAATGAATGGGGGATGGAGAATATCTTTCTCATGATAATTAAAGGACTTAAGGAAGAGCAAATATTCTTGCTAAGGCATTAGGAAATCCATGATTATGCAAATAAAATGCTCCTTCTATAAAATATTTAAAACCAGACATTCAGATAACTTGTATCAGATTATCTAACCCTTTTATTTCATAAAACTTTTTTTTTTTTTTTGGTAAATGCACAGATTTAGTCTTTATTGCATATCACCAACATCATTATAAACCCAACAAAACAGAGGTTGGGAACCTTTTTGGCTGAGAGAGCCATGAACGCCACATATTTTAAAATGTAATTCCGTGAGAGCCATATAACGACCTGTGTACATTACGCATTATCCAATAAAAATTTGGTGTTGTCCGGGAAGACAGCTGTGATTGGCTCCATCCACCTGCAACCATGAACATGAGCAGTAGGAAATGAATGGATTGTAATACATGAAAATGTTTTATATTTTTAACATTATTTTTTTATTAAAGATTTGTCTGCAAGCCAGAAGCAGCCATCAAAAGAGCCATATCTGGCTCGCAAGCCATAGGTTCCCGACCCCTGCAATAAAACGTGGAATGTCATAAAGATACCTAAAACTAAAAATGTTGGGAGCCTTATAATCTTTTTGGAACAAATTCAATGTACATGGCCCTCAACCTGGTACTGTCACACTAGCAATCCTTCACCTCAAGCCACAAAATCCATGTGGAGGACTTGTCCAGACAGTTTGAAGGAAAGGAATTTTATCTGTCTGACCTTATCCTATCTAACATTGGTTAAAGGGACAGGTAACTTTCCTGTACTTACAGGCTGCTTAATCCAGCCCCTCAGGATTGCTATAGGAGATCTGAACCCTATGTTCCAGTGTTTCATTCATATCCAAAAATAAGAGGATACCAAACTCAGGTAGAATGACAACCAAAGAGAGAAGAAAAAAAGAAATGGTGAGGAATCTAAGTAGATATGCAAAGATTGTATCTTAACAGGAAGACTTAGAAGAGAAGCACCTGAACAAATATTACACATATAAATACTTTTTATTTATATGTAAAATTTTGTGGTATTTGCACAGATCAAGAGAACAAGATACCATATCCAGAAATAGACTCAATTATATATGGGTGTTTAATATGTAATAAAGGTAGCACTTCAAATAAAAAAAATTTCAAATATGATGCTAGAAAAACATAATAGCAATTTGAAAAAAAAAAGGTTTGGATCCCCTTTTCATACCTTACAGTAAGATAAAAACATAATGGGAAAGTAATTAAAAAAAAGGAAATCATAAATGTACCACAAGAAACCACAGAATTTCTTTGCTAACACCAGAATGGAAAGTGTTTCCCTAAGTATGACAAGCCCAGAGACATAAAAGAAAGAATTTGAGTTCAACTACACAAAAATTATAAATGTCTACATAGAAAAAAAAGTTCTTCCAACTCATATAACAGAAGACTAATTTATACCAATAACTTTTACAAGTCACAAGGTAAAACCAACAATAGAATTGAAATATGGTAAACAGTATGAACAGCTGGTTCAAAGAAAAATACAGCTGTTACACACATGAAATGGTTCTTAAAACATTCTTGTAGAGAAATAAAACTATAGTAAAGTAGCAAAACTGTCAGGTGGAATGCTAATATAAATGATTTGGTAAACATCATGTTGGCAAGTGTATGGAAAAGTGTATTTTTATGCGGTTCTTGGGAATGTAATATGGTAAACTCTTAGTGGCTTGAAATTTAATAACATCTTCATCTACCAAAGTTTAAAAGTATATACCCATTCACCAAGGAATCTTATGTTTAGCAATGTACTATATACATCGATGATAGATAGTTAGGTAGATAGAGATATAGATATAAGCTATATAAAATCGCGTGTACAAGACAGACCTCGCAGCGATGTTTATAATAACAAAACCATGGAAATAGCCTAAATGTTCATCAATAGATGACCAGTTAAATAAATATTATATACATACAATTAAATAATTGTCAGTTGTTTAAAAGAGGAATCCACAGCTATTGAGGTGAAAAATTACCTGAGATACATAATTACTTCTGAAGGACTAGGACAGACAGTGTTTATAGTTTATACAGTTATGTATTTTTTAAAGTACCTAATCTTAAATATGCACCAAATACATTCTGTTCTAAATACAAATATACAATATAGTGTTAAACTTGTTATGTCCAAGGGAGAGAAATAAGTTCAGAGTTCAGGTTTACAGAATCTGGTCTAAAAATACCCTTATAAGTGTGGTGCTGTGTATTGTGTTACCTATTCAGAAAAACAAACAAGATTTGGAGTCTCTTTGTCCTCTAATTTATATAAGCTTCTTGTGAACTCTTTCTACTTTTTTTCCTTCTCTGATTTGAGAAACAAAAATAGGGAGAGAAGAAAGAAGCATCAACTCATTGTTGTACCTAGTTGTTCCATATAGTTGTGCACTCATTGGTTCCTTCTCATATGTGCACTAACTGAAACTCACAATCTTGGCATGCTGGGACAATGTTCTATCGACTGAGTCACCTGGCCAGGGCCGACTCTTCTCTACTTTTTTTTTTTACCAGGACACCCCGACCTACATCTGAATCCCAAAAGAGATTCAAACTACGTGTATTGATAGGGGAAAGGGGAGAAATCAGAAGAAAAATAACAACACCAAAATTTTGACTGTAGTTACTTCTATGTAGTGGGATTATGAATAATTCTGGGAGGTTTCTCTACATTTTTCTAACTTTCTATACTAACTATATATAACATCATTTTATAAACAGTGAAAACACTAAGAAAGAGATATACCATGCTAATACTAATCAGAAGAAAGCTGGAGTATCTATATTAATTTCAGACAAAACAGAATTCAGACCAAGGAAACTGATCAAGGATAAAGAAGGAAATTTGATAAAGTGGTCAATACTCCAAGAAGACATAATAATCTTTATAATCTTTAACATGTATGCTCCTAACAATAGAACATCAAAACATATGAGGCAAGAATTGCTAGAGGACTACAAAGTGAGATAAGTAATTCCACTACTATAGTTGGAGATGTCAAATACCTTTCTTTAAATACTTGATAGTTCAAGAGGACAGAAAATCAGTTATTATAGAAATGACTTGAACAACACTATCATTTAACTTGATCTAATATTTATAGTATACTGAATCCAACAACACAGAGTAAACATTCTTCTCAGACTCACATTGGATATTCACAAAGATAGATTGGACTATAATATACACCTTAATATATTTAAAATAAACAAAGTACAGACTCAATCAATAATTAAACTACAAATGCATAACACAAAGGTAGATGAAAAATCCCCAAATATATATGCTTATCAATAGTATACAGTTCAAGTAAGTCTCAAGAAAAATTTTTAAATATTTTGAATTTAATGAAAGTGGAAATACAACTTACTAAATTTGTAGGATGCAGTGAAAGTGGTGCTCATGGGGAAATTTATTCCATTAAATTTATACATTATAAAATAATAAAAATAAAAATCAATAATCTCATTTTCCAACAGGAAACTATAGAAAGAAAAACAACTTAAGCAAGCAAAAGAAATAGTAATAATTAAAACAGAAACCAATAAAATGGAATACAGAAAAATAATAGAATTAGTGACCGAAGCAGCTGGTTCTTTGAAAGGATCAATAAAATTAATTAACAAACCTCTGCTCAATCTAAGGGGGGGAGGGAAAAGGGGGAAAGAGGAGCGAAGGAAAAGGAAGGGGAGGGGAGGGGAGGGAAAGGGAAGGGAGAGGGACAAATTACAAATAACAAAAGTAAGAAGGGAGTTATCATTATGGATTCATGGACACTAAAATGATAATATATAAATAGTATAAACTCAGTGACTACAAATTTGGTGCTTTAGATGAAATAGACTAATTACTTGAAAGATATGAACTACTAAAATTCACAAGGAGAAATAGAAAATCTGGTAAAGCCTAAATTTATTAAGCAAATTAAACCGATAATTAATACCATTACTAAAAAGAAAGCACCAGGCCCAACTTCTTTCACTAATGAATTCCACCAAATGTTTAAGGAAGAAATGCTGACAATTCTTCACAATCTCTTCCAGAAAACAGAAGAAGAAAGAAGACTTCCTAAATCAATCTGTAAGAACACTATTCTAATATAAAAAAAAAAGATGAAGACATTACAAGAAAAAAAAAGCTACATATTTGTATCTTTCAGAAACATTGACATAAAAATCAATGAAAATATCAGCAAATTGATTGCAACAATGACTAAAAAGAATTATACACCATGGCCAAATCATGAGATTTATTCCAGGTATGAAAGGTTAGGTCAACATTAAAAAATCAAACAATGTAACCCACTACATCAAAAGACTAAGGAAGAAATGTCATGTGATCACATGAATTGATACATAAAAAGCATTTGACAAAATTCAGTACCATTTCATTATGAAAGTATAAACAGAGGAAAACTTCCTCAACTTGATATAGTATATCCACAAAAAACAGACAGCTAAGATTATACTTAATAGTGAGAAACTGAACTATGTATTTCTTCTTAAGATCAGAAACAAGGCAAGGATGGCCCCTGAACAATTGCTATTCAAAATAATATTGGAAGCCCTAGATAGTTCAGTAAGATAAGAAAAGAAAAGATATAAAATACAAGGAAAGGAAAAAATACAAGTATCTTTTTTCACAGATGACATTATTACTTATGTAGAAAGCCCCAAAATCAATTTTTTAAAACTCCTGAATTTCTTTAAAAGCTAAACAAAGTCTTCCCATTTGACCCAGAAATCATGCCCCTACATATTTACCTAACTGATCTGAAAAAACTTATCATACAAATACCTGCATATCAATGTTTATAGCAGTTTTATTTATAATCACCCAAAATGTCCTTCAATAGGTAAATAAACAAAATTTAGTACATCCATACAATGGAATATGATTCAGTAATCAAAAGCAATAAGCAAGCCAAGAAAAGACATAGCTGAGTCTTAAATCCATATTGCTAAGTGAAAGGAGCCAATATAAATAAAATGGTGGTATATTATATGATTCCAATTATGTGACATTCTAGAGAAGGCAAAACTATAGAGACTATAAAAATAAACAAAAATCAGTGGTTGCCAGGGGTACAGGAAGGGGAAGGAGGGTCAAAATGGTGAGACACAAAGAATTTTTTAGGGTGGTGAAACTATTCTGTATAATTGTATGATTCTATAATTGAGGATATGAAGTATTATGAATTTTTTTAAACCCATGGAGCTTTATAGCACAAAGAGTGAATCTTAGAGAGAGAGAGAGAAATCATTTTGGAGATCACAGGGAAATTTCAGTACAGAATGCAGAATATGACAAAATAATCTGCATCATGTATACTGCATTTGTATGAAACAACCCCATTGAAGAGGAGCCAGAGAAAAGTTAATGACCTTAGTAAATAAATGGCTGAAGGTTATGAAACAAGACAAAAGAAAACTGCATAATCACTATACACTAGCTGATAAAGCTCTTTCTGGAATTGGGGGTAAATATTCTGATACTGCTAGCCACATATAATGAACTTGAACAACTAAACAAATTGAAGCCCATTGGTGGGAGACATTTTTCTCACTGTTGAGATGTAAGTTTACAGATTAGCAGGGAATGAGGTTAGAATGATCCATATTGTGATGGACTGAAGCTGGAGACATCAGTATGAATTCATATTTAGCCTACTATAGATGCAGATATAAAAATATTTATAGATATGTGTATATACATGAGTTAGTATATCCATATTTATTTCCTTCTTCTGTCAGCCGAGAGGACCTAGAAGCAATGACACCCCAGCAGCAATGAATGAGCAACTAGAGTTCAGTTCTTTGTTCCTACTATTACTCTCCAGTAGAAGAAACCAGACATCTTTGAAGAAAAAGCCAATTCTATGACAAGAATGGGAAATATATGAGATAGAAGTACTGGGGGTGGGGGAACACAGTAATGGGAGTAAGTCAAAGGGAAGCATGAGCCAACCAAAGAGCTCCTGATGGCCAAAGCTAGAACAGTTTGAAGAACAAAATAGGGGAGTATTAGAATATACCCCAAAGTATAAAATAAATATCCCTAAGTTCTCACTGATATAAATAAATGATGAAATAGATGGAGCAAAAGAAAAAAATCTTCCACGCAGAAGAATTTCAAATACTTCGTGTAGAAACTCTGCCCTCATGTAAGGAGTATGTATAATGACTTCCCTCCAAAGAGTACAGTGTGGAAAGAGAAAAAGAGTGGCTTTATAGTGCAGAAATCAGACAAGCACTACCCCACCAGATGATCGAGGTCAACAACAACAGTGATAAGTTGATTGTATGCTCCCTTGAGATGATGAAAATGGCTGTTTACCTCTATAGGAGTAAGGAGCATTCCCACAAGTGCTTTACACTGCAGAAATAGTACAATAAGAACACAAACTCAATAAAAATAAGACTTCAAAGCAGATATCATAGAACAAAGAATGAAAAAAATGGCAGACTCAAAGAAACAAACTGAGGACAAGCATTATCAGTACCAGGCCAATAAATAAATTACAAGCAAAAAGAATAAAAAAAGATACAACTGAAAAGTATAATTTTAATTAACAGGAAAGTCTTAGTGACAAACATAGCAAATGAGAACATTAAAAAAATCACCAGAATATTAGAGCAGTTATGGGAAAGCTAATCCATAAGGAGGACCAAAAAAAAAATATAACTTAAAAATTGTTTTTCTGAAGTAAAGTAATCAATAAATACAACCGAAAAAGTATGCAATGAATAAATTTTTACTGAAAACAGGGATAGGGTGGAATCCTGTCTACTTAGAACAAAAGACCATAGTCCATTCCATGAAAACTGGACAGAGAATTTTCAACTCTGAATTCCCTCTTCCTATAATATGTATTTCAAGCACAGAAAAAGAATTCTTATTCAAGAAGACAAAGTAAATAATGTACTTGGGCGTAAAGGCTGGCTTCACCATGTCCCACAAGCAACATGGAAACAGTGGGAATGGTGCTTTTATAAAAAAATCATTAACATTTGACACCTGGAAAATGTAAAAATAATGCACAATAAAAAGTAGGAAGCTGGGGAGAGGAAATCAAAGGGCACCTTCATTTCTTTTTATTGCATAATAGATAAAAGGGAATTATGTCATTAATTTCAACCACTTAGTGTTTTTAATAAGTTCTTAGTTCTAGAAAAATCTTTCAGGAATAAATGAATCATCAGCTTACCAAGTTCTCTGCATATCCATGTGTGTCCATGGTACAAATTGAGGAATACAGTATATCTCTATATTGTCCTATTGCTTTGAGTAAAAGCATTTACTTCCAGTAAATAGGCATATGAAATTAGACATATTTTCAAAGAAAATAAACTGATATCATATAAATATAAATTCATTTGTTAGTTGCTTTATTACTTAAGAATAGGAGTGAGCTAACTTGAAAGGGTCAAGCAGTAAATATTTTAGTCTTTACAGCCATGACTACTCAACTCTGCTGTTGGAATGGTAAGCGAATGAATGGGCAAAAGCAGGCAGCAGACAGGACTCAGCCCAGGGTGGCAGTTTGTACATCCTTGTTCCAGAATCACCACTCTGTACATATCATGCGAGAAAAAAATTAAATTTAAAAAATTTTCTAAATGCACTATAACTTTTGTCACATTTTGTGACGTTTATTGTTATAATATGGACACATTGTTGAAAACTCAGAAAAAGAGACTATTTTGAAAGAAGAATTAGAAACATATATAAAGTTCCACTATCCAAAAACACAAATGCTTGGTATTAACATATTTCCATTTTTTATATATAAATAGTTTTTCGAGAATACTCTATTAACAATTTTACATCCCAATTTTTACACTTAGCTTTATATCATAAATAATTCTTATACAATTAAAACTGTTGTAAACATGATTTTTAACACGTGTAAAATTTCACTAGGCTGTTGTTTCAAGATTTACATATTCACTCCTTATAGTTGGGTATTTAAATATTCATTCCACTTTATCCCTATAATGTAATGCTTCAATGATATTCTTTGTACTTAAACCCTTTTTTGTGTCTCATTTTTTAGAATAGACTCACAAAAATGAAATTGCAGAATATGAACATTTTTGAGGCTCTCAATATATTTTTTGAAATTCCTTTAAATCCCCGTCTATACTATATGAGAGGTGGCCATAAAAGAATTAAAGTTGCATCTGCTTGTTTTACAAATAGAAAACCTTATTCCCTTAAAAATAGAAATACAGATTACAGTACTGTATCCAATACAAGCTATGTATCATTATGTATCATTTGGTTAAAAGACCGTTAAGTTTAACGGCTGTTCTTTGGCAAGACACAGACATTTATTTGCTTCAGATTTGGGGCTACAGAGGTAAGCACCACAGCAAACTCAGAGCAGCATAATTAATCATCATGGACATTTCAGTGTCAGTGAACATAAATTTAAGGCTAGCACTTTTCCTTCCTGAGTGATATAAAGCCAGCATAAACATGCAGAGAAATCTGATGCTTGTTCTGGCTGAACTGTATCATTTCCTTCTCCTACAAATAAGTAATAGAATGTTGCACATGAACACCTTCCACCCTGTGATTTATTTTCTCTACCAAGTATTACTCAGAAAGAGAAAACCTGAGCAGAAGCTTTCTCCTAGCATCCTGGCATAAAAATGCCAAACAATAACATCATCTAAATATCAATATAAATTGCCCAGAATACATCCAGCTTAACATGATCATGGCCAACCCAACTGCTTTAGGAACATTGCCTATCTCAAACCAGATGTGCAGACCAGACCATATTTTCCATTTTTTAAGCAATTTAAAAGACTGGAAACGCCACAGAAACTAGATCTCATAGTTCCAGATTAGAATCCCATCTTTGCTAGTTATTGCTGTGTGACTTAGGGCAATATACCTATTCAAACTTGTTTTCTTTACTGCAAAACAGAGAAAATAATACCTATCTTTTAGGTTGTAATTAAGAATAAATAAGATAATTTGCACCAAAGGGACTAGCATGGGTCCTAGAAAATAAGTCTCAATCAGTGTTGGTTGAATCAGAAGCTCTTATCCATGCATCTTTTTCTTTTTTTTTCTTTTTTTTTTACATCTATCTCAATAATTTACCATCTCTCTTAATGACGACAAAGGTAAACTTTACCTTTCTATTTCACTGAGCCTTATTCTAAATGTAAGAGTCCTAATTATGATGCTTCTGTGACTTTCTTTAATTCCACTGAATACAGAACTAGATAAATAACTTCAGAGCCTCATAAGCAAATTCATGCTCCAGGACAGCCATGATCAAAGTGAATTTTTATATAAACTGCCAATCCTCACATTTTTCAACCTTGTGTTTATGTGAAATCCAGACATTTCACTATACACATTTTATATGCATTATTACTGTTGCTTTCACTTTTATTAAAGAAGAGAAATGATTAAAATCTCCATAAAGTACATATTAAGAATTTCTTAGAGTGAGCAGACATAACTGTATAAGATACTTATTGAATTCCTCAGAGTTGGGTATGATGTACATATATTATGAAATTCTTAAAAATTCATGCTCTTGACTCAACTGCAGTGCTTTAGTGGGAAAAAGTTCCATTGAACCTTTTTAAAATAGATACTACAATATCTTCCTGACAGATGAGCAAGATGATAGGCAACCTGTTAAAGTCTGTTATGCAAATTCACTGCTGGTTTTATGAACCAAAAATAGGGCTGGTGGCTATAGAATATTGGAGCAGGTGATAGTTCCCACTTCTTTACCAACCCTATTTGTTAATGTAAAAGAAGAATCCCTGTGTGAGTTCATCATGATTCCCAATTCCAATTGTGCGGGTTTCTTAGGAACAAGTTCTTCCAGAAGTACAACCTGAGTCAATGATTTGAGTGTTAATATGTCCTCAGACGAAACCAGTAAGAGGGTGGCGAAGGTGGATAGAAAAGGAACAGCAGCCATGAATGGCATGGCTTCAGGCAAAAGTGCAGACTCAGCCTGATCCTGTTGGAGGTTCTGGAGTGTAATTTATGCATATTACCTTAAAGCCTGTCTCTCCCTGTCAGTGGAGCTTCGCTTTTGTGTTAACACATCAGAAAGTCATCTGGCCTGGTGGAGGAGGGAGGTAAATGATCAAGCATCTCAGACTCTCCCTAAGGGGAAAGGGGCTCCAGTACCCAAGAAGCATCCTCTGAAGAAGGTCACAGGCACTTGCTTTTGGCAGAAAACTGTGCAGAGGCTGGGAGAGAGATGTGAGAGGATGCAGGTGGACACTAACAAGAGTCTTCTACAGTGAGCGGGCATAGTTTGTATTCAAATTAGTGTGGAACAATGTATAAAAGTGACTGTAGTTCATTCATCTAATTCTTATATGTGAAAGTAATTTTAGAAAAGTGTTTTAGATTACAAAAATATGGTTTCCCCAATGGTAAAGAAATAGTTTCTTTATTATGTGAAGTCATTTCTCCTCATGTTCTACTGCCACAATCATCAAGTCATTCAACATGTTTATTATCTCTTATGATCTGCATTGAGTCTAGTTGATAAAATGCAATGGGATCAACTTGCTTTTCATTGATCAAACCCTATTTCATGTTCGCACATTGTATCCAAGTTAGTCCAGATTCCCTACAAATACAGGGAAAGATCCTTCAAGAGAATGTGCAAAATCATCCTCTCCTTAGTACTCAACTCAAAATGCATTTCCTACAAAAAATTAATCAATGGCTTTAGGTTGTACTGCGATCTTTAGGCAAGTTGTTTCATTCACGAGCAAATAATTCATCAGCAGGAGTTTTAGAATGGAAGAGTGAATTGTTCTGCAAACTCTCATAAATATTTATGTGAATGAGGACTCTTTCTCAGCCCTTACCAACACCTTTACAAATTCTAAATATCTATTTAACTCCTCTCTGCCAGCTGCAGCATTCCTCTACCAATGGCCACTTGGGGCTCACCTTATCATTTATTTAGTGGTAGTTGATTGAATTGGCGAAGCAACTCATCTAGTTACTCCAAAATCCATTTTCACTTAACAAGTAAAATAGTATTCCCATCTTTTAATGTCTGTACTTTACAACGGAGCACTAGCATATATTGTTTTCATATATAGTTTTGTTATTTCCCTGAAGAACACAGACACCCTTGGTGAGTGGACCAAAACTGACTGAGTATATCTATCTATTCTTTTAGGATCTTCTTGAGTTTCTATTTTAAATGCTTTTATAATTTTCCATAATTATAATCCCTCTTCATACATTTTCATTAGCATACTTTTTGCCTGTCTTCTCAACCTCTATTTGACCTTGTGCAATATTTCTAATTTTTTTTACAAACCCAGAACTATTATCCACCATAAGAATAAGCTCATGTTCTCTCTGGAGTTGGGTTAAGGAATGCTGCTTTGGATGATTGACAAATATCCCCATTTCTTTAAAATAAAACTTTAACTTCTCAAGGTCTTATAAAAAGGGAACATGAAATGAGTTGAGATAGACCTCGCTTGCTCTAGAGACTTAAACCAATAACTTTAGCAATGAGTATAACGAGAATAGCAGAAAATCATAGGGATCGGGTTGAGCCATGACACTGAGCCACATTTTGTGGACATGTTTACAACACATTCCTATTATATATGTACATTTCAGCGAAGTGCAGACTTTTCATGAAATGAAGCAAAACATTTCATAAAAAGTTAGGGAGCTGATATCTAAAGTATGCAATTTTCTAAATTACTATAATTTAAGTTATTGTTACGTTGTGAGAGGGATGACTTCAAGAGGTCCCTAATTGGCTCCCAAGCATGCCAAGATTTCACCAGATAATGAAATGTTCCCGTTAACCCATGCTCCTTTCAAGTCCCCAGAGAAAGCTGCTAGTTTCCAGAATAGTGAAGATGCCAAACCTTTCACTGCTCTGTATTTCTGATGGGTAAGTGGATGCAGAAGAGAGAAATGTTTACATGCAATTGCTCATTCTACACCACAGGTTTTTCTGGTGGGTGGGTAGGTGGGTGGGTGAGCAGTGGAGGGGGTTACTAATAATTCATGACTCATAAAGACATTCAGAAAATTTTCCAGTGGCAACAGACACACTGACAGCTGTATAATTATGTTGTTTACAAAGACATATACCAAGTAACTGCATTTCTCGACTAATATCATTTCTACATCTCTGGTTGCAGAGAAAGCCAAGCGTGGAAAAAAGAAGCATGATGCTTGTGAGACCCTGCTCTGGGTTAATGACCTTGTTGAACAGAGATTGTGCTTACCTCTGTGATCATGACTGGACATGAGAAATCTAGATTTCACTAGCCCCCAACCCATACCCCATATGCCAGGTCCAAGACCCCATTATTAATGAAGGGGAGCTATCAAGAGAAAATAGATAAGTTGGGAAACACGTGATTGAGAGGAAGCTCACTGATTGTCTTCACTTTCCTGTAATTAATAATATTAGGATATTCCTAATGACCACATACTTAGAGGAAGATAAGAAATTGTGGGGTGAGAGAAAAAGAGCCAAGTGGAAAGCGAGAGAGGTTCATGCCAGCTGCATAAAATGAGTAGAACTGTTTCCTCTGTCTGTATGTTTTTCTGTTTTTTCTTTTTTTGTATTTTTTTTGAAGTGAGAAGTGAGGAGGCAGAGAGATAGACTCCTGCATGCGCTCAACCGGGATCTGCCCAGCAAGCCCACCAGGGGGCGATGCTCTGCCCATATAGGGTGTTCCTCCGTAGCAACCAAAGCCATTCTAGAGCCTGAGGCAGAGGCCATAGAGCCATCCTCAGCATCCGGGCCAACTTTGCTCCAATGGAGTCTTGGCTGTGGGAGGGAAGAGAGAGATAGAAAGGAGAGGAGGAAGGATGGAGAAGCAGATGGGCACTTCTCTTGTGTGCCCTGGCTGGGAATTGAACCCGGAACTTCCACATGCTGGGCTGACAATCTACCGCTGAGCCAACCAGCCAGGGCTTGTCTATATGTTTTAAAACAGCTTATATATAGAATTGATTTTATTTTTTTCTTAAATGTTTGATTGAATTAACCAGTAAAGCAAGCTGAACATGGAATTGTTTTTCTGTTTTTGTGGAAAGCATTTTTTTTTTTTGTATTTTTTTTTTTCTGAAGCTGGAAACGGGGAGAGACAGTCAGACAGACTCCCGCATGTGCCCGACCGGGATCCACCCAGCATGCCCACCAGGGGTGAAGCTCTGCCCACCTGGGGGCGATGCTCTGCCCCTCCAGGGCGTCGCTCTGCCTCGACCAGAGCCACTCTAGCGCCTGGGGCAGAGGCCAAGGAGCCATCCCCAGCGCCCGGGCCATCTTTGCTCCAATGGAGCCTTGGCTGCGGGAGGGGAAGAGAGAGACAGAGAGGAAGGAGGGGGGGGGGTGGAGAAGCAAATGGGCGCTTCTCCTGTGTGCCCTGGCCGGGAATCGAACCCGGGTACCCCGCACGCCAGGCCGACGCTCTACTGCTGAGCCAACCGGCCAGGGCCTGGAAAGCATTTTTTAAATAAAGTTTTCATTTTAAAGTAATTTTAGATTTACAGAAAAGCTACCAAGATAGTACAAGTCCCTAATTATCCTTCACTTAAATTTTTCCACATATGAGGTTTATCAACCTTGGCACAACTGGTATTTCAGGCCAGATAATTCTTTGTTGTGGTAGCTGCTCCATGCATTGTAGGATGCTAACTAGCATGTTTAGCTTTCTACCCAATAGATGCTAGTAGCACGGTCCTCCCAGTTGTGACAGCCAAAGATGTTTCCAGACATTGCCTAATGTCACCTGGGGGGCAGAATTATCCCTGGTGGAGAACCACTGCCCTAATGTTAACATTTGACATAACCACGGTAATTTGTAAAAGCTAAAAATTAACACTGGTATATTACTATTAACTAAACCATTGACTACTTAGATTTCACCAATTTTCTATTAACACCCCTTTTCTGTTTGAAGATCCAAGATATCACTATGCATTTTAAGAGAAGCGTTAAAATTACAAATCTAATTAATTGATATAGAATTATTCAGCCTATTTCTTCTGGGGTAGTTTTTGATTTAAAAAATTATATCAAGATATATATATATATATCTCAAAGACTGTCCATTTCATCTAAGTTGATATTTTTTTACACATACTCGTTTGTTTATGGTATTTATTATTTCTTTACTGTCTGTAGAATGTGTGGTGATACCTTATTGTTCATCCCTGATACTGGTAACTTGTACTTTTTCTCTTGTTTTAATCACTCTGACTAGTAAATTGGTTTGTTTTCTATTTTATTGATATTTTCAAAGAATAAGTGTTTAGTTTCATTTATTTTCTCTATTTTCTACTTTAGTTAATTTTTTCCTTTCATATCTTTACTATTTTCCTCCTTCAATTTTGGGCTAACTTGGTCTTCTTTGTCTAACTGCTTAAGATGGAAATAAATTATTAATATCTTTTCAATATTAATTAAAATTATAAATATACCTGTACATACTGCTATGGATGCATCTTACAAATTTAAGTATTTTGTTTTCATTTTTATTATTCAAAATAATTTTTATTTTGTTATGATTTTTCATTAACCCATAAGTAGCTTAGAAATATATGTTTAATTTTCATGTTAATTTGCAGATACTCCAGATATTTTTTGTGAACAATTTTTAATTTAGTTTTTTTTTTTTTTTTACAGGGACAGAGAGAGAGTCAGAGAGAGGGATAGACAGGGACAGACAGGAACGGAAAGATGAGAAGCATCAATCATTAGTTTTTCCTTGCACGTTGCAACACTGTAGTTGTTCGTTGATTGCTTTCTCATAGGTGCGTTGTCTGCGGGCCTTCAGCAGACCGAGTAACTCCTTGCTCGAGCCAGCAACCTTGGGTCCAAACTGGTGAGCTTTTGCTCAAACCAGATGATCCCGCTTTCAAGTTGAGGACCTCGGGGTCTTGAACCTGGGTCCTCGGCATTCCAGTCCAATGCTCTATCCACTGCGCCACCCACCGCCTGTCAGGCAATTTAGTTCTTTTTGATAAGAGGAAATACTCTGCACAATTTTAATTTTTAAATGCCTTGAGTTGTTTTAGGACCAGGATATGATTATCTTGGTGACTATTCCATGTGTACTTTAAAAAAAAAGTGTACTCTGGTATTGTTGGTTGTAATGGTACATTAATATCTCTTTGGTCAAATTTATTTATAATGTTGACCAAATTTTTTATATCTTTACTGATTTTTGCTCTATATGTCCTATTATAGAGGAAAGTTGACATTTCCATCCATACTTATGAATTTTTTTACTTCTTTCTTTTCTGTTCTACTTCATTTATTTTGAAGTTGTTATTAGCTTGACCTGTGGTGGTGCAGTGGATAAAGTGTTGACCTGGAACACTGAGGTTGCTGGTTTGAAACCCTGGGCTTGTCTGGTCAAGGCATCAAGGCACATATGGGAGTTGATGCTTCCTGCTCCTCTCCCTTCTCTCTCTCTCTCTCTCTCTCTCCTCTCTGTCTAAAAATGAATAAATAGCCTGACCAGATGGTGGCACAGTGAATGGAGCATTGGACCAGGATGTAGAGGACCCAGGTTCAAAACCCCAAGGTCTCCAGCTTGACCGTGGGCTCATCCAGCTTGAGTGTGGAGTCAGTGGCTTGAGCGTGGGATCATAAACATGATCCCATGGTTGCTGGCTTGAGCCCAAAGGTCACTGGCTTGAAGCCCAAGGTCACTGGTCTGAGCATGGGATCACTCACTCTGCTGTAGTCCCTGGATCAAGGCACATATGAGAAAGCAATCAATAAACAACTAAGGAGCCGCAACAAAGAATCGATGCTTCTCATCTCTCTCCCTTCCTATCTGTCCCTATCTGTCCCTCTCTCAGACTCTTTGTCTCTGCAAAAAAAAAAAAAAAAGAATAAATAAAATCTAAAAAGAAAAATGTTGTTATTAGGAACATACACTATTCAGAGTCTCAGTCTTCTTAAAGAATTAACCCTTTGGCATTATTAAATGTCCTCTTTATCTCTGGAAATATTCCTAAAAGTCTACTTGCAAAATATTGTTTCCTTGTAAACTAATACAAAATAATATTGACTGAATTTTAATTAAAAAATAAAAAAATAAAAATTGTATTCTTGACTTTTGGTTTACATAATTTTTCAGAGAACTCTGCAGCCACTCAATTTATTTCCTCCATACATATCTCTTCTTTTGACTGCTTTGAGATTATTCTATCTCTGACTTTCAGAAGATTGATTATGATAAACATCAGCGTGGATTCTGTGTGTGTGCTAATCTTGCCTAGGTTTTCTTGAACTTGGATATATGGTTTTACAGTGTTTATCACTATATTGTTAAAACAACTAAAATATTTTTTGTTAAAAATGAATAATTTTTAAAATATGGCTCTTATTTCTTTGAATATTTTTTCTGTATTTCTCTTTTGTGACTCAATGTTAGATTGTTAGCTTGATATTATTGTTCCACAGGTCATGGAGGGTCTGTACTATTTTCAGTCTGTTTCTCTCTGTGCTTCACTTTGAGTGTTCCTGTTTCTGTGTTTTCAAGGTCACTCATCCTTTCTTCTGCAGTGTCTAATTTTCTATTAATCCAGCAAAAGTTTTATTTCAGATATTGATTTTTTTAATTCTCAAAGTTCCATTTCTTTATTTCCTCTTTCTTCAAAGTTATATTTTCCTTTAAATTTTTTGTTAGTCCTATAGATTATATTAAATCTGTTTAGAAGTCCTTGTCAGCCCTGGCTGGTTGGCTCAGTGGTGGAGCGTTGGCCTGGCGTGCAGAAGTCCCAGGTTCGATTCCCGGCCAGGGCACACAGGAGAAGCGCCCATCTGCTTCTCCAACCCTCCCCCTCTCCTTCCTCTCTATCTCTCTCTTCCCCTCCTGCAGCGAGGCACCATTGGAGCAAAGATGGCCCGGGCGCTGGGGATGGCTCCTTGGCCTCTGCCCCAGGCGCTGGAGTGGCTCTGGTCGCGACAGAGCGACCCCCCAGAGGGGCAGAGCATCACCCCCTGGTGGGCAGAGCGTCGCCCCCTGGTGGGCGTGCCAGGTGGATCCCGGTCGGGCGCATGCGGGAGTCTGTCTGACTGTCTATCCCTGTTTCCAGCTTCAGAAAAATACAAAAAAAAAAAGAAAAAAGAAAAAAAGAAATAAAAAAGAAGTCCTTGTCTGTTGTTTCTATCATCTCTCATTCCAAGACCTGTTTATATTTAAATGATTTTTCTCCTATATATTATTCATATTTTCTTTTCAGAATGTTTTTATTTTTAATAGATCCCAGATATTATAGATTTTATTACATTGAATGCTAGATTTTTATTGAATTTCCTGAAAGAGAGCTGGATTTTGCTGTCAGGCAGTTCAACAAACAGTTACTATAGCTCTAGTTGATCTTTTCAAGATATGTTTGTAAGCTTTTATTCCCCAAGATTTTTTGTTGTTGTTGTTGTTTGTTTGTTTGTTTTGTTGTTGTTGTTGTTTTTACAGAGACAGTGAGTCACAGAGAGGGATAGATAGGGACAGACAGACAGGAACGGAGAGAGATGAGAAGCATCAATTATCAGTTTTTCATTGTGACACCTTAGTTGTTCATTGATTGTTTTCTCTTATGTGCCTTGACTGGGGGCCACAGCAGACCAAGTAACCAGTGGACCCAAGTAATGAGCCAGTGACCTTGGGTCCAAGCTGGTGAGCTTTTGCTCAAACCAGATGAGCCCGCGCTCAAGCTGGCGACCTCGGGGTCTCAAACCTAGGTCCTCCACATCCCAGTTCGACGCTCTATCCACTGTGGCACCGCCTGGTCAGGCCCTTGGAAACTGTAAGCTTTTAAGGAAGCATCTATTGAAGCTTTTACTCTAGGGATAATTTAGCAACACTATTAAAGTGTTACCAGCCTGGAATCTCTACTAAAGTCTATGTTCATTCAATGGTATCTCTCCACTTTCTCTGGTGGTAATACAGAAGGCTCCTGCTCTGGATGAACTTTGGCTGACAGCTCCCCAGTAATCATTCTTTCCTTGTTAGTTTTTTTCCCAGTCCCATGGAATTTTACCCTACATGTACAGTATACATACAGTCAAAGATTTGAGAGGACTCGTGCAGATCTCCAAAGTGTGTTTTCTTTCTCTCTCTCTTTCCCACATCCCCTCTTTCTCTTTTCCTCCCTCTCTCTCTCCTCCTCTTCCTCTCTCTCTTTCTCTCTTTTATCCTCTCTTTTTCTCTCATTCTCTTTCTCTCATTTTCTTTCTCTCATTTTCTCTCTCTCTCTCTCTGCAACTACCTTCTGTCCAGGGCTCTTCACCTAAAATCCTAGCTGCCTCAGCACCCCTGAACTCAGATCTCTGTCTTTTCAGCTCACTGAGATCACCAGCTTTGTTTAGGTCTCTCTTCCCTGTAACGCAGTGGAAAAGATACTTCTAGGAAGAAAGTTGGGATACACACAGCGTTCGTTTGGTTTGCTTTCTCTCATGAATTGCAGTCCTATTTTGCCTGTTGCTCAATGTTCAAAAACACTTGTTTACGGTATTTTATCCAGTTTTCTACATGTTTACAGCAAGAGGCCAAGCTCTGTAATAGATACCCATTTATGGACACAAATCTCCACACACGCTTCTCACAGGGCTGTCTGCCTCTACTAATTTTACTGATGACCTTGAAGTGTGCTTGATGCCATACCAGGTACTTTCTTGTGATAAATAAGTTGACTTCAACTGGTGTATGAAGCTGCTCTTTCCAATCATGGAAGGTCCAAAGGTCATAAGGCCATTAATTGATTTGCATGAACCTAGGTCTTCCTGCCTCTTAGTTCAGTACATTTTCTAATTCAAAAATCAGACTGGCTTAAAAATATGAAAGGATTGAGAAGTACAGATTGGTAGTTATAAAATCATTATGGGGACATAAAGTACAGCCTAGGGAATATAGTCAATAATATTGTATTAATGATGTGCAGTGCCAGGTAGGTACTACAAATATTGGGAAGAACACTATAAAGTGTGTAATTTTCTAACCACTATGCTGTATACCTAAAACTAATATAAAATAATATTGAATGTAAACTGTAACTAAAAAAAAAAAATTTAAAGAAAAAACTGCAGTATCTTATTTACAAGGATTTCTGGATGAGTCGCTGGAACTCAGTTTCTCCCTTTAACTTCCCATTTCCCAAGGTATCACTTGGTCTCACCCTCTGCTGTAAGAAACTAAGTATTAATATGCCAATTTAATAAGATTGGTCAACTGAGACCCAGTGGGCTGTCTGATTTTCTCAAGCCCTCACAAATGTTAAACAAGGCGAAGAAAAGAACAAGATTTGCATTTGTATCTCTGAATATCTTGAATAGCATTTCTTCCATTACAACCTACAGGAGAACATTGGTTATTTAACTAATTGTACTTTTTTTTCCCAAGAAAGCAACCTTTGAAATAATGAATCCTTAATTTATTTTTATTAAATAATAATTCAATATAAATTAACATCTCATCTCCTCTTCCAGCTCACTCTCTCAAATTCTGACCCCCCAGAATATGAAATAAATACACTGACATTCTGTCAACCATGTTCTTAAGGAATAGATTCAAGGGTCTGCTTTTTTTGAAATGATGGTTACGAGTCGACTTGTAAAAGTAAATGGTTGTATAGTTTCATACATATCAAAATCTGTAACACACTGTTTCCCAATTGCTGTTTTGTGTGTGCACACGGGTTTAAAATCAATGTAGTGACCAGTAGTTCTCTGGTACTGCCCATGTACCACAAAACAGTAAAATGCAATGACCCTTCCTAGCCTGTGGCTCAAGCTTTTCAAAGTCTTTCTTTCTCATCTAAATATGTCAAGGTCATACAGCCTTCTGGGCCTCAGTTTTCTCAACTCTAAAATGGCAGCTGCTAATAATGGCCTAAGTACCTTTAAGGTTCCTTCCATTTCTAACATTTTAGAATTCTATTTTCAAGTTTGTTTAGCTGGTACTGCATCAACTAGGAACACATGTTAACTGGCTCATCCAGTACAATGATAAACCAGCTTCAAAATGGTCTCCAATAATACAAATAAAAATAAGAGACAGTGTTTTCTGTATAATTAAAATATTTAGTGACTCCTAATTATTTAAAAATTAGTGAAAGCCTTCTAGGATGTTAGTGATAGATAAGACACAAAGGTAATTTTTCCCAGTGGTTGTTAAAATATAGCGTGCATAAGAATCCCCCAGATGGCTTGGTAAAATGCAGATTTCCGGGCCCCGCCCCAAAGCATTCTGATTCAGTAGGTCTGGGATGGGCCCCGAGGGTCTACATTTCTAACATATCTTAGGTGATGCTGATGCTGCTGGTCCTAGGATCACACTTGAAGAACCATTGATGGAGCCCGACCCACTGCTTTTTTTTTGTATTTTTCTGAAGCTGGAAACAGGGAGAGACAGTCAGACAGACTCCCACATGCGCCTGACCGGGATCCACCCAGCACGCCCACCAGGGGCGAAGCTCTGCCCACCAGGGGGCGATGCTCTGCCCCTCCGGGGCGTCGCTCTGCCGCGACCAGAGCCACTCTAGCGCCTGGGGCAGAGGCCAAGGAGCCATCCCCAGCGCCCGGGCCATCTTTGCTCCAATGGAGCCTTGGCTGCGGGAGGGGAAGAGAGAGACAGAGAGGAAGGAGAGGGGGAGGGGTGGAGAAGCAGATGGGCGCTTCTCCTGTGTGCCCTGGCCGGGAATCGAACCCGGGTCCCCCGCACGCCAGGCCGACGCTCTACCGCTGAGCCAACCGGCCAGGGCCGACCCACTGCTTTTTTCTCCTCCCGTGTTCCATAGATTAATGAAAAGGGTTGTAGAGAAGCAATGTTATCTGTCCAACAACACGCAGTAAGCCTGTCCCAGATCCAGTTCTCTCCTGGTCCTCAGCCCTTTGTACTGTTTCTGCATAATTTCCCATGTTGTCCTAGTTTTTCTGGAACAGTTGGAATCATGTCCCAAAGAATGATGTTAACATGTTTCTCTGGATCACGAGACATGGACATAGTAGAGTACACAGCCATGACAGAGGACTCATACAGAAGATATTCAAGACTCAGAAAAATTACATGGTACCTGCCCTTTCATCTCATCAGTATAGCTTGGTATATCACTGCCTTTTAACTTCAACCTAATTATTTTTGGTTTTTGTAACTCCCCTGACTTTTTTAAACTGCTAATACAGGCAGACTGCCTTTTATTGCATTCCACTTTATTGCTCTCCATGGATGTTGCATTTTTTACAAATTGAAGGCAAGACTCTCTACCAGCAAAAAGATTAGGACTTCCTTTATTACAGTGCTCTGAGACCAAGTTTATAGTAATTCTGAGGTATACCTGCTGCGTTCATTCAACTGCTAGAAATATAAGTTAAAATAATAAAAGCCACTTTACATAATAATGTAACATTTAAAATTAAATAAAAAGGAAATTTTTCATACCTGACAATACTATCAAGTATACATACTATCTATCCTGTAAGCAATGCAGATTAAAAGACTTGAGTAGTACATAATATACATGTCTTAAGATGGGAACCCCAAGAATTCCAATTCTAAAACCCATACAAATGCGTTCATATGTTGTATGAATATGAAAAGGTCTGTATTCTTTTAACTATGTTGCTTTTGGTGCCTACTGCAAAGTGAAGAAGTTCAATGCAGCTGTTGTTTATTCTATCCTATTTTATCATTTCATCCGCCAGTCAAGCATCTTAGACACAACAGCCCTTGGAGGAAGAGGAGCAGAGGAAGTGAAGGAGAGAATGAAGAGGGAGGATGATAAAGCTGTGTCTCAGACCATCAGACCCTGATTAAACTGACAGATGCAGTGAGGCTGGGGAAGCCCTAAGAAATAAAAGAACTCTGAGGCTAGTCCAAATGACAAGCTGTTAATTGGGCTTTTCACAGGCACTTGTGCTCTAGCAAAGAAATCAATCACAAATCATGGGAATGGTGGAACTTTGTAACTACATGTCAGAGGCACTAGACCAGATTAATAGGGTTCTAGGAAGTAGACTAATTAAATCAACATCAACACCTTTTAAACAACACTGAAATTTAGTCCAGTTTTTTTTGTGTGTGTGCTTTTTATTTTTTGAGAGGGAAATGGCCAGTGAGTGTTGCTTGAAACCCAAGACAACATTGCTTAAAAGGGCAGTGACCATTAGCCAAAAGTACATAATTTTTTATCTTCCTTCTCCTATTGCACCATTTTATTTTTATGGCTGAACTACTTACGGTATTTAAAACAGTGAATCTCACTCCAGCTTCCCACTAAAATCACTTGGGGAATTTTTGAAAACAATAGATGCCCAAGTCCTAACTCAAACAAATGAAATGAAAACCTCTGACTGGGCAGTCCTCAGTTGTTTCTGACATGCAGCCTGGTGTGAGAAAGCTTTTTCTAGGACCATCTTCATCAGAGTTAACAGTGCCCAGTTCTATTTCTCCCCTCTATGTAACATCAAGATATGCTTTCTATAGAAAACTCAATAATAATTTCTATTTAAAAGGAATAATTGTAGAGGGATTAAGAACATAGGATCTGATACAAAGCCTGCCTGGATTCAAATCCCCTTGCCTATCATTTACTCATTACTGATTGACCTCTGTCAAGTCCCTTGATCTCCCTGTAGTTCATTTTCCTGCTGTAAAGGAGGATAATGCTTCCACTTAGGATAGAGCGTTTTTGTGAGATTAAATCACCTTCAACAGTGCCTGTTACATAGTAAGTGCCATCATTATTTCCGAACTGATCCAAGAAACAAGATAGCATAATGGCTAAAAACAGACTTTAAAGTAAAATAGGGCCCTGGCCAGTTGGCTCAGTGGTAGAGCGTCAGCCTGGCATGTGAAAATCCCGGATTTGATTCTAGTCAGGGCACACAGGAGAAGTGCCCATCTGCTCTTCCACCCTTCCCCTTCTCCTTTCTCTCTGTCTCTCTCTTCCCCTCCCGCAGCCAAGGCTCCACTGGAGCAAAGTTGGCCCGGGCGCTGGGGATGGCTCCATGGACTCTGCCTCAGGCACTAGAATAGCTTTGGTTGCAAAGGAGCAATGCCCCAGATGGGCAGAGCATCACTCCCTGGTGGGCATGCTGGGTGGATCCCGGTTGGGCGCATGTGGAAGTCTGTCTCTCTGCCTCCGTGCTTCTCACTTCAGAAAAATATTAAGTAAGTAAGTAAATAAATAAATAAAATAGTCTCATTTTCAGATCCTGGTTCTGCCAGTGGTCCAAATATGTGATCCTGCAAAAGTTATTTAATCTCTCTGGTTATCCATAAAATAGGGGGAGTAATAAAAATGATCTTAAATGGTTGTCAAGAAGGTTAAATAAAACAATTTATGTCACAGGCTTTGCATACAGGCTGGCTCAACAATAAGTTCTCTTTATAATTATATACTCAGCTGACTTAAGAGGAAGGAATGGAGTCATTATACACCTCAGTAAGATCTTGAGTTGCCTGTTCCTTCTCAGGTGAAAGGGAACATTGTGTTGATAGAGGTCACCAATCCTTTCTGCAGGAGAGTGAAAAAAGGAGGAATGCACAAAACAAACTGGCTGAGCTTCAAACAGCAGACCTCAGTTATCCCTGGGAGAAAATGGATTATCGTCATTAACGTCTGCTGTCTCCTGCCCAGATGCAAAAGCCAGAGGCATCTTAATTATACACAGCTTCACAAATTCATCTCCATAATTCTAATACTTCAGAAATTAACCTCTTGTCCTGAGAAGGTCAAGTTAAATGTCAGTCCCAGATGGAACCTGAAGAGGCATTCAGATTCAACATCAACAACACAGTTGGCTCCACAGCTGTGCAGTCTTTCGCTGAATTGCTATCAATTTGTCCAAAAGTGTAAGCTCTAAAGACATTTAAAAAATTAAGATCTGAGGTAGGATTCTTTTTAACTTGATTTGAGACAGAGTACACCTGGAGACGCAGTAAGAGTTGAATTTGGATTTGGCCAAAGGTCTCATTTTGGGAAAGGACATGATGAGACACAGAAGGGTAAGTATTTATTGGCTTTGCAGGGATGTAGAGCAAAGGAAGATAAGTGTGATCCCCACTAATTATATGGTATAGCTTTCTTCCTGCCTTTGGAGTTTAAAGATAAACACCTTTACTAATTTTATAATTGAGGACACGTATGTATTTAGCCTCTGGTTAGCAGCAAGAAAACATGGATGCATAAAACATAATACAGCCCCAAAGTGTGTGAATGTTCCTGTGTTTACAAGTCAGTCAGCACATGCCATTTATGCCACCCAAAGTAGCTAGTCACATGGTATGTTAGACATGGAAACAATAAGAAGAGGATTGCTGTTTACAAAGCAAGTGTTATTTGAGATGAACTTTTTAAAATACATAAATTTGATGTATAATTGGCCCTGGCCGGTTGGCTCAGCGGTAGAGTGTCGGCCTGGCGTGCGGGGGACCCGGGTTCGATTCCCGGCCAGGGCACATAGGAGAAGTGCCCATCTGCTTCTCCACCACCCCCCTTCCTCTCTGTCTCTCTCTTCCCCTCCCGCAGCCAAGGCTCCATTGGAGCAAAGATGGCCCGGGCGCTGGGGATGGCTCCTTGGCCTCTGCCCCAGGCGCTAGAGTGGCTCTGGTCGCGGCAGAGCGACGGCCCGGAGGGGCAGAGCATCGCCCCCTGGTGGGCAGAGCATTGCCCCCTGGTGGGCGTGCCGGGTGGATCCCGGTCGGGTGCATGTGGGGGTCTGTCTGTGTCTCTCCCGGTTTCCAGCTTCAGGAAAAAAAAAAATTGATGTATAATTATTAAGCTGTCAAGAATAAAATGTAGTGTTAATAAGCAAAGAGCGCTAGATGACTCCTTCCAGAAAAAAAATTAGTACTAGAGTTAAAGTTAAAAAACCTCAAAAAAAAAAAAATGGTGCCCTGGCTGGATAGCTGGGTTGGTTAGGGCTTCATCTTGAAGTGCAGAGGTTGCTGGTTCAATCCCCAGTCAGGGCACATACAAAAGCAAATCTATGTTCCTCTCTCTCTCTCTTCCTCTCTCTCCAAAGTTAATAAATAATTTTAAAAAACTGTCGTGTGAAAGAAAACAATAGTCAACCCAAAGCTGGGTCCGGGGCATTACCACATGAGCATCTTATCAAACAGCCGAACTCTTAGAAACAAATCCTACAAGGATCACTTTTCTCACCCTCCAAATTTCAGTATTTAAAATTTTGCTCGATTATCTGACACAACAAATATATATATATATATATATATATATATATATATATATATATATATTTTTTTTTTTTTTTTTTTTTTTTTTTTTTTTTTTCTGAAGCTGGAAATGGGGGAGACAGTCAGACAGACTCCCGCATGCGCCCCACTGGGATCCACCCAGCACGCCCACCAGGGGGCGATGCTCTGCCCCTCCAGGGGGTCACTCTGCCGCGACCAGAGCCACTCTAGCGCCTGGGGCAGAGGCCAAGGAGCCATCCCCAGCGCCTGGGCCATCTTTGCTCCAAAGGAGCCTTGGCTGCGGGAGGGGAAGAGAGAGACAGAGAGGAAGGAGGGTGGGGGAGTGGAAAAGCAAATGGGTGCTTCTCCTATGTGCCCTGGCCGGGAATCGAACCCGGGTCACCCGCATGCCAGGCCGACGCTCTACCGCTGAGCCAACCGGCCAGAGCCCAAATATATTTTTTTTTAAAAAGTATCTCTCTAGATATTAAGCCAAAAAACTATAGCAGAGAAAGTTTGGGTATTTTTTCTGGGCCCTGGCCAGTTTGCCCAATAAATAGAGCATCATCCTGGCATATGGAAGTCCTGGGTTCAATTTCAGGTCAGGACACACAGGAGAAGTGCCCATCTGCCTCTCCCTGCCTCTCTCTCCTCTCTCTCTCCACCCCCCCCCCCCTTTGCAGCCATGGCTCAGTTGATTTGAATGCAATGGCCCTGGGCTCTGAGGAGGGCTCTGTGGAGCCTCTGCCTCAGGAGCTAAAAATAGCTCAGTTGCAAGCATTGGTCCCAGATGGGCAGAGCATCAGCTCCAGACAAGGGTTGCCAGGTGGATTCCAGTTGGGGCTTAGGTGGAAGTCTGTCTCTTTATCTCCCCTCATTTCACTTAAATTTAAAAAATAAATATTTTTTTCTAGGCAAGTCATTTATCTGTCTATGGGTCTTGATTTCTCCATTTTTAAAATAGGGATGAGAGCCCCTTCATTTTTGTAGTTTACTCCCCTCCCACCACAAAGAGTAATTACCAAATATAGGAGGGGTGTATTTCTATTATATGATCACCTGCCACATATGGGGTATTTCAATTAATCTGGGGTATTTTAGCTAATCTTCATATGGGGTATTCCAAGTAATCTGTACAAAAAATTTCTTAGGTAGGTTTTAACACCCACTTCCTCAGCAATGGAAACTAAGGTCCAGTGAAGTTGGACCATTGTTCATACACAAGACAGAGTTAAACCTGGTTTGCTATAGCACCTTCCCCTTCATAGAAGGAAACAGCACAGGAGTCACACCATTACCTAGCCTCACACTGCTAAACCTCAGGTAGATGCAATTTCAAGGAGTCCTCTATCTGACCAGAAATGGCATGACTACCGCTGCAAACAGAGTACACTTAGATTTGATAGGAAGAGAGACCTATATAATGGGTTAGCAATGCCTGAAAATCACAGAGAGGTGTTATGGGTTGAATTGTGTCCCCCTCAAAAAGATATGTTGGATTCCTAACCCCAGTACCTCAGAAAGTGACCTTATTTGGTGCTAGGGTCTCTACAGAGATAACCACATTGAAATGAGATCATCAGGGTGGGCCTTTATCCAAAATGACAGGTGTCCTTTCAAAAGAGGGAAAATATGGACACAAAGACAGGCGTGTGCACAGGGAGCATGCCCTGAGAAGACTGGAGTTACGTTACCACAAGCCAACAGTCTACTAGAAGCTAAGAGACAGGCTTGGAACAGATCCATCCCCAATACCTTCACAGGGATCTTGGCCTAGTGGATAACTTGATGTCAGACTTCTAGCTTCCAGAATTGACAGACAGTAAATTTATATATATTTTAATACACCCAATTTGTGGAACTTTGTTATGGCAGCTCTAGAAAACGAGCACAGGGGAAAGCATACAGTGCCACGAGAGCCACCCCTCCACCTCAGTCAGAATGCCAGTGACCACACCCACCTCTGAATCCTTGGCCCAGGCCCAGGAAAAGGAGATGCTCCAGTAAAACTATGTGTTGAATTGAATAAAACAGGGAAAGCGTGATGGGCAGTTTTCCCTTTGCCAATGCCATGGTGCAAAGACAGGTCACACTTTGCTCTCACAGGAACTCTTTGGAAGAAGAGATTCAGTGCTTACACAAAGAAGGAGAGAAGACTGGGTGGAATTATCCAGCTACCTAGAAAATGAACAGATAAACTGAGAAAACTCTCTTACAGTGTCTGCGTTTGGTGCCACATCTCTAGGGTATCTGGAGGAAGATTAAAGTGAAGGAGACTATTATTAACCTTGATATGACAGTTTTCCTTGAGACTCAGGCTAATGTATTTAGAGTGCTGCAGACACAAACATAGCTTACTCTGTGGCTGAATGCCACCAAATAAAGTGACCCCACACATTTCAAAACTCTCACTGTGTTAGCTCATTCCTCAGCACCCAGCTATTTTCATGAAGAATTTTTAGATAAATATCATATCCCAGCATAGTGGTGAAGCTTAACTATCATGGAGGCAGGCTCTTTGGTTGAAAACCTAAGCAATGTAGCAAATATATGCTGACCTTATAGCTTCCCAATATCACTCACACGTCTCCTGGCCAGCTTTCAGCTCTGCTCCCAGGAGCTGCTCACGCATGCCTCCTTCAAAGGAAATTCCCTTTGGTGGCTTCAATGAGAAATGGAGAATTGAAGAACCTGATTGAAGAGGGTTCTACCCAAAAGTTTGTTCTCATGAATGCAAATCTTTAAATCCAAAATCAGAATTATTGCCTGACCAGGCAGTGGCACAGTGGATAGAGCATTGGCCTGGGATGCTGAGGAACCAGGTTCGAAACCTTGAGGTCACCAGCTTGAGCGCGGGCTCATCTGGCTTGAAAGCAGGCTCACCAGCTGGAGCGTAGGATCATAGACATGACCCCATGGTCACTGACTTGAGCCCAAGGTCACTGACTTGAGCAAGGGGTCACTGACTCAGCGGAAGCTTCCTTCCCAGTCAAAGCACATATGAGAAGCAATCAATGAACAACTAAGGTGCCACAACTACAAGTTGATGCTTCTCATCTCCCTTCCTGTTTTTCTGTCCCTGTCTGTCCCTCCATCTCTCTCTCCCTCTCTCTCAAAAAAAATTATTATTATTAACATTTCCTGCCTACATATGCTAATCTATAAACTGTACTGAGTACTTTTCTAACATATCTATTAAATCACCATAAAGGCCTGTCTAATACTACCTTTCTAGGGAGAGAAATTATGACTCTATCTTATAGATAAAGAAGGTGGGGCTCAAATAGGTCAAGTAACTTGCCTAAGTTCATTTGAGTATTAAATGACAGAACCAATACTTGAAACTACATTGTCTGATGCCCAGGTATTCTGCAAGCGCTCCTTCTAATGTATATACTACATCTCCTATTTCCTAACACCCACCCTGCAACCTTCTTTACCATGACAAACTTCTTTGGGATATAAAGCTGAAACAAAGCCATAATTTCTAGTTCTGGGAGTAATTTCTTCATTCTTTCATTTATTCAGAATATTTGTGTAGGGAGAGTACTTCAAACTGCTAGTACTATGACTAGAAAGACAAAGAAAAAAATGAGTATGATCTTTGCTATGTAAATTTACAGCCACTATACATTCCGGATTTTTGAAAGGACAGCCCTAGTTTTAAATATTAGGTCACCTTTTTTCTATTTGGAGTGCAGAAAATGTAGTTATCCTCAAAGATAGATAGAATCCAGGCATATATTAAGCAAACTTGGGCACTCAGGCTTCCAGTCTCTGGACAACATTTAAAAAGTTGAGCAAAAGAATAAACAACCTTTAGGAATGACCAGAAGCCCCTTTTAAATTACCCTATACATAATGATGACAATTATAGTAATCCCATATGAAACAAAGCAAAACAAAACCAAGGACAAATAAGGTTCACACCAAAATAAAACCTCAAAATCTAAAGGGAAAATTGTTACAGGATAAGGAACCACTGTTTATTGAGCATCTTCTAAGTGTCCATATATGACATAAACTTTATCTTTCAGATGGAAAAACTGATGCTCAAAAAAGTCATTTAAATTGCCCAAACCAGGCTAAGACGTTACAGAGCCAATATTTAGACATAGCTTTGGTTCTAAAAACTGTCATCTTTCCATTGAATTTATTTTAATCCTAACCCAATCTCTATGTCCAGGCAGCACATAGGTTACAAATAAAAGGTCTCTGTAACAAAGAACCAAGCCTGCATTCGCAGGTACCAGTCTCAGGAAGAAAAGAGGCAGAAGACAGACTTCAGTCTTGAAGAAAGGGAGGTTCCTTTCTATTAATTTGAGCTAATGTCCCTGAAATACTTCACAATTTGTGAGACTATTATCTAATTTGGTGCAATAGTTTTGTGCAAGTCGTGGATTAGTCCATTAGCATGGTGGTGTCAGTATCCCCCAATTTCAATTCCTCAGAAAAAATAGGAAAATTCGGAGATGCCAAGATCCCTCCCTCAAAACTGATTAGCTCAAAGGTAGAATTTGCCAATAATTTTACCTTTTTTTTTCTGATTTTCAAAACTCCCTTTGATGTACTGAGACAGTTACATTTGAAAATCATCAGATGGGTGTAGGTGCAAAGAGAGTGAATTTCATTCAACACCACAGACAGAACAAGGTCATTTGGGTAACTACTGCCTTCCATTTCATCCCACTTAAAATAGCAAAAAAGAGTCAAATTACAGCAAGAAAAGTACAAACGTTCCTGGCTTTGGTTTCATTTTATTTCTGTCCATTAGCCTTAAAAAAAAAAGAAAGAATGTAAAAGACCCAGACTGTTAGAGAAGGAAGAGACTACCTACTTTTCCTTCCTGGACACATAGTAATACGCATATTTTATGGTGGTTACATTTAAGCAATTAATTCACAACATGACAGAGGCAGCATGCAAACAGACTTACAGTTTATTTTTAATAAGTGCTAATACGTTTATGTCCTTCTTGCCAGACTCCCCTTCTACAAACATTTGGCTTCCCAGATTATATCCATGAAAATTAATGATCTGTCACTAGGCTTGCCTATGTCTTAATGAAGTAGTTACTCAGAGTGATTGAAGTCAGGTGTAAGAAACCTGCTTCTCCTGTGGATGATAAAGTGCTTTCCTCATTCCCTGCACAAATTTAATTAGGTGAACCCCCCCCCAAAAAAAATTAATTACTGCCGCACAATGATTTTGCATTTTTAACAAGTGAAAGGGGTTTGTTGATGTTGGAAGGCTTTCCTGCACAGAAAAGGCAATAAATAGAAGACATATCAAAAACTCAAATGCGTTTGTAAACTCCTTGTTTTGTGAAAAGAGTTGATTCATAAAAATGAGTATCTCTACTGAGCAATTCATAATTCACAGGGCTAAGCACTATGGAAAAAATTAAGAGTAACTGACCACGGCAGAGGATAGCCTGCACCTAGTGGAGTGATCTCCTCCAAGGAGGTGGCAATCCAGGTGAAATCTGCATGCCACCAAAAGCCAGCCAGGAGGTCTCGAGGAAGAATGGTAAAAGAGGAGGAACACCCAGCACAAAGAACCAGGGGCAGGAACAAGTTTGTCATGTTAGGCAGAGTCTCTTAACTTTGACACTAGTACTATTTGGGGCTGTATAATTCTTTTTTTTTTTTTTTCATTTTTCTGAAGCTGGAAACGGGGAGAGACAGTCAGACAGACTCCCGCATGCGCCCGACCGGGATCCACCCGGCACGCCCACCAGGGGCTACGCTCTGCCCACCAGGGGGCGATAATCTGCCCATCCTGGGGGTCGCCATGTTGCGACCAGAGCCACTCTAGCGCCTGAGGCAGAGGCCACAGAGCCATCCCCAGCGCCCGGGCCATCTTTGCTCCAATGGAGCCTTGGCTGCGGGAGGGGAAGAGAGAGACAGAGAGGAAAGCGCTGCTGAGGGGTGGAGAAGCAAATGGGCGCTTCTCCTGTGTGCCCTGGCCGGGAATCGAACCCGGGTCCTCCGCACGCTAGGCCGACGCTCTACCACTGAGCCAACCGGCCAGGGCCTGTATAATTCTTTGTTATTGGCTGTTGTTCTGCTCATTGTAGGATGTTTGGCAGCATCCCTGGCCTCTACCTACTAGATGCCAGTAGTACCTCACTCCACATAGTTGTCACAACCCACATGTCTCCAGGCATTGCCAAATGTCCCCTGGGTGGCAGGGACAGCTCCCGTGGTTGAGAAGCACAGTGCTAGCGGGGAAGACCTAGGACATGTGGCTAGAGCAAGGGGGAAGATTAATTCTACAGCAAAGAAATAAAATTAAGCCTGAGCTCAGCTAGCCATGCAGCACCACGTCAGGCCTCACAGCCTCCGATACCCTTGCTCCCTGGCATTCTGCAGGGCCTCAGGTCATAGTCACACAGGCAATAATTGTAGTCGGACAGAACCAGGGACTTCTGCCATCTCAGGGAGCCAGGAGACGCCTCAGACGCTTGGTGCCCTACCGCCTGCAATCATCCTCAGCATATTCATGGCTCTTTGTACCCCCTCTGTCACCTCAAGCCATGTCACTGGGCTCCCCACAACCTGCCTGCAGGCACTCTGCCTTCCTGTTGGTGCCAATAATTGATGCCTTGGTTACTCTGCAGAAGAAAAAAACTTACCATCTCAGAAATCAAGAGAGATGACAGCACCAAGACTTTAGTAATAATGGGTTCACGAGGGCGGAGATTACATAAGGTACCTTCCAGAGAAAGGAGCCATAATCTGGAAATGTAGTACATGTTTTTATGCATATTTTCTCATCTATTTTGTTTCTTTAGTTATGAGACAGGATCCCATTTATTAAATACCTGTTTAGTCACCAGGTAATAACAGCATGCCCTGAAATAAGCCACTAAAAATCATAAACAAATGGGTCAAAAGGGAGCAGAGCAGCACGCAGTGGGAAAGCAGCAGTGGACTGTCCCCAGAAAGTTGGCTTTGCTCCAGGATAAATTACTAATATGTAATTACAGAATATGTCGCCCAGGAGCAAGAAGTCTCATCTTTTCTCTGAGCCCCCAAAGTAGAGCATGCTCCAAAGCTCGTGTTCTCATTCCAGTTCTTCCCACAAGAGGGCAGGACTTTAATAAATACACCTTCCATTTAAAGGAATTTTATAAATAATAGTACTGTTTGCACATATTTATTTTCTTCTATGTCATATGGCCGAAGGGTCAAAACTTTGTAGGAGAATTTATGAAGCAGGGCGAGTACAATTACAATTATTGTACTGGATAGGAGAAAGCTGGTAGTCTCTGTTTAACCTAACATTTCTTAGCATTGCTGTGTGCCATGAAGTTATAACAACTGTACTCATGCTGATGCACTGGTCTCATAATAACACCATAAACAGCTGTTAATATTTACCCCACTTTAGAAAAGAGAAACAGGCATAGAGAAATCAAGTAACTTCAACCAAACTACACAGTCACTAAGTAAAGGAGGCAGGATTAAAACCCATGCAGGGTCTGGGAGGCCAGCATTCACCATGCTGCGGCTCACTGACAATTCAGAAGGAAGAAACATGAGGGCTGTATATTTGCTTTTGTTTGCTCAGATAGAATCATCGCCCTGGGTGGTTGGCTCAGCGGTAGAGCTTCGGCCTGGCATGTGGGGGACCCGGGTTCGATTCCCGGCCAGGGCACATAGGAGAAGCGCCCATTTGCTTCTCCACCCCCCCCCCCCTTCCTCTCTGTCTCTCTCTTCCCCTCCCGCAGCCAAGGCTCCATTGGAGCAAAGATGGCCCGGGCGCTGGGGATGGCTCCTTGGCCTCTGCCCCAAGCGCTAGAGTGGCTCTGGTCGCGGCAGAGCAACACCCCGGAGGGGCAGAGCATCGCCCCCTGGTGGGCAGAGCTTCGCCCCTGGTGGGCGTGCCGGGTGGATCCCGGTCGGGCCGCATGCGGGAGTTTGTCTGACTGTCTCTCCCCGTTTCCAGCTTCAGAAAAATCCAAAAAAAAAAAAAAAAGAATCATCAACTGCCAATTTATGATCAGAAATAGGGGAGTGGGGAGAGAACAGATGATCTCACAGGAGACTTGACATTCACTGGTTCACTCTCTGGCAACTCCATGATCCATGTCATGGAATGTGAAAACAGATGGCCTTTGAGGACCAGAAACCTCTCTGAGTGCTCTGTGTCTCTGCCCACTTCATTTTTGAGGGTGTCAGACCTGTCAGAATCTTTCCATTACCCACAGTTCTTTGAAACACAACAAAGGGATGTGAGATGCACAGGCAAGCACCAGGTGGAGGAGGCGTCAGACAACAAGATGCACGGTCCCATCACGACACAGACTTATTTCCTAATAAAATCAAGCATCATGGGCTTCTTGTGGGCTATGCTGATGTCACTGTAGATAGTAAAAGAATATTACAGGTATTTGGATAGAACTGGAATCTAAATAGTATACATGATTGAAAGATAGCAGAGCTAGACATGCATTTCTTTTGTCAGGCATCATCATAAAAGGATAATCATGACTTCCCAAACCACCAATCCATTTTAATACTCATAGACTGTAACAGTGTGAAAATCTTTGTTTTATTCCCCAGTACCTCGCTGGACCAACCATAGACAATTGCTAGAAATATATAAATAAATGATTCTTTAATAATTAATTCATGCTTGAACCAGAAACGAAATGGCTGGAGTTTATAAGGGGATAAAGCTACAAGGGAGGATAACTGGCAAGCAGACAGTTGAAGAATGTTATGATCCACACATAAACTGAGATGAATCAGGCTGGACTCCAAAGCCCATGGCAGGCCCAAGACAAACTTCATTATCCAATCAACAAATACTCATCGAATTGCTACTGCATTCTAAGAACTGTGCTACATGTTGCAGTATCTCACTTAATCCTCCCAATGATTAGGTGAAATAAACATCACTAGTCTTTTTAATTTTAAACAGATTAGGACCCAAGTCTAAGTATCCTGCCCAAGCCACCTGCCTCATAAAAGGCACATTTGGAATGCACCTGCAGATCTGACTGTGTTCCAAGTCAGAGCTCAATAAGAGGTGGCTTTGGGATGCTAATTATGATGATGTGTTTCCAACTCAGTATTCCAGCCCAGCACATAGCTCTCAATAAAGACTGTGAACTCAATGAGCCAAATGAGTCAGTTAGATCACAAATAAATTCATATTAGGCACATGATAGAATGCAGGTTGATCTGTGGAACAAAGGGAGCCAATGTATGGCTCCTTCTGCCTGGAACTCTCTTCCTTCCCTTATTCATCTGGGTAACTCATGCTCATCTTAAAATCTCAGAGAGATCCCACTTTCTCAAGGTCCTGCCCTCCCTGACTAGATCAGATTTCCTGGTTACACTCTCTTGTAGCCCAGGAACCTCTCCTACATAGAACTTACCACAGTCATGATTTATGTTTGATTGTGTGACAGTATGATTGGCATTCCTGCCTCCAAGAGACTGTATGCTCCCTCCTAGTGGCAGGGACCACACTAGGTTTGGGACACTACTGTGTCCCATTGCCTAGACAGGACAAGCAAGCACCCAGGATTTATTGAATAGGAGAACAAAAGGTTCAATTGCCATAACAGCAGCCACCAAGCAGAACGCCGACCCCCAGGAGCCACTTGCAGTTGTCGGATGCTCCTTTTCCCACACACTTGGCTGTGTAGGCTGTGAGAGTAGGTTTCCTGTGCCGTGCACGCAGAGCAAAGGTTAGTGCTGCCTGCCAGCTTCATCTCATGTCTCCTTTCACTCTGAGCCTAACCTCTTAGATGAGCAAATACTACCCTGCCACAAAAGGCAAGCAGGGCTGTCCAAAGGTTGCTGGAATGCATCCTAACAAATGTAATAACAGCGTTTCACCTGTTAATTACCTGCCATGGACAGGGTGGCATTTCTGAGAGCACGTGGGACAATGTGAAGGGAGCCTGCCGAGAAGATGGACTGCCTGTGCTCTCACCAGAACAATCTAGGCAGGTGCACTTAAACTTCAGCCTCTTCCCAGCTGGAAGTAAAATGGATCTGATCAAGGTATTGGAAGGAAAAGTACTTCTGGAGACAAGCGGTTCACAACAGCCCTGAATGGAAGAAATTGTATTACTGTCGAATCCATCAACCAGCTTGCTACTATTCAACAAAACTGGTGAAGCTCCCAGCAACCACTTTCAATTTCAATTTTAAACAAGAGCCTCTGTTTTCTTCAAGAACCTGATATCAAACCTCTGAGTGCAATTTATTCTGTTTCTTCATCCTGGGTGTTCTTCCAGATTCTCAGGCTCCCTCTTTAGCCAAGAAGCCAGGAACATGGAAAAAGAGGCAGAAACAGGCTGTGAGGAAAGCTTTTTGCTATGGTATCATTTGTCACACCACCTTCTCTTTTCATGAGTTTCCTTAACACATTGTGCCTTTCCCCTGGCCTGAGTTAGGCATGGTGCCTCAGATCCTAAAGCCCAAAGCCCACCTGCATCTTTCACCCACTTTAACAACAGCCACCGGGGATACCACGTGACCGTTCGCTTACCCGTCTCTCTGCCTGCATTTCCAGATCCTGGGTGGCCTTTGCCTGCAGAGAGCCAGGTCTGGCTTTTTGTCTCAGATTCAAATCCTGCTGTGTCACTTATTCAGGCATCTGCAAACTTTTTCTGTAAAGAGCCAGATGGTAAATATTTGCGACTTTGCAGCCTGATATCAGGGCTCTGTCACATCCCGGACCCCGCAATTGTAATGTGTGGCTGTGTTCCAATAAAACTTTATCTATCGATATTTGAATTTCAATTGTCACACATCACAAAACATTCTTCTTTTGAGTTTTTTTTTCCCCAGCCATTTGAAAATGTTAAAAAAAATTCTTAGTTCTTGAGACACATAAAACCATATGAGGGACTATAGTTTGATGACTCTTGCCTTTATCAAGCGTGTGACCTTGGGCATATAATTACTCCTCTCTGGGACTCTATAAATCACCAATGTAAGCAACTTTAATTAATTGAACAGCTTTCCTGAAATTAACTGCATAATTTCAACCCTCCCAACACCTTTCCCAGAAGCACCTAACAATTGTGTTTTTTTTCTTAAGTTGTTTAAAGGAGGAAAAACTTTTAACTGTAGTGGATTAAATGTATTTTTTAATAATTCAAGATTGAGATGGTAAACTACTTAAATTTAGAAACTAAACTATTCACATTTCAAATGTTGTCTTTAAATGCCAAAAGTCAAAATTATTCCAAAACATCTTCAGTGCACAAATGAAACATGTTACCTTCCCTAAACATAAAGTTTCATCATCTGTAAAGTTAACAGCATCTCTCTTAGAGTTTTAGCAAAGTTTAGTCAATTCATTACAAGCACTTAGACCATTACTTGGCACAAAACGTGTGCTCAGTGTTGCTATCGTTGCTGTTATGCTATATTCTCTAATGAATCATTTAAAATACATATGTATTTGAGTCCACGGCTTTCCACCACCCCATGTACAGTCTCTCAAGTGCTGACTGGCTGGTTTCCTCTCTGGAACATCTGGTGTTCTTTCATCACCCCCTGAGCTGATGCCTTGGCTCAGGATCTTGCCATAACCCTCCAGGATGACCACAGAAGGCTTTTTCTTGGTCTCCTGCCTTCATTTTGCCCTTCTAATTCATCCTTCCCACACTGGCCATTAGAACAATCATTCTAAACCCCAGATGCAACCATGTCATTCTATGATAATTTCCCTTTACCACTTTCCCCAAATGAGTTCTGTGGATCATTAATTCTAAGAGGTATAAAAATCCATTTGCTTTCTTTTCAGAAATACCACATGTTTAAACACGAGTAGACAAAACTAAGTTAAAAAATTAAAGAAACTATCATTTTTATTGTCTTACTTTTATAACTTTTGATATGTTATGGTGTACTGTAAATCTCCAAGAAGTTGACTTAGGGAGGTAATTTTCCCATTTGAAGTGATTGTGGTACCCTGTTCTCAATGTCTTTCTGCTAGGACTACTGTACTAAGGGACATATTTGGGAAAACACTGGTCCATACAAGTCCCTTAGCTTGGTATATACCATATTTTTAGCTCCATAAGATGCATGTGACCATAAGACACACCTAGGGTTTTAAGGAGGAAAATAAGAAAAAAAATATTCTGAGCCAAATGGTGTGTTAAAATATTTAATAAAATACCCAGGTCTGGCCAAACCTCGCATTGCCGTGCAGTGCACCAGGTCCCCAGGAGACGGCCTCTCTGCTCTCTACCGCTGCTCCCGCTATTGTCTCATGCGGGCTTGCTTGACTGTGGGCTACGCACACTCTCGGCTGGGATGACTTGCTTTCCCTTGAGCTGGTCCCGGCGCCCCTTCCTGCCTCCCAGCTGTTTGGGAGCACGGAGCCAGGAAACAGGGCGGCACAGAGGGACTGTCTGCTGCTGCTCGGCCAGGGTGGGGCCAGAGCTCGGAATGCTGGGAGCTGTGGGGTGAGCCACCACTGTCATGACAGGGTCTCTCAGGAGAGCCCGCAGGGAGCACAGTGAAAGGACACTGGAAAGACATATGGGAGAGTCTGAGAGAAGATGGCAGTGGAGTAGGCAGACGCACAGACTCCCAGCTCACACCACCAAACTAGATTGCAAATTAATTTAGGAACAATCATTGTGAAAAACCAACTTTGGACTAAAAGAACAGGTCTCAAAAACCAAGAAGCAAAGAAGAATCCACACCGATCCTGATAAGGAGTGTGAGAGTGTGGTAGAGGCTCCCCAGCTTCCAGGAGCGAGGGGAGGCTGAGGCTGAGAGCCCAGAAGGAGAGAGACCCTGAGAGACGAGAGCCCAGTCTCAGGACCGGAGACCCAGCCTAGAAATCCAGGGACTGGAGGAGAAAGACGGAAAGCATTGCGAGGGGAGAAGAGCAAAGTTCTGTATGTGGGAAGCAGCAGGGGTGCCTTAAAGGAACAGAGCAGAAAATATTGCTCACAGTCACTTGCCTGGAGCCTTGGGAGTTAGGGAGGCTGAGAGGACTAGCTTGTCTTCCAAAAGGAAAGTGGAGAGAGCAAGACAAATGGTGACAAGCAGAGGAATGCCTGGGATGACCTGAGAAGCTAACTCATCCAGTATGGAGGCGGCCATATCTGGGGGAGGGATTAATCCCTCCACACAGCACAAGCCTAAAGTGGTTCTAGGTGACCCACCTCCAGAAAGCTCTCCAACTCCAATCAGCGTGAAAGACAGAACTGAACGCAGGAAGTGGGGTGGAGGGGCAGTAACTCAGGTCTCCAGGGAGATCTGAGATACACCTCCCCCCTCTGAAGCTGAGAAAGCGCCCTGCACCTGGAGGGCAGCTAGAAGAACTTGCCTTCAGATTCTCAGAGGTCACACCCACCATTCCTGGATACAGTTTCAAATAAGCCCCCTGCTGAGATCAGTAAACAAGCCTACCACTGTGTTCAGTAAAGTAAAAATAAATCAAGACTTCAAAATGGCTCTACTAGGTAAGGAGACCACAACTGGAACAAGTCTGCAAGCCACACACAGAAACAATGAGAAGACAGAGAAACATAAATCATATGCTTCAACAGACAAATGCTCAGAAATAGACCTGGATGAAATGAAATAATCAAATTACCAGATGCAGAGTATAAAATAATGCTTGTTAGGAGGCTTAAGGATCTCAAAGCTACAATGGATGGACTCAATAAAGAAATTGTTAGCATCAAAAAGGACACAGAAATCATGAAGAATAACCAGACAGAAGTTACAAACACAATATCAGAAATGAAGACTACACTAGAAGAAATTAAGCAAGCTGGATGAAGCAGAGGATCAAATCAATGACTTAGAGGACAAGATATGCAAAAGCACAGAAGCCGAACAGCAAAAAGAAAAGAGGATGAAAAAGTCTGAGGAAACTCTAAGAGAGCTCTGTGACAACATGAAGAGACACAATATCCAAATAATAGGAGTTCCTGAAGGAGAAGAGAAAGAACAAGGAATAGAGAATGGGTTTAAAGAAATTATAGCTGAAAATTTCCCTAATTGATGTAGGAAAGAATCACACAGTTCAAGAAGCAGAGAGAACCCCATTAAAAAAGAACCCAGGAGATGACATCAGAGTAATGGCGGGGTAGGAAGCGATACCGATAAATCTCCCCCAAAACTCAACAAGATCTTCAACCAGAAACAGAAAAACCTATACTTGGAGCTTCCAGATGCTTCGCAATACACCCAAAGGTATGATTGAGTGAAAAATTGGCTAAATATATAACCAAACCCCGAAGGAAATAGGGAGTAAGAAATGCTCCACCTTCCTCACTAACCTGAACAGGGCGGCTTTTTCTGGTAACTGTGAATATAGAAACTGAGGCGGGCAAAGGGGGTGAATATATCCAGGCCGCAAAACGGCCGAACCAGGCTGTGGCACGGAGATCCAAGCCGAGGAAAATCTGATCCTGTGGCAACCCGGGCAATACAAGCTAACACTCGCGCCAAACCCAAACAAAGAAAGACAAGCGGTGCGGCCATTTTACCCGGTCTCCTGGCTGGTGCGCAGTTAGTGGGCCAGAGATTTCTTCCTAGGCCCCGGGAGTCAGTGCCCGTGTTGCCCCACAGAGAGGCAGGGTCAGAGGCCTTTCTGTGGGCCGAGGGCAGAGTCTCTGGGCAGCCCCAGCGCCCTGGGAAAGCCATGCACGGGAGGGAGTGAGAACTAATTCCAATGGTGGAGATTTTCCTTGCTGGAGGGTGTTTCACTCAGAGGGAAAGCGGCCGGCCTCATATCCGGGTTTGCGCGCGCAGATAAGGAGTGAGCGATTCCTCCGAGTGCCTCGGCAGTGCGCACCCGTGTTATCGCACAGAGGAGCAGAGTCAGGGGCCTTTGTGTGGGCCAAAGCGGAATCTCGGGCCGCCCCAGCGCCTTGCAAAAGCCGCGCACGGGGACGGAGCGAGACTCAATTCCAACGCTGCAACTTTTCCCTGCGGTTGGGGGTTTCACTCAGAGCGTGAGACTGCTGGCCGGATATCGTGGTCTGCGCGCGCAGCCAGTGAGTGAGAGTTTCCTCCAAGCGCCCCGGAAGTGGGCACCCGCTTGTGTTACCGGACAGAGTGGCAGAGCCAGAGGTCTTTGAATGGCCGGAAAGCCCGCCTGATTATGCTAGCAGCTCTGACTGACTGAGCCTTACCCAGAGCCCTGTGCTGAGTGGAAATAGAGTGGGGAGTTGCCAGCTCTTTGAGCCTCTTACTATCCAGGCAGAGGCAGCAGCAACCCATAGCTGGATTATCAGGCTACTAATTGAGGAAGGAAAGACTAGGAGAAAGGCTCTAGGAACACGGACTCTCTCACTGTCGGAGCCTATAAATGCTAATAGCCTAGACTGCCAACGAGACTAAAGCACAATACATGACATTGCCATAGAGACTTATCAACTGCAAACCTCCACCTGAGCGTGCCAAAGGGGCAAAACCCGGGGTACAGAGTCACCGACCAGGAAGAGGGAGAGAAAAGAAAAAGCAAGAAGATAACCTCTCAAAATCAAGAATAATCTGCAGACTTTATAACCTATCCCATTTTATTATATTTGTTCGTTTGTTTCTCTTATCTTCATTCTTGATACTTTTTTTTTTTTCCTCCTCCAATTTGGCTGATTAACTCTCTACCAGTCTTACTCTCTCCTCTCCTTGAACTACACTACCCATAAGTGTTACATCTACCATTATCTTTTCTCTTCTCTTCCTTTCTCTCTATGAGGGTTGTACTCCAAAACCCTTAACTCTCTCTCTCTCTCTCCTTTCTTTTTTCTTCTTTTAGTGGTTCCCTCTTTTTTCTCTCTCTCTCTCTCTTTCTTTTCTCCCTCTATATTAGTTTCTTCCTTTCTCCTTTACATCTCCTCTCACTCAAACCTCAATAACAAACAAATTATCTTATCTGGGACTCAAACTTATGTTTGTGGCATTCTGGGGGGTTTTTACTTCACCTTTTTAACTTACTAGCAGTGCTCCCATCCCTGGCTCTCCATATTATCTAGTTCTTGTTCCACTAAATACAATAGTAATTTTTTAATTTGTCCCCCCATTTTTCCGTTTTCCTCTTAATCCTCTCATCATAACTCTTAGACAACCAACACCTAAAAGCAAATCATTTTATTCTTGACCCAAATTTTTTCCTTATTTGCTTTTTGTGGGTCCATACGCTCTTTTTTTTTTTTTCTTTCTTCTTTTTTCTTTTTTTTTTTTTTTTTGTTTGCCCCTTTATTACTTTTCCCCAATTCAGGCCCTCCATCACAGGCATTGTTTGTTATAATTCAAAGTCCACCACAAGATTTTATCAAGAAAGAGGGGAGAGGAGAGGAGAGGAAAAAAGGAGGGGGGGAATAATTTCCTTTTTTTTTTTTTTTTTTTTTTAATTTTTATTTTATTTTATTTTTCTTTATTTCATTATTAATTTTTTTTTTAAAAAACAACTTTTTTCGATTTTTTTTTTATTATTTTTTTAAACTTTTTATTCTTTATTAAATCTCATTAATACTATCAACAAAACCACCCTCAGATGCCATTAAGGAAGAGAAAATCGAATATCATGGATACAAAAGAAAGAGAGGTAACACAGCTAGATGAGGAAAAATCTATGGAGAAAAAATTTAATATATTGGAAACCTTGGAGCTAAATGACAGAGAATTCAAGATAGAAATCCTAAAAATCCTCCGAGATATACAAGAAAACACAGAAAGGCAATTTAGGGAGCTCAGAAAACAACTCAATGAACACAAAGAATATATGTCCAAGGAAATTGAAACTATAAAAACAAATCAAACAGAGATGAAAAACTCAATTCACGAGCTGAAAAACGAAGTAACAAGCTTAGCTAATAGAACAGGTCAGATAGAAGAGAGGATTAGTGAAATAGAAGACAAGCAACTTGAGGCACAACAGAGAGAAGAAGAAAGAGACTCAAAAATTAAAAAAAATGAGATAGCCCTACAAGAATTATCTGACTCCATCAAAAAGAATAACATAAGAATAATAGGTATATCAGAGGGAGAAGAGAGAGAAAATGGAATGGAGAACATACTCAAACAAATAATAGATGAGAATTTCCCAAGCCTGTGGAAAGAACTAAAGCCTCAAGTTCAAGAAGCAAACAGAACTCCAAGTTTTCTTAACCCCAACAAACCTACTCCAAGGCATATCATAATGAAATTGACACAAACCAACAGCAAAGAAAAAATTCTCAAGGCAGCCAGGGAAAAGAAGAATACAACATATAAAGGAAGGCCCATTAGATTATCATCAGATTTCTCAGCAGAAACTCTACAAGCTAGAAGAGAATGGACCCCAATATTTAAAGTCCTGAAAGAGAGGAACTTTCAGCCACGAATACTATACCCATCAAAGCTATCCTTCAAATATGAAGGAGAAATAAAAACATTCACAGATACAGAAAAGATGAGGGAATTTATCATCAGAAAACCCCCACTCCAGGAATTACTAAAGGGGGTTCTCCAATCAGATACAAAGAACAAAAAAAAACAGAGCCACAAGTAAAAGCTCCAAGAAGAACACAATAAAACCAAATTTAAACTGTGACAACAACAAAAAGAAAGAGGGGGAGAAGATGGAGATTAACAGTAGCAAAGGACGATGGAGTGCAAAAGTACTCACAAAATAGTTTGCTACAATGAACAGGGTAGAGACCCTTTTCATTATTCAAAGGTAACCACCATTGAAAAAACCACCACAGAAGCACATGAGATAAAAAAGATAGCAACAGTGGAAAGATGTATGGAATACAACCAAATAAAAACAAAAGATAGAAAAACAAAAGAGAAGGATCAAAGAAGACACAAAACTAACAGAAAGCAAGATATAAAATGGCAATAGGGAACTCACAAGTATCAATAATTACACTAAATGTAAACGGATTAAACTCACCAATAAAAAGGCACAGAGTAGCAGAATGGATTAAAAAAGAAAATCCAACTGTATGCTGCCTACAGGAAACTCATCTAAGTAACAAGGATAAAAACAAATTCAAAGTGAAAGGCTGCAAAACAATACTCCAAGCAAATAACATCCAAAAAAAAGCAGGTGTAGCAATACTCATATCGGATAATGCTGACTACAAGACAGGAAAAGTACTCAGAGACAAAAATGGCCATTTCATAATGGCTAAGGGGACACTGAATCAAGAAGACATAACAATTCTTAATATATATGCACCAAACCAAGGAGCACCAAAATATATAAGACAGCTACTTATTGATCTTAAAACAAAAACTGACAAAAACACAATCATACTTGGAGACCTCAATACACCGCTGACGGCTCTAGATCGGTCATCCAAACAGAGAATCAACAAAGACATAATGGCCTTAAACAAAACACTAGAGCACCTGGATATGATAGACATCTACAGGACATTTCATCCCAAAGTGACTCAGTATACATTTTTCTCCAGTGTACATGGATCATTCTCAAGAATTGACCATATGTTGGGCCACAAAAACAACATCAGCAAATTCAGAAAAATTGAAGTTGTACCAAGCATATTTTCTGATCATAAAGCCTTGAAACTAGAATTCAACTGCAAAAAAGAGGAAAAAAATCCCACAAAAATGTGGAAACTAAACAACATACTTTTAAAAAATGAATGGGTCAAAGAAGAAATAAGTGCAGAGATCAAAAGATATATACAGACTAATGAAAATGACAATACGACATATCAGAATCTATGGGATGCAGCAAAATCAGTGATAAGAGGGAAGTTCATATCACTTCAGGCGTATATGAACAAACAAGAGAGAGCCCAAGTGAACCACTTAACTTCACACCTTAAGGAACTAGAAAAAGAAGAACAAAGACAACCCAAAACCAGCCGAAGAAAGGAGATAATAAAAATCAGAGCAGAAATAAATGAATTAGAGAACAGAAAAACTATAGAAAAAATTAATAGAACAAGGAGCTGGTTCTTTAAAAGATCAACAAAATTGACAAACCTTTGGCAAGACTTACCAAGGAAAAAAGAGAAAGAACTCATATAAACAAAATCCAAAATGAAAGAGGAGAAATCACCACGGACACTGTAGATATACAAAGAATTATTGTAGAATACTATGAAAAACTTTATGCCACTAAATTCAACAACCTAGAAGAAATGGATAAATTCCTAGAAAAATACAACCTTCCTAGACTGAGTCAAGAAGAAGCAGAAAGCCTAAACAGACCTATCAGTAGAGAAGAAATAGAAAAAACCATTAAAAACCTCCCCAAAAATAAAAGTCCAGGCCCTGACGGCTATACCAGCGAATTTTATCAAACATTCAAAGAAGACTTGGTTTCTATTCTACTCAAAGTCTTCCAAAAAATTGAAGAAGAAGCAATACTTCCAAACACATTTTATGAGGCCAACATAACCCTCATACCAAAACCAGGCAAGGATGGCACAAAAAAAGAAAACTACAGACCAATATCTCTAATGAATACAGATGCTAAAATACTAAACAAAATACTAGCAAATCGAATACAACAACATATTAAAAAAATAATACATCATGATCAAGTGGGATTCATCCCAGAATCTCAAGGATGGTTCAACATACGTAAAACGGTTAACGTAATACACCATATCAACAAAACAAAGAACAAAAACCACATGATCTTATCAATAGACGCAGAAAAGGCTTTCGATAAAATACAACACAATTTTATGTTTAAGACTCTCAACAAAATGGGTATAGAAGGAAAATATCTCAACATGATAAAGGCCATATATGATAAACCATCAGCTAACATCATATTAAATGGCACTAAACTGAAGGCTTTCCCCCTTAAATCAGGAACAAGACAGGGTTGTCCACTCTCTCCACTCTTATTTAATGTGGTACTAGAGGTTCTAGCCAGAGCAATCAGACAAGACAAAGAAATAAAAGGCATCCATATCGGAAAAGAAGAAGTAAAGGTATCACTTTTTGCAGATGATATGATACTATACATCGAAAACCCCAAAGAATCCACAAAAAGACTACTAGAAACAATAAGCCAATACAGTAAGGTCACAGGATACAAAATTAACATACAGAAGTCAATAGCCTTTCTATATGCCAACAATGAAACAACTGAGAAGGAACTCAAAAGAACAATCCCCTTCACGATTGCAACAAAAAAAATAAAATACTTAGGAATAAACATAACAAAGAATGTAAAGGACTTATATAATGAAAACTATAAACCATTGTTAAGGGAAATCGAAAAAGATATAATGAGATGGAAGAATATACCTTGTTCTTGGCTAGGAAGAATAAATATAATCAAGATGGCTATATTACCCAAAGCAATATACAAATTTAATGCAATTCCCATCAAACTTCCAATGACATTTTTTAAAGAAATAGAGCAAAAAATCATCAGATTTATATGGAACTATAAAAAACCCCGAATAGCCAAAGCAATCCTAAAGAAAAAGAATGAAGCTGGGGGCATTTCAATACCTGACTTCAAACTCTATTATAGGGCCACGACAATCAAAACAGCATTGTATTGGCAGAAAAATAGACACTCAGACCAATGGAACAGAATAGAAAGTCCAGAAATAAAACCACATATATATAGTCAAATAATTTTTGATAAAGGGGCCAACAACACACAATGGAGAAAAGAAAGCCTCTTCAATAAATGGTGCTGGGAAAACTGGAAAGCCACATGCAAAAGAATGAAACTGGACTACAGTCTCTCCCCCTGTACAAAAATTAACTCAAAATGGATCAAAGATCTAAACATAAGACCTGAAACAATTAAGTACATAGAAGAAGACATAGGTACTCAACTCAGGGACCTGGGTTTTAAAGAGCATTTTATGAATTTGACTCCACAGGCAAGAGAAGTGAAGGCAAAAATTAATGAATGGGACTACATCAGACTAAGAAGTTTTTGCTCAGCAAGAGAAACTGATAACAAAATAAACAGAAAGCCAACTAAATGGGAAATGATTTTTTCAAACGACAGCTCAGATAAGGGCCTAATATCCAAAATATACAAAGAACTCATAAAACTCAACAACAAACAAACAAACAATCCAATAAAAAAATGGGAAGAGGATATGAATAGACACTTCTCCCAGGAAGAAATACAAATGGCCAACAGATATATGAAAAGATGCTCATCTTCTTTAGCTATTAGAGAAATGCAAATCAAAACGGCAATGAGATACCACCTCACACCTGTTCGATTAGCTGTTATTAGCAAGTCAGGTAACAGCAAATGTTGGAGAGGCTGTGGAGAAAAAGGAACCCTCATACACTGTTGGTGGGAATGTAAAGTAGTACAACCATTATGGAAGAAAGTATGGTGGTTCCTCAAAAAACTGAAAATAGAACTACCTTATGACCCAGCAATCCCTCTACTGGGTATATATCCCAAAAACTCAGAAACATTGATACATAAAGACACATGCAGCCCCATGTTTATTGCAGCATTGTTCACAGTGGCCAGGACATGGAAACAACCAAAAAGCCCATCAATAGATGACTGGATAAAGAAGATGTGGCACATATACACTATGGAATACTACTCAGCCATAAGAAATGATGACATCGGAACATTTACAGCAAAATGGTGGGATCTTGATAACATGATACGAAGCGAAATAAGTAAATCAGAAAAAAACAGGAACTGTATTATTCCATACGTAGGTGGGACATAATAGTGAAACTAAGAGACATTTACAAGAGTGTGGTGGTTACGGGGGGGGGAGGGGGGAATGGGAGAGGGATAGGGGGTGGGGAGGGGCACAAAGAAAACAAGATAGAAGGTGACAGAGGACAATCTGACTTTGGGTGGTGGGTATGCAACATAATTGAACGACAAGATAACCTGGACTTGTTATCTTTGAATATATGTATCCTGATTTATTGATGTCACCCCATTAAAAAAAATAAAATTATATAATAAAAAAAAAAAAAAAAAAAAAAAAAAGAACCCAAAGAGACCCATACCAAGACACATCATACCAAAGCTAAGAGATAAAGAAAGAATACTAAAAGCTGTAAGAGAAAAACAATCAACACCTACAAAGGAACCCCTATATGGATGACATCTGACTTTTCAACAGAAACACTTGAGGCCAGAGGGAATGGCAAGAAATATTCAAAGTAATGCAGAACAAGAACCTACAACCAAGACTTCTTCATCCAGCAAAACTATCATTTAAAATTGAAGAAGAAATAAAAAGCTTCCCAGACAAAAAAAAAAAAAAAAAAAAAACACCTCAAGGAATTCATCACAACCAAACCAATGCTGCAAGAAATGTTAAGAGGCCTGCTGTAGACAGAACAAAGCGGGGGGGGGGGGGGGGGGGAGGGAGATCTAGTAAAAGAGGAATGTAGATTTAAAGAAAAAAATGGCAATAAACAAATACATATCAGTAATAACCATAAATGTAAATGGATTAAATGCTCTAATAAAAAGACATAGGTTAGCTACATTGATAAGAAAACAAGACCCATACATATGCTGTCTACAAGAGACACACCTCAAAACAAAATACACATAAACTGAAAGAAAAAGATGGAAAAAAAAATTCATGCAAATGAAAATGAAAAAAAAAGCTGGGGTAGCAATACTTATATCTGACAAAATAGACTTTAAAACAAAGACTATAGTAAGAGATAAAGAAGGTCACTACATAATGATAAAGAGAGCAATCCAACAGGAAGAGATAACCATTATAAATATCTGCACACCTAATATAGGAGCACCTAAATATATAAAGCAGACTTTGATGGACAAAAAAGGCGAGATAAACAGAAATACTGTAATAGCAGGGGATTTCAATACTACACTAATATCACTAGATAGATCCTCAAGAAAGAAAATTAACAAAGAAACAGCAGAATTAAGGGACACATTAGATCAACAAGTTAATAGATAACTTCAGAACCTTTCACCCTAAAGCAGCAGAATATACATTCTTTTCAAGTGCACATGGTACATTCTCTAGGATAGACCACATGTTAGGGCATAAAACGAGTCTCAACAAATTTAAGAAGATTGAAACCATATCAAGCATCTTCTCTGACCACAATGGCATGAAACTAGAAATCAACTACAATAAAACTGAAAAACATTCAAACACTTGGAAACTAAACAGCATGTTATTAAATAATGAATGGGTCAACAATGAGATCAAGGAAGAAATAAAAAATTTCCTTGAAACAAATGAAAATAAGCATACAACAACTCAAAATCTGTGGGACACAGCAAAAGCAGTCCTGAGAAGAAAGTTTATAGCATTACAGGTATACCTTAAGAAGATAGAAAAAGCTCAAATAAACAACTTAACCCTGCAACTAAAAAAACTAGATAAAGAACAGCAAGTAAAGCCTAGAGAAAGTAAAAGGAAGGAAATAATAAAGATCAGAATGGAAATAAATGACATAGAGACTAAAAAATACAAAGGATGAATGAAGCCAAGAGCTGATTCTTTGAAAAGATAAACAAGATTGATGAACCCTTAGTGAGACTCACCAAGAAAAAAAGAGAGAACTCAAATAAATAAAATTTAAAATGATGGTGGAGAAGTAACAACGGACACAGCAGAAATACAAAGAAGTGTAAGAAAATACCATGAACTGTATGCCCCAAAATTAGACAACCTTGGTGAAATGAACAAATTCCTTGAAAAATATAATCTTTCAGAAATCAATCTGGAAGAATCAGAAAACCTAAATAGACCAATTACAACAAATGAGATTGAAACAGTTATCAAAAGACTCCCAACACACAAAAGCCCTGGGCCAGATGGCTTCACAGGCGAATTCTACCAAACATTCAAAGAACTAACTCCTATCCTTCTAAAGCCATTTCAAAAAATTCAAGAGGAGGGAAAACTTCCAAGCTCCTTTTATGAGGCGAGCATAATTCTGATTCCAAAACCAGGCAAAGACAACACAAAAAAGGAAAACTATAGGCCAATATCCCTGATGAACTTAGATGCTAAAATTCTCAACAAAATATTAGCAAACCGATCCAGCAATACAAAAAAAACATCATACACCATGATCAAGTGGGATTTATTCTGGGGAGGCAAGGCTGGTACCATATTCGCAAATCAATCAATGTGATTCATCACATAAACAAAAGGAAGGAGAAAAACCACATGATAATATCAACAGATACAGAAAAAGCATTCAATAAAATCCAGCACCCATTTATGATCAAAACTCTCAGCAAAGTGGGAATATAGGGGACATACCTCAACATGATAAAGGCCATCTATGACAGATCCACAGCCAACATCATACTCAATGGGCAAAAGTTAAAAGCAATTCCCTTAAGATCAGAAACAAGGCAGGGGTGCCCCCTTTCTCCACTCTTATTCAACATAGTTCTGGAAGTCCTAGCCACAGCAATCAGACAAGAAGAAGAAATAAAAGGCATCCAAATTGGGAAAGAAGTAAAACTATCATTATTGGCAGATGATACAATACTGTACATAGAAAACCCTAAAGTCACAGTCAAAAAAACTACTGGATCTGATAAATGTAATCAGCAAGGTAGCAGGATATAAAATTAATACTCAGAAGTCAAGAGGCCTTTTTATACACCAACAATGATCTGTCTGAAAGAGAAATTAAGGAAACAATCCCCTTCACTATTGCAACAAAAGAAATAAAGTACCTAGGACTAAATTTAACCAAGGAGGTTAAAGACTTATACTCGGAAAATTATAAAACATTAATAAAAGAAATCAAGAAATATACAAACGAGTGGAAGCATATGCCATGTTCATCGCTAGGAAGAATAAACATTATTAAAATATCCATATTATCCAAAGCAATTTATAAATGCAATACAATTCTTATTAAAATACCAATGACATACTTCAAAGATATAGAACACATATTCCAAAAATTCATATGGAACCAAAAAAGAATACGAATACCTTCAGCAATCTTGAAAAAGAAGAATAAAGTGGGTGGTATCACACTTCCAGATGTCAAATTATACTAAAAGGCCATTGTACTCAAAACAGGTTGGTACTGGCATAAGAACAGGCATCTAGATCAATGGAACAGAACAGAGAACCCAGAAATAAACCCAAACCTTTATGGACAATTGATATTTGACAACGGTGGTAATAGCATACAATGGAGTAAAGACTGTTTCTTTAACAAATGGTGTTGGGAAAATTCGACAGCTATCTGCAAAAAAATAAAACTTACACCATTCACAAAAATAAACTCAAAACGGATAAAAGACTTAAATGTAAGTTGTGAAACAATCAGCATCCTAGAGGAAAACATAGGCAGTAAGCTCTCTGACATCACTCGCAGCAATATATTTGCTGATTTATCTCCACGGGCAAGGGAAATAAAGGACAGGATAAACAAATGGGACTATATGAAACTAAAAAGCTTTTGCACAGTTAAAGACAATATGAACAAAATAAAAAGACAAACCACACAATGGGAGAACATATTTGACAATACATCTGATAAGGGGTTAATAACCAAAATTTATAAAGAACTTATAAAACTCAACACCAGGAAGACAAACAATCCAATCCAAAAATGGGCAAAAGAAATGAATAGACACTTTTGCAAAGAGGACATACAGATGGCCAATAGGCAGATGAAGAAATGTTCAATATCACTAATCATTAGAGAAATGCAAATTAAACCACAATGCGATATCACCTCCCACCAGTCAGAATGGTGCTCATCAACAAAACAACACAGAATAAGTGCTGGCGAGAATGTGGAGAAAAGGGAACCCTCCTGCAGTGCTGGTGGGAATGCAGACTAGTGCAGCCACTGTGGAAAACAGTATGGAGATTCCTCAAAAAATTGAAAATCGAACTGCCTTTTGACCCAGCCATCCCACTTTCAGGAATATATCCCAAGGACACCATATCAATCATTGAAAAGTAGAAATGCACCCCCGTATTTATGGCAGCATTGTTCATAATAGGCTAAATCTGGGAACAGCCTAAGTGTCTGTCAGTGGACGAGTGGATTAAAAGGCCAGGGTACATATACACAATGAAATACTATGGGGCAATGAAAAAGAAGGAAATATTACTTTTTGTGACAACATGGATGGACCTGGAAACTATTATGTTAAGTGAAATAAACCAGGCAGAAAAAGAAAAATATCATATGACCTCACTCATTTGAGGAATCCAACAAACAATATGAACTGAGGAGCGGAATAGAGACAGAGGCCGGATCAAAGGGACCAGAGGGAAAGCGGACAGAGGGAAAGGGGATGATAGGATGAAAGGATGGGATAAGAGCAGAAAAGCAAATCATGGAGGGAAGGGGGGAGGGCGCTACCAGGCAGTGGACAAGGGGGATGTACTGGGGAACATGGGGGAGGGGAGGATGTATTCGGGGGAACACTAGAATCTATGTAAACACAATAAAGTAAATTTCAATAAATAAATAAATAAATAGATAGATAGATAGATAGATAGATAAATAAATAAATAAATAAATAAATAAATGAATGAATGAAATGCGGTATGTTCCTTCATGGTCCAGCTCCCAACCAGACTAACTGGCTACAACTGTCTCTGTGGCTGTTGCTCTTTTGGTATTATGCTGCATCTTCAGCCTAGAAAGCTTGTCCCTTCCCTGATTCTTCCTGATAGCCTTGAAGAAGTACTCCCTACTCACCTCTGGCACAGTTAAGGGGTTTGCCCTTAAGTTCGCCCAGAGACTTGTTCATTCTTTGATTAAAGCATTTATTACATTGTTACACACACACACACACACACACACACACACACACACAACTTTTTCCTCAAAACAATGATTGTAAGAGCATAGAAACTGTATTATGTCTGTTTATTTCTTTTAGATAAACAATGTTGCTTAGAAACCTGATTTCATGTCTCACACATCCTATGATGAAAACAGCATAGATATAGCATTACCTCTATTTTTTCACTGAGGACAGTGAGACTCAGCAGGTTAAATAAGTTATTCTCAAGCCAGAAACTGACTGTTAGAAACCAGCTGTGACAGCTTTCAACTCCCAGCCCAGGGTCCTCGCCATTGCACCACAGCTAATCCTAACTAAGAACACCCAACAATGCGTCAGTGCTCACTCCCTTCTGCTGAGTGCCTGACAGGGACATAGTCTAAGAAGCAGCATCAGGAGGAAGCCCAGGGGTGGGTAAGCTCAGAGATCAAGTGTTGCCCAGATGGCCCAGCTGAAGTCAGGGGTCAGAAGTCTACTGCTAAAGCCAAATCTCAAGTTTTTATAGAAACCCACAAAGGAAGCCTGCCAACTACGGGTTCAGGCTCACACTCTCTCCTTGGCCAGCCTCCTATGCAGACTCTGCCTTTTCCACGGGCTCCCAGCACTGAGCCTCCCAGGACTTTCCTTCCCAGAGCTGTCACCTCTGACTCTCTCCCCATGATGGAGTCTTTTCAGCTCCAGCTCCTTTTGCTACTGCTCGAAAACCACACAGGTTAACCACATGGAGAGAGTAAACAGTAGGTAACAAAAGTGACAACCACAGACCAGTGACTATGAGGATGGTCTCAGCTGGAATTGGGAAAACGTTCTTACTTCTCACTTAGCACCAAGTATCTGGGAACCTGGATGCTTTAAGGTTAAGTATCCTGTTACCTCTTCATTTTGGAATGGGCTATTTTTATCTCTCTCTCTCTCTCTCTCATTTATGAACAGGGCCACCTTATAATAATCTTTATTCCTACTGCACCTTCCAAAAGGTTCTTCTCACCATTCCCTTAGTTAACGTCTAGGATCCATATTGGTCAGGATATTTATACCTATTGATACTGAAAGAGGAGGAAGGAAGGTCTCAAGTTCTCTTAAAAACCCTGCAATGGGCCTGACCTGTGGTGGCGCAGTGGATAAAGCGTTGACCTGGAAATGCTGAGGTTGCTGGTTCGAAACCCTGGGCTTGACTGGTCAAGGCACAAATGGGAGTTGATGCTTCCAGCTCCTCCCCCCTTCTCTCTCTGTGTTTCTCCTCTCTCTCTCTCTGTCTCTCCCTCTCCTCTCTAAAATGAATAAATAAAAAAAATTTAAAAAAATAAATAAAAACCCTGCAATGTTAAGAACTAGAAGGTACATTAAGATACTTTTCTAAAGAGAATTTAAGAAAAGTGTTACTTACAGAGGTAGGGCAGAATTAAGAAAATCTAAAAAAATAAATAAATTGGTGTGTTATCTTAGAAATATCAGGAAGCCATAGTGCCGTCACCAAGTCTCTAGGCTGCAGGGACATGGACAGGAAATAGTGTCACTGAACCAAAGAAAGATGCCCAGGCAGGACTCTTAGTACAGTGAAATGAGCCATGGCTGACCAGCAGCTCAGACACAAGAAAGAAACCCCCGTTTCTCTCCTCCCCCTTCAGTATCCTGCGGGTGCCCCCATTGCCCAAACCCACCTGGAAGTCCAGGCGATTTCATTCACAAATCTCAAGTTCCCATGATTCACAACAAGAAAATACAAGCATCTCCTTGGCTTTCTCCTGCAGGGCCTTTTATGCAGTGTTTGCTAAGGTGCCTTGATTTATCCTTTCTTACTTAATAGAACATTCTCCAGTGCTTCCCCCTGATGCCCAGTGTATGACAAAAGCAGTAACACTATTAAAAAGGATATTTACTGTTTTTCTCTACCTGGTGCACTCTCCCTTTTTCTGGTCATAGCATCTCAACTTCCTGTGGGTAAAGACCTCCCTCTCAGCCTTGTGGTCCTGCTGAGCTCCTGCTCCCAGCACCGGATTGGGACACTGGCCTACCCAATCAGCATACACCATCACAGTGATAAGCCTATGACTCAAATTAGCCCAAAGAAATCCAATTTAAAGTCTTTTACTAGAGGTTTTGGGAAAGAGAAAATATTTTTCCATTTTCTTGTTAACCTGGTAAAATGTAAATCTGGAGATTCCAGAAGCTATTTTTCCACCTCATGGAGAAGCCCTGCCTGATATAAAGCCAGCTCAGAGAAATGCAGGACTGCATCATGGGGGTGGGGAGAAAGAAAGGCAGGAGGGAAGGGACAAAGGGGTGGAGGGGTCTAGGGGAAGACAGAGAAGGAGAGAGGGAGATAAGGGGAGAGGAAGAGGGGAGAGACTTCAAGGCCTGAAGAAATTGCTTAAGCCCTAGTCAAGCTGTGTCTCAACAGGATTCCCAGACTTTTCTGGTATATAATACACCTGAGTTGTTCTTTTGGACTTAAGGCAGTTTGAGTGAGAGTTTGGTCACCTGAACATAAAACGTCCAGGTTAGCACAGGTGGTAACTAAGGGCTTCCCAATGGGACAAGACTGTGCACTAAAGCTCTGGAATAAGCTCTCGAGAACTAGGCAGGACAGAGGTAGGCTGAAGACATCATATGCTAGTGATGTCATGGCTCTTGGTCTGAGAGAAGACAAGGTCTCCTGTGTTATGGCCAGCCCAGGATGTCTCTGTGTTCTGTAACTTGCCCCAGGGCCTCCAAGCACCTTGACTAACTAGCGCCATGGCAGATTCCAGAGCTTCAGTGAATCCTCCTATATACTGTCTCTCCCATGTCCTTCTGGCTTCTCCTAGTCACTCCTAAAGACGGAGCACACACTGTTTCCTTTCTCACCCACATCACCCTATAGGCCATGCAGCCTCCTTTCCTGACCATAAAACAAGACTATGAAATTGGTTTATACAAGTGTCAAATTTAAAGGTCCCTTGCATTGGGAACACTATTTTCAGCTCAGGAAGCCTCAAGTCATCCCAGTATAGGCAATACTTCCCCCAGATGAGGGGCCACCTTTGATCGTGGAGTGGCATCCTCTCCACTCTGATGGGGAGTCAGATTCCAAACTCAGGCAATACTCAGATGTGTTCATATCCTGCAGGTACAAAGCAATCACCAAACACCATCAGCTAATGAGGCATGATCTTCCAAATGTATTTAGTCAAATTTTTCCCTAAAATACTAGCTCCATGGGGTACTAATGGAGGAACATTCTTCATGGTCAAATAAGTATTTACAGTTTTCAGGTAAACAGAGGACTTGCTTGTTGAGATCTCTAATAAGTCACGTGTATGGCTAACTTAAAAAGGGAAGACATCATATATGATATTTTCCAAACTCATTTAACTGTGGGTTTTTGTTTGCTTGTTTGTTTGGGACGCCCTAAAGCAAGTCTTGAAGTATTTCACAAAGATCCTATGAGAAAGGTAAGGAATCATTCTGCAATTATCCAAGTGAGGAAACCTGAGATGATGGAAATGGAGAGCCAAGTTCACCATTGGATTACACAACTTCTCTATTTCCTATTTCAGTATCACCAAGTCTCACTCAAGTCTTCTCTCCCCTCTCAGCTGAACTCCCAAGAAGACAACCATCAGCGTTGACTGCGAAAGTGACAGCTGATGTCTGGCCAGGGAACAGCTATCACAGCCCAAGTCCCTTGTGACCACCGCAGTCTGTGCTGCCCTATCTTTCACTTAGGGGGAATCACAAAACCTGGGCCTTCATTCACAGCACTGCCTGCAACACCCACGATCCAGCTCCAGTGCAACAGCAAAACAGATGGAAGCCTCTCCCCTTCCAGGTTGATATTTATTGCTATTACGGTACAGTTTGGTCTCATTCTACATCATTATATTTGATAACTGTCATAAACCCAAAATCACTGGTGTTTGATCTTAGTACATAACGTATTCCCTGACCTGAACCATGCCAGGTTCAATCAACAAACCCTTATTGACTTCCCTTTCTGCATGCATGTAATAACTGCCTGGTTGTTCTTGTCTAAAATTCCAGGCAAGGGAATCAGGCAGGTGCTCAGCTGGTCTGCAGCCCAGGAGAAAGGGCTCTGGCTCCCTTTTTAAGAGAAGAACACAATGGAACAACGTTTTCTTCATCCTGTACTCAAATCTGGTGTGCTGAAGTTCGGTAGAAATTTTAAATACTTATAAGGTACCTTCCCCGAATCTTAGAAGGAACTTATTTGTATCCTTATATTCTTTAAGAAAAAACAACAACAATAGTGAATAGCCTCCTTGTTTCAGGTCCCGTGTAACAAAGCAGTCTGGGATCCAATCCCCACCACCACCCACCCAATGGCCCTGTTAGCAAAATCCTAGAGAAAAGTTTCATTCCTTATGCAGAACATACCCTTCACCCTCTTGTCCCCACTGAGAAGTAACAGTAAGGGGGGCACTGTAATAAAGATTTTCATATGGTCAGAATTCATGTCTGTGGCTTACAGAAAGATAATATATGTGAAGTTATCAGACACTTATTAAATTTCCAATAAATGTTTCCTTCTTGCAAGTATTTTTCTTCTTACAGAAAGCCACTTAGGTTGGGATTTGTGGGAACATAAGGCCAGTCCTTTAGGACCCCACTTGCTCTGTAAACAACCTCATTTTGGCTCACAAGACCTTGAACATGTTGTCATGAGGCTTTGCTGGCCCTCTTAACAAAATGTAAAACTGTATTTAGAAAAAAATTCAGTGTAATGCATATGAAATGCATATTAAGACATTTATTTGGATTTTAAAATAAAATTAAACATTTTCCTCACAGAGAAGAAAAATTAATAAAAAATATAGAACATTGTAGATACCAGCTAAAAATACCAGGACTGTGAAGTGAGAGGGATTTGAGTTCCAATCCTGCTCCCACCACTTTCTAAATGTGTGAACTGAGGTGAGTGATCCATGTCCTGGGCCTCAGTTTCCTCATCCCTCCAATGGGAATGATATTTCAACCCACTCAAAGAATTATGGGAGCAAATAAAGGCAGGAAATGCTTAGCACAGTGCCCAGCACAGTATAGTTCATAATAAATCAGGGATAGAGATATTTTCCCCAACACAGACTGAGCACAGACTCCTAAGCCAGACTCTGAGTCCAAATCCTGGTCCTGGCACTTGCTCTATCATCTTGCGGCCCATTACGTGCCTCTCTGTGCCTTGGTTTCCTCCACTGTAAAAATGAGGCTATACCTACCACATCATGTTGTGGGTGAATAAATGAACTAATTCTTGCAGAGGACTTATAGCAGTGCCTGGAATTTAGTAAATGCTATGTGTTACCTATCACTCTCTAAATTCAAGTCTCCAACCTACCCAGCCTTGCCTGCCACCTCTGACAGGGAGTCCCAGGGCAGAGGTCCTGAATACCCCTGCTGTCTTGGTGATTTAAGGGCACATTAGGCATGTAACATGATTAGAGATGCTTACTCTAAAAAATGACTTTGAGCCACTCGGAATGGAAAGACGGTGGGTGTGAGAGTCTGGAAATCCTTGTTTCTGTCCACTCAGCTGTTATGAGCTGAATGGCAGACGCTGCCTCTGGATAGGATAATTACATGCAGAGGATACTCTGCAGCTGTCCAAGATCTTTCCCCAGACTCGTGCCTCCATTGTCCAGCTTCTGGAAATGTTGACTGCCATCCGCTCCCAGAGGCACCCTTTGTGCAAATGGCCCCCAGCCACAGGGAATGGCCCCATCCAGGATTTATGATCTCTCCCAGGGCCCTGCCCTGGAAAGATCAGTGGTGGGCTTTCATTTGGATACAGAAGCCCCACCTTTTGCCTCATTTTGTGATAACTCTGAATGGACATTCCAGCCCCGGGGCTCCCCTTACAATAGGTGGAGGGGTCTCAGGTGCAAATCCACTGTGAAACAGCTCGTTCTTCTGTTCAGTCCTGCCTTCTCACTTCCTGACAGGCGCACCATCGGAAAGCACTCCCTGGTAAACTTTCTGCAGGTAGCTCCACACCCCAGAGTCTGTTTCCAGAGACCAGTGGAAGACACTAGACTAAGTTCTATTCTCACAACCAGAGAAAAGACCAGACACCAGTGCTCATTGTTGAGCACTAACAGGTATGGACATGCTGTCAGCTCTGGGGACACATCAAACAGGATAAATATGGAACTTGCTCTCAAAGAACTAGAGCCCAGTATGGAACCCAAGATGCCAACAGCTCAGTTCATAACCAATGCACGTCAGAGATGCTGCCCAGTGGAAGTGTGCGTCATGGGAGCACACAGTGGCCAAGCAGAGTCCCGAGTGGAAGGCACCGCAAAACTTAAAGAAAGCACAGACACAAGATGCAGAAAAGATGGGACCAGGGTTCTCCCAGCCTCAAGGACTGAGAGCCCCAATATGCAAGTCCTCATCCTATTTATTTGTCTTCCTTATCTACTTATCATAAAGCTTCAGTACGCGAGGTAATCAGCCTCTAGTACATCAGGGCAAGCTTGCTTGTAAGCACGTACTTGGGAAAGATAGGAAATGGCAAACAGAGTGAAGAAGCTTCTTGTGCAGATAATCAGGTCAGGGACCCAGCGTTCCTAAGTCCATACGAATGATAGCTGTTCAAGGCAGCATTCCATTCTCAGGCCATTTTCCCACAAGGGGAGACGTGAAGTAGTGGGGGACTGGGGAGGACAGCAAGGGTGGCAAGTCAAGGAGCCCTACTTGGGGAAGGGACTTTTTAACTGACCACTGAAAAGATGAGTATCTCCATGGATCAAAAATTTCTTCCAAAAAAATAGAGTGTTATTGGTTTCTGGCAATAAAACCATGAGCCTCTCTCCAGACCTCCTGGCCAAAGGAAGTTGTGATGCCATGCCGAGAGGTAGGGCTGCAGAATTCTGAGGTTGCTTATTAGAAAGTCCATTTGCAAACAGATACCAGGCATATTCCCTACTACTAAACCTTATCTGTAATAAAGTTATATTTGGATTTCATCTGCCTTCTTTGTATTATATCTTAACTTAAGTGCCTTTAAACATCTACAGTTATAACATCAAATCCTGGTTAGATTTTTCCCCCCAAAATAAGAATTCTTATTAAAATAAGTGTCATGGCTATGACACTAGAAATCAGTGTAGGTTGTCACACCATTTCTGATGAGGCTGTAACATGACAATACAAGACCTGACAGATCTCTAGAGGTTCAGCTGCCATAAATATGGAGGTAGAACCCCGGTTAGTATTTAATTGCTGGGCTCCATGCCCCTTTGCAGAGCCAATAACTCATGGGGTATTCAGAATAAAAGGCTAGGGGTAGGGGGAGGTTGAGGAAACTACATTAAAACTACAGTAGTCCCTCCTTATGTGTGGTGTTGCTTTCCAGTTTTAGGTTGATCTGTAGTCAATCACAGTCTGAAAATAATAAATGGGAAATGCCAAAAATAAACAATTCATAAGTTTTAACGAGCACATCCTTCTGAGTAGGATGATGGAATCTCACATCATCCTGCTCCATCCCACCCAGGACATGAATCAATCTTTTGTCCAGTCTCCACACTGGAGATGCTCCCAGCCTCTTAGTTACTGAGAGAGAGAAAGAGAGAGACAGATAGACAAACCACATTCATATAATTTTTATTATGGTATATTGTTATAACTGTTCTATTTTGTTGTTGCTTATTATTGTTAATATCTTACTGTGCAAAATTATAAATTAAACTTTATCATAGGTATGCATGTATAAAAAACCCAGCATGTATAGGATCTAGTACTACCCACAGTTTCCCGCATCCACTGCGGGTCTTAAAGCATAATCCCTAGGGACAAGGGGGAGTACGGTACCCTGCAGCTAAGCTGGGTATTTTAAATTCCAAAGGACCGAGGAGACAAGCAGGCTTACTGGTTACATGGCATGTTTCTCTGGGGTGGCTTCCCCTTCCACACATACAAGTCTCTGGGCCGTGGTTATATGCCCCACTAGACTCAGAATCAGAAGTGTTTCTCCGTGTTCCTGTTCTGATCAGATACAAATAAGGCAGATCTATATACAAACACAAGGCTAACTTCCACATGTCCTCTGGGAGGATTGTATCATTAACAAAAGAGGTTTTTAGTAGGTAAAAAGTACTTTTCAAGGTCTCAAGTTTGCAGAAACAATCTGTGTAATCTGGGAGAAAGGGGGGGGGGGTCTTTAAATCTGGGCCTCTCCGGAAGGCAGGAAGTCAGCGGCCTGAGAATGTGTTTGGGAAACATGAACTTGAGAGAGTATTTGGTAAGATTTTCATTTTTGAAGAATACTTAGTGTTTTCTCAGCTGTCTTTGTGCCTCAGTCCCAGTATATCACAGCCTGGCTTCTTAGGGAACATGTGATCCCCACTGGCATTCAATTCCACCTCCCAAATAGCTCTCAAGTTCACCTACTTTGCTCCTTCCTATAGAGGCCAAGCTATCCACAGACCTCTTCTGGCCTCTCTGCTCCCTCCCAGCTCATCACCACATACCAACCAGAGGCTACATATTTACTGAAAGGCTGTGTACTGTAAAGAGAGAAAAAACAAAAGCCACCCTGACAGCAAGGAGCTGCCCTGACACTATCAGCTACATATTGGAGCTGCCAGGAGCTGGTCTCACTCTAAAACCAGGCCTGGTTAGTTTCCCTTTGACTATAGTAATTTGACAGAACAACATCAGATAACATCTGATGGATCATGATGAATCAAGACAAAAACGAGACCTCTCCGTAAACCCATCAAAACATGAGCACTGTCCAAACCACAAAAATGGCCAAATGTCCCCCCTCTGACCATCCTGGATGGCAATGACTGCTGCTTCTCTACCAGTTTCAGCTCTGGCTTCACTCCACTCCTCCCTAAGACTGTAGTTTTAAGAAACCCGATCATAGAATTACCTCATACCAAGACAGCCTTCAAATCTAACAGCCCTGATCTCGCCAGTGCTCTAACGCCCTGTCACAGAAACGTCCCACATTCTCCACAGCTCCTTCCCTTGCTGCCATGCCCACTGAACCCACCACACTAAAACACAGGTGTGTTCTGCTGGCCTTTGGCTAAAGAGCATTGACCACCACTTAGCTCTAAAAGCACAGGGCTCCTCAGCCAGAACCACCCGGGTTCAAGTCCCAGCTCTATCACTGACTCCCTCTGCCAAGTCAAACGAAGTCTCTGAATTTAATGTCAGTGTGTTCACTTGTAAAACAGGGATAATGTAATCATGTGCACCTCCTTCACATTTTTTTGTGGGTTATAAGGTAAAACATGTACAGTCCATAGACACAGCATTTAAAACACACATCTGATCAAGCCACTCCTATTTAACTTGATCACCAGAGTCACTGGTGTCTCTAAACAGGCCTGTGTGGTCTGACCGCCACCTGCTCTTCAGCCTCGTGGTACTTCAGTTTTCTCCTCTACAATATGGGAACAATAATATTAATACCAATACTATCACAAAGAAAAGGTCAACTTCAAAAATACATTGGCTGTGTCTTTGGAATACCTCTCACTACCAGCAATTAGTGGGCACATGACAAATTTATTTTACTTTACTATTCTGGCAAATTATTAACTCTTTCAGGGTCTCTGTATTCTTAACTAAAAAACGGTGGGATTAGGTAAGACCTGTGTATATCAAACTGTGTTCAGTGGGAGGTCCCACATAGGTGCTTTGAGGGTTCTGAAAAATTTTATTTTAACTTCCTAGATGATATGACTAACATAGGACATCTATTGTCTTTGCTGACTCCTGGAATTCATGTGGAAAACAGGACCTTAGCACAATAACTCACACCAAATAAAAAATCAGTAATTATTTGTTGAACAGAAAATCCTAAATTTTATTTTTTTGAGTTTGAAATCTATTTCATCAAAAGGACCTCATATATTCATGTTACACAAAGCAAACATTATAAACTTGAATTTATAAATGTATGCTATTAAAAACATTAACATAGCATATTTTATATATTAGGATTCCAAGTATTTTTTGTAGGAAAAATAAAATGCTCTGAAGCTATAAACTTGTATACAGGGGTTCCTCGGGTTACGATATAGTTCTGTTCCTGTGACAGTGACATAACCCAAATTTTGGTGTAAGTCGAAACACACCCTAGCTAAATTACTTACCTATCCTAACACAGTTGTAAAATCATAATCTAGAACATAAAAATAAAAATAAGCCATAGAAAAAGGAAAGAACATAAATATACTGTACTGTACTACAGTAACAGAAAAAAATGACAAAAGAAATGAGTGTAAAAAATATTCCTTACCTTTATTCTTGTAAGGAATACCAAAAGGTCCATTGCAAGGTGGGAGTGAGTGACCTATAGGAAGGAGGAAGCTGGAGAGGCAGAAAAACCTGCAAAAGGTAGCGGAGATACTGGGTCATAGGGGCTGATCCCTTTACATGCTCTAAAGCAGTGGTCCCCAACCTTTTTTGGGCCACGGACTGGTTTAATGTCAGAAAATATTTTCACGGACCAGCCTTTAGGGTGGGACGGATAAATGTATCATGTGACCAAGACAAGCGTCAAGAGTGAGTCTTAGACGGATGTAACAGAGGGAATCTGGTCATTTTTAAAAAATAAAACATCGTTCAGACTTAAATATAAATAAAGTGGAAATAATGTAAGTTATTTATTCTTTCTCTGCGGACCAGTACCAAATGGCCCACGGACCAGTACCGGTCTGCGGCCCGGGGGTTGGGGACCACTGCTCTAGGATACATGTTACTGCGTATTCTTCCACTGCACACAACCAAACTACTTCAGCCATGTAGTCTGTAAGTACGACACCAAAGGCATAGGTCGAAACACTCATGTCTCAATTTTTAAAAATTTTTATGGGAATGAGCATCAAAAACTTGAAACATCATATGTCGAGACTATTGTAACCCAAAGACCCCCTGTAATTATAAAAAGGCATCTCTAATCACCTTCTGGTTTGGGGTCCAGAGGTGTTTGTATATACATCAGAAGATTGAAAACACTTATGATTAAAAGAAAATCGCTCAATAGCCTATATTTTTTCAAAAAGAACGCTGTTTACTACCTGAGCTGTTTTTTTAAACATGTGAATTGTTTGCCTGAAGACGTAGAAAAATTTTTCTCTTTGGAAAAAATGGAACCATCCTGTATTACTCATAAATGCCAAGACATTCAAACAGCAGAACCAACAAGTACCCTGTCACTGTGCTAGCCTCCTGGGTTGTGCACAGTGACTGACACCTGCACTGCTGAGGACATTACTTTCAGATGCACTAGTAACAAACCCTTAAGGGGACTGCATTCTCTCCTGCCTAAATAATGCTATTAAGTTATACTGAGTCATTCCAGCCTAGCAGTCAGAATTCCAGTGGGAGAAATTCAATGCGGTGCCGTTCAGCATCCCTCTGATGACACTAGCTGATCTCTGCAGCGCACTAAACATGCACTGTTGGAGAGATGGTCGTGATAACAAATTAGATTGGGGAAAACTTTGAGAGTCACCGCCAACACATGGCTTAATAAGCAACCATCAAAGAGTTTCCAAGTCTCAGTGGTAATCTAAGCCAATCCTGTCACGTAATAAGGAAGCAGGTCCAGAGGAAGGACATAGTTTCAACTGGCAATGTAGTAAAAATACTAGATTACAACCTTAGTCTCCCAATCCTTTCTATTATACCATATATATTCAATTTACCTGTTTTAATTGACATCTAATTGAATCACAGTATACGGTCTGGTAGAGAGCATATTCCATTGCTAGGAACCTGGTGAACAAATTACCCTCCCACTGAAAGTAACCAAACGCTGGTAAATACTTCTAAATATTCTTAAACGCAGATGACTGAACAAGAAAAAAGAGGAATTCTGAGGCCAAAACCAACATAAGGCTTGGTAGAACACTGACATCAGCTTTTGCATTTAGGACAACTATTATATCTGCTGAAATTGACCACTGCTTTTCCATGTTCTTTTCAGGTTCAAGAGACAAAAGACCAATTTCAGGGACACTGAAGGTTTCATGCTGGATCTGTCCCATAAAGGTAAGAATCTAAAGAACTCTACTTTCAGAAAGTGGGTGCATTGAGAAATTGTTGTGCTCTCTACCAGGGGAGTAAAGGAAGTCTGCCTTGCTGGAAACTTGACACTGAGAGAGAGAACAACCAAACCAGCTAGCCTCCTGTGAGCTCACTGCCTAAGCTCACACTGCCTGGGTGGTCCACAAAACCTCAAGCCAAGAATTGAGCTTAAATCAGTCCGATTCTGCTAGCAACCCAAGCACTTGGCAGAAGCAAATAAAATTTGTTCTTGGGATAATTCACTCTCATCGCAGGCTTTGAAGACTCTCCACTGGCAGTATTTCAAAAAATGCATTCTTAAAATAGAGATTTATTTAAATATACATAAAAAATAAGCAGGTACAGACTCACAAAGATTTCAGATACTGAAGTATTTACACCATGGAAATAAAATATGCATTCATATCCATTTAAAGAAATAAGTCGCAAAAATAAATTATTTTTTAATCATCAGCAGGTTTTAAAAATAACTAAACTAGTAATAAAAATATAACATTTGGTATTAAAAACTCAAGGAATGATCTGGTTTCAGATAAGGAGGCGTGAGCACACACCACCTTCTCTCTCGCACTGAATAAAGCTATAGAACCTGGACAGGAGCACACGGCAGATACATGCAGACTCTGAAAAGAAACGGGAGCACAAGAACTGGGGAAGAAGGCCAGAATGTGAAGTACCACCAACCCAGTGGGGAATTCACCGGTTTTTCCCACTGGCATTCTGTGCCTGGAATCTGAGTTGGGCATCAGTGCTGACAGAAAGCACGCCAGGGGGAGCAAGGGTCTCCTGACGCTCAGGGAAAATACGAGCACTTGCCCATGGTTTTTTCTTTTTTCTGGTCTCTGCACCGCAGCCCCCAGTTTCACAGACCTGGAGGCAGCTGCAATGGCAGCACCAAAGGTCACCCAGGAGCCTAAAGCTCTGAGGAAAGAGAGAGAGATTGAGAAAGACAGATGGAAGGAAGAGAGGGAGGGAGGGAGGGAGGAAGGGAAGGAAAGGGGGAGGAAATGGAGACCTAGGCAGCAATACTGAGAGCACTGAGCCAGCCATTTGGGTCTCCAGGTGAAGTCAGGTAATAGAACTCACCACTGCCCTCTGGCAGCAGGACCACAAGGAGGGGCACCTGCCAGGCCTGTAGCTGCTCAAGTCCCAGTCACATATGGAGGAAGCCTCCAAACTGAGGGGGAAAGACAGAAGCCAAGTCTTCACGATGTGCACAAATAGTCTTCTCTGTGTTTCCCCCCAAAACAACAAGGGACAAGACACAGCCCAGTAAGCCTGTGGCTCCCTGGACCAGTACTTCCCCCTGGGGAAAGGGGGCCTTCTAAGGAAGAGCCCATCAGAATCTCACGAGGGTGCCCTCTGGACCAGCTCCTCAAGTAATAGAATGATAGTCAGCATTTATGGGGATGTCTACCCAGTGTTAGAAAAACTCTGCTCTTGAACTGTGGCTCTCAAATTACCATGCATCAGAATTACCAGCAAAACTGGTTAAAACACAGATTTCTGGCCCTTAAGCTCCAGGTTTCTAATGCAGAGTTCTAACACGTTCCGGTAATGCACATGCTGCTGGGCCTGGGACCACACTGTGAAAACCACCTGTGTTCGCCTGGCTATCAACCTAGGCCCCACTCTGGGGTCATCCGGTGAACTTGAAAGGACAGACAACTGACTCACACCCCAGATGTTCTGATGCAGCTGGCATGGGGCAGCCTAGGCACTGGGATTTTTCACAGCACCCTCAGGTGATGTTTGTGTGAGACCCACTGGTGCTGACCTCACTCTAATGCCACCGAGTTCCTGCCCTGGAACCACTCGCTGCCACCTCCTGTAGAAAGTGCCTCCAGAAAGCAGGCTAGCGCTCAGGTTTCACCGAGAGGCTGATATCACCATACCTGAGGGCACTGCCTCTGGGCTCCAGGGCGTGTTGCCTTCTCCCACTTTAACCTGAGAGTTCTGCTTTCCTCGTTTCCAATGCTGTCCTTCTTCCTAAGGATTCATCTGAAGAAAGCAATATTTAAAAACCACTAATATAAGAGAAAGGGCTCTAGCAGGAAAATCAGCAGGCTGCTTGTCTGGCTATGTAATCATTTAACCTCTCTGAGCTTCTACTTCCCACATGATCATCTCTAAAAACAACAGCTGACACGTGCACAGTCGTTTGCAGTTACAGTTGGCAATAATATACAACCATTGTCAATTTGCTTCACATAATCATCACAACAAGTCTGGGAGATAAATGATATCTGAGTCCCTATTCTGAAAATGGGAGACTCACCTGTAGCTCAGTTTGGATGACAAACCTACTTTACCCAGCGAAGGCGATGCTCAATCCAGATCCCCTGAGTACAGATTCTGATGCCCTTGACACCATGCTGCTGCCTCACATATCTTCTCTGTTGGGACTGGTGGGCATCACTGCCTCATTTTCCACCTTTCCACACAAGGAGAGCAATTTTTATAGGTTCAGCCCCTCCATAAGAATCTGGGACTACTCTTATCCAGGGACAGTCAAGAAGGGGTGACTCAAAGGCAGTGGTTCACAAAGCAGGTTGGACGTGCATGCGCTCGGGCCCCACTCTGGACCTCCTGAATCATGAACTCTGGGGGTAGGCTCATCGAGTTTTAACAAGTGCCCAGGTGATGATGCATTGTGAAGGTTGATGGCTACCAGTAAGAACTTCTAATGTGATGTGCAGGTGCTTTGTGGCTGAGTAAACATGGTGGCATGGTCTTGGTGCTGAAACAGGCTTATTCAGGCTCTCAAGAACCAGTTGTTAAATTTTCAGATTTTTGCAAGTTGGGTAGGAGTATGGAAACTGGCAAACAGTATTAATCAGAGCTCCCCCCTTCCTCTGTTTCCCCACCAGACAGCTGGTTTACCAGCACACAATTACTATAACAATGATCACAGATCTCAGTTCTCATAAGTGGGCTGCAACCTTAATCCTAAATCAGGTTCTGCCTTGAGAACAGGCCTGCTTTGATAATGCAGGTCCCATGGAGAATGCATAGCCAAGTTTGCTTTAAAATGTAAATGGCTTGCCATGGTTTTTAAAATAAAGTACCAAATCCCTCCATGGCCTAGACCCTAATCACCCTCCCTGCCCATCCTGGCTACACTAGGCTCAAGCCATACTGCAAATCACCCCCATTTCCCTACTTGACCATGCCCTCTCTGCTGCTGGTCTGCTGCACATGCTAGTCCCTCAGCCTAGAAAACCCTCCCCACCCCATTCAGTCTCTTTGTCTGAACTCACATAGTCTCCTATAGCAGTCACCTCAAACCTCTTCCCTACCAACCCTTTCCCTGCCCACTCCCTACCCCCAGCCAAGGCTGGGTTATGACCCCTACTTCCTCTGTTCTCCCAGGACACCTTGTAATACTCTCATCAAAGTGCTCACTTCCTGTCTACAGTAATTGCCTGGCTACTTTCTCTCTGCGACTAGAGTATAAGCCCCTTGAAAGTTTAACTGTTTTAATCACTATAGTATCATCAGCACCTAGTACAGGGGCTGGTGCATAGTAGGTAGACAATAAATGTTTATCTAAGCTCATGAATGTCTTTCCTGGTTCTAATCTTTTATCCACCAAAACCTCCAGATAGCAACACTTCCTAGACTCCTCAAAATCATGCTCCACCCATTCCATTCACCATCTTGAATTTTCTAGATGTGAGTTGCCACCCTGGACAATCACGAGTTCATCATCACTACAGTCCCCACCCATGTTCAGCCTGCCTAGTAATTTTTCTTTCCAAATTTACAGCTGGATACATATCACTCCTGTCACATAAAGCCACTGTCCCCCACTTCCGTCTACCTGTGGTCCCACAGAAATTTATCCATGCTGGTCTGTCAAATCAGGATGTCTTTAAAATCTAAAACTTCATAATACCTACATACCAGTTCACCAGTGCCAATTCCCAACAGAACTATGTACTTTTATTCATCAGAGACACACACTTAAATGAACATAGTAGTAGCTCTATTCTTAATAGCCCAAACCTGGAAACAATTCAAATGACCCACACAGCAGAATGCATAATAAGCGGTGGTGTTCTCGTGCCATGGAATACTGTGCAGAGCAGTGAGACTGAAGAACAGTACAACTACCTGCAACCAAATGAATGGATCACATAGCATGATGGGAAAAAACCAGATATAAAAGACTGCATACTATTCGGTTTCATTTTTGCATAATTTCAAAAATACGTGAAACTAATCAACAGAGTTAGAACTCAGGACAGCAGGAGGTTAATGACTGAAGGAGGCATGTGGGGGCTCCTAGGGTGCTGATAATATACTGTTTCTGTAAAGCTATTATTATTTGATTGATAATTCATGGATAATTTGTATATTTTACATGTACGTTATTCTTCAATAAAATGTTTTCATTGAAAAAGTGAAAATGTCTAAGGCATTGTGCTGGGGGCAGTGTGGGGAGACAAGAAGTATCAGGCACGTATTCTCTGGCTTTTATCATTAGGGAAGATTTAAGATATGTACATCTGAAAACAAAACTAACATCATAGACTGTGAATTACAAGTGACCAAAGCTCACCCTGGTGTGTCGAAGCCAGTTTATATGTCCTGATTGTGCACATGTCTTCCCAACTCCACACACAGTGACATCAAATCAATAGCTTGAAATCAGCCATCGTGGGAATATTCACATCACAGAAATGCTACAAGTCAGGGGTTTTCCCCCAGCGTACTTATTGATATACACTTACCAGCACACTACTAGTTATAGAAACCTGAAGTATTACTGGAATTGGCATGAGCACCAATATCTTAGCATGTCTTAGCCCCATCACAGCCTAGGAACAAAGAATGCAAGCCTTTTTAAAAAAGTTCTAGCACCTATCTTTTCACAATGTAAGAAATACAAAAGTGCTTGCAAACTCTCAGCTCTGGGATGCATCACCCTACTGCCCTCTAGTGGTAAGTAGACTCTTGCATGCTCTTCTAGAAACTGGGTTCAACCCAACCCAACAAATTCCAGGCACCACAAATACAGTCCTTGGTTTAGTTTATAATGTGTATCACTGAAACACCATTGATTCTATAAATTCTGTAAATTAAAGAGGGGTAGAGTTAATATTCCATATTAATATACAAAACATCAAAATTTCTCTTGCCAGAATATACAAGGATTGGAAAACAAAATATCATTCATAAAATAAAAAAGTCCATATATCACGATGTCAGTGCAAGTCTGACTCAGCAACCCAGTCTATCCCAGCATGCTATTTACAAGAAAGCTTGTGGAATTTTAGATATCCCACAACCTGGTAAATAATGCACCTTGTTCCATGAGAATTATATATTGAATAATATATTAGATACAGAGGATCTGAAATCTAGAACAAAAAATGGGATTGGTGAGAATTTCCAGTGACCTGAACCATATGCTCAAAGTTATGCAATACCGCTAACATTAACACTGCCTAAGTACATAGTGTATTTTAAAAAGTGGATGAAAAGGAAAAACAGGGTGGAGAGAATAGCTTTAATTTCTTAGAATTAAAACAGGAACTATCTCTGTTTGGGAATTATGCATGAAAGAATGCAAAGGAAAGCATTATTGAGAAGTATTTAATCCCTTGGACATAAGGATATTAAAGCAGGTGAGAACATTAATTTGTTGACCTTCACAGAGCCTGGGAGAGTTAGGGAAAACAATCTACAGCCCGCACATGGAGGAAGAGCAGAGGAAAGTTAAAGTGGCCTCCGGGATCTTTCCACCAGCCCCAATTCTTCAAATTTTCCTGGACACTGAAGCCCAGGACCCAGTTCAAACCAGTCTGGTGCTCCTTTCACTATTGTTGGTGCACTTAATTTTAGAAGATATTGCATCTTTTTTTTTTTTAACTGACAAGAAACCAAACCAGGAAGAGTATAAAGAACAATGTTGCTATGGTTTCTGTCACCAACTAGGGGGAGGGAAACCTTCCCAGCTGGCATTTGTAGGTTGCTGAGTGGGTGTGATGTATCACAATAGATACCCTTCCAATCTGCCCTCACTTGACTCTTTCTGTTTACAGACCTGGCCCAGGGACACAAAAGGAGCATAAGACCCAGGTCTGGCCAATCACAGCACACCATTACTCTGCATAAAACAAATAAGCAAAGAGTAGGATTATCACTAAAGCAGAGCCAGTTCAGACCCCTTCCTTGAACTGGTGGAGACACAGCCAAGGAGGTATATTTTAGCTAAAGCGCACATAAAGAGGAGAGAGGCAAGAAATAGAAGGCAAGGTAGATGGAGCCCAATGACAGCACTTGAGCTCCAAATCCAGCCTTGCCAGGAGCTAACATGGCCCCCAGATTTTTCAGCTGTATGAACCCCAAATTCACTTTTAAATGTAGGCTGGAATTTTTTTCTTTCAGTTGTAGCTGAACAAATCTAACACATTAGGGATGGGATTCACATTATAGATGTCAAAAGACCTATTTTATCTGGATACTGACTTCTCAACAGTGAGTTGGAAAAATAAATGGATTACCAAATGGTAAAATCTGATAAAACATGAAGTATCCCAAGTAAATACGCAAAGCAAAGGCCAGAGCCTACTTAGAATGCAATGTCTATAGCTCTTGAAAGGGAGGGAAGTGGATTTGTTTTAAGGTTTACCAATTCCATCTTTACAGATTAGACTACTGAGTCCTCAGATGTTAAACATCATCCAAACACCTGATTCTTCTACACATGGGGAAACATGACTACTAACCAGCACTTACAAAGCCGATGTATTTATAGTAACTCAATTGTTCCTTGAAACTGCTCAATGTGAAAGGCTCTATTGTTATCCCAATTTAACAGATTAGAAAATAGAGGTACAGCGGATTTAAATAATTTTCCCAAAGTCCCACAACTAATAAGTGATAGAGCCTGGGTATGCATCCAAATGTTCCAGTCCTGGAATCCAAGTCTTTAATCACTAGGCTGCACTGCCTCTCAGAAAGCACAGGAAAAGGATTAAAAGTCAGATGCGTAGTGTTCAACTTTCTGCCCCCTCACTTTTCCCTGAAAAGATAATGCCTGTGCAGTCCAAAGGGGGGAAGGAGCTGTGTTGCAGTTTCTTCTTTCTGGTCTATGCATAGTTGGGCACCTCTTCAACCCACATTGGCCTCGTTGATTTTACACATTTATCTTGTTCCTACTAGAACTGAGTGTTGTGGCAAGAACCATAAATTTAAGACACCTGTGTAGACAACAACTTTCTTACTGACCAATACCACTCTTCAGAGAACTCCACAGTCAGGCAAGGTCACTGCTTGACCACCAGTTCTGTCTAGCCAGCCTGCCAACTGAGCTATCAACTCAAAGATCACAGAGCTAAGCCCAGATATGGTCTTCTCCCAAAAGTCCCCATTTCAGGTAAATGAAACAATAAAATTTCCTAATCTGGTTCTCAACCTTAGACTCTTACATTCATTCATTCCTCTGTTCTTCCCTTCCCTTCCACATCCAATCACCCATCCCTGCTTCTTCTATGCATCCCAGGCAATTCCATTACAGTGGCCTCCACACCAACCCAAGCCCCTATCTCATCCTGGACTGTTAGAAAAGCACAATACAGTTTCATTCATTTATCCACATATTCACCTAATCTTCCTATTTCTATTATATGCCAGGCTCTATGCAAAGTGAGCACCAAAGGAGGTAGTCCTCCTGACCTCAGGTAACTTCTTTAAATACCAGTTGGAAATTGTGTCTTGTATCAAACCACCCAGAGCTCCCCATTACCTATAGAAATGAGTGCCTAATCTCTTATCCTTCATTCAAGGACTTCTGAAACTTGGTCCCAACCTTACTTACCAGCTACATTTCCCACTATTCCCTCCATGTGCTTTTTTTTTTTTTGTATTTTTCCGAAATTTGAAGCAGGGAGGCAGTCAGATAGACTCCTGCATGCACCTGACCAGGATTCACCCAACCAGGATTCACCCGGCATGCCCACCACAGGGCGATGCTCTGCCCAGCTGGGCCATTGTTCTGTTGCAGCTGGAGCCATTCTAGCGCCTGAGGCAGAGGCCACAGAGCCGTCCTCAGCACCCGGGCCAACTTTGCTCTGATGTAGCCTTGTTTGCAGGAGGGGAAGAGAGAGATAGGGAGAAAGGAGAGGGGGAAGGGTGGAGAAGCAGATGGGCACTTCTCCTGTGTGCCCTGGCCAGGAATCAAACCTGAGACTTCCACATGCCAGCCGAGCCAACCGGGCCAGGGCCCCGTGTGCTTTTTGCTCCATACAACTCATAGTCACCAAACTCACCAGTGGCTAGCACTGACCCCAGTTCTTGAACTGTCCTAACTGCCACCACCAGCTGACCAGCACACAAAGAATAGGAATTGTGGTTTATATAACTTTATGGTGTCAAAAACCATGTCCTGCACAATGACATATTCATCAATTTCCTCCGCAGGAGTTTTGGTTCAGATCAGAGAGCTCCATCATTATTCAGACAAATGTTGCCCTCAAAAATTTTATATTTGCAAAGTCCTGTAGAGAAGACTGGCTCTTTACAATCCACATAAAACATTACATCCACCCTCCCAGAATCCTGCAGCATAGCTTGCATTTGTAGAGTAGGAGGGAGAAAGAAAAATGAACAGCAAAGTCTGGCAACTTCAAAGACACCCCCAAAGACAGCTGGAAGCTGCTGAGTGTGCCTCTTATCTGATATTTTAACTCATTCACTCAACCAAATGAAACTTAGCACAGACATGCTATAGACAAGAGCCCAGGACTGGTGTCCACATCACATCTAGCAGTTGGACAGCCAGCAGAGGAACATTGTCTATAAAAACTCTGGTTCTCTGGCTCTGGGTTTGTCAGTTACCAAGGAAACAACAGGGAAAATGTCGTGCTTAGATCCTCAATGTCTAGGTCATGTGGTCCATAGCCTTCCCAAAATGACTTTCAACACAGCCTTTCCAGAAAATACATGAATGCCAATTTCCCCTCCCCAAAATTTAGCCTTCATAGATACAGAATGTTTTTCTTAAACTTGACAAACTTCTGGAATTTGAATAAAATAGGTCTACATAAGCCCTTGGCACCCATCATTAGTCTCTGTACACAAAGGTAGTAATTAAATCACACAAATGAAAACACACTACCATGACCTGGTAATTACATTAATTACATGGCCAGTAAAATTGCCTGCAAATTTGTAAGGCATTCTTCAAATACAAATTCAGATCAGAATTAACAAAACCCTAAACCTTGCTTGCCAAGATTTATAAGAAATAGTATTATCAAAATGGCAGGCCAGATTTCAAACAGTCACCAGATTTGAAAGAAAAAAGAGAGGTGGGGGTCTCATGTTTTCAAACTTTCAAGTCCTTTATATGACTGGCCCAGAAAGACGGAACTGAGCTTGGGCTGACTTGAATATTAAACTGAGGTGATATTTTGTTACAGTCATCATTGATGAGTTGCCTCTCTCACAAGCTGCACAGATTTCTCCAGGGAAAATAAGAATGCTCAACAATTGTGAATAAAGCCCATAGATTTTAAAATAGTGCAAAGTATGTGTCTACCATACAAATCTTTGCTATTTATGGATTCATACTCTAGTGTGACACTATGGTTTTCTGAAACAGAACAGGAAATAAGTAAGAAAGTGTTGCAGATATTAATGAATGCTGTTAATTCTCTTAGATTTCTCAATCTCTATTTTTGAGTAAATGAAATAATGCTTTCAATTTTATTCTGAGCTTAAACACTCTACATTCCTAGGTTTCCTAATGGTATCATGTGTGACTGCTAAAATGAGTGGAAGACTAGCCTCTCAGGTGAATAATGTTGCCAGGGAAACTGCCTACATACCATCCCAATATACCTATCTCTGCTAGAACAGACAATTCTACATATATGCCTTTTTCCCCCATAACTCCACAGAGATAGAAAATTGACCTCAAAAAATTTATTGTTGCAAAGTCCTACAGAAAAGATGAGAGCATTACAATCTATACAGAACATTACATCTACCTGTCAGGCATTTTTCCAGAACTCCTTTGGAGTAGCTTACACCAGTGGGGTACAGCAAGGGCTGCTGTAACTTCTAACAGACCCCACCAGACTGGGATCTGAACACTGCAGAACCTGCATCCCACCAGGGGCTTTAACTCATCTCTGCAAACAAATAGAATTAAATCTAGTCCTTCTAAAGGGATTTAAAAAATGACAGGAAGTTCTCTTGTCCTTTCTCCCCACTATCAGCAGAATTTTCATACAAAATGACCTTTCCCTTTGTGCACTTCCCCCAATAGGTTTCATATGGATTGGAAAGACGGGTAGACATTTCTGACTTTTCAAACTTCCTGTCTCACTTCCATCATTCAGGCTAAGTTCTTTGTGTGTGTGTGTGTGTGTGTGTGTTTCTGAAGTTGGAAACGGGGAGGCAGACAGACTCCCACATGCGCCCAACCAGGATCCACCTGGCATGCCCACCATGGGGTGATGCTAGCACCTGAGGCAGAGGCCATAGAGCCATCCTCAGCGCCCGGTCCAACTTTGCTCCAATGGAGCCTTGGCTGCGGGAGAGGAAGAGAGAGACAGAGAGGAAGGAAAGGGGGCGGGGTGGAGAAGCAGATGGGCGCTTCTCCTTGTGTGCCCTGGCCAGGAATCGAACCCAGGACTCCTGCACGCCAGGCCGATGCTCTACCACTGAGCCAACCGGCCAGGGCCAGGCTGAGTTCTTCACTCCTCTTATCTGGATGATGAAAATCAGTTTCAGTTATTTTCCATTGCACAGGTCTGCTCTTCCTTCTTATTTTGGTAAAATAGAAAAAGAATTCATAGCTCTGGTACTTCCTGGATGCCGATTTACAATGCTTGCTTTCACCCTCCTCATATATAAGATGAGGAATTCTACTGTAGCCTCAAAAATTTGTTAGGGAGTTCATATAAGACTGTGAATATGTATAAGTGATCACTATAATGGGAACATTTTTTTTAAATTGTGCCTATTTATTCTTTTATTTTTTAAATGTGGAGATGTCAAATGAATGAAGGAATAAATATTTTAATAACTTTAACATCATTCTATTTAATGCTCTGTACAACTCTATAAAATAAGATTACTCCCATTTCACAGATAAAGAAATTGAGGCTCTGAGGGCCAAATAGCTATCCCTAAGTAATATTACTAATGAGTACAGGATTCAGGATTTGAATCCAGGTCTATCTCATCCCAAGGCCATATTCTTTCTCAAGAGAAGGACCAGCTGGATTTAAAAAGATGACAAAATTATACAGTAATATCAGCCAGTCTGGAAGGTCAATAGGAGTGTTTTAGTGGTAAGTGACAAAAAGCCAATACCACCTGGTTGAATACAAAGAGAAATTATGGGCTTCTATAACCAACAATTAAGGGTGGGATTTGCTTCAGGCTTAGCAGGATATGAAAAATCAAATGAAGTACCTCAGTCCATTTTTCTACCACTTGCTCATCTTCCTCTGAGTTGGTTCCATTTTTATACAGGATCTCTTCTAACAGCTGCAGTCCTTATATCCCTCAGCATTGCATACAATAGGGAAGAACACGGGTCTGTTGCCCTGAAGTCCTAGTAAAGTCCTTACTTACTAAGTCTACAGCTCTGACTGGGTCAGATGCCTCTCACTGAACCTGTTACTATGGCCCAGAGATAATGATGCCCCAATTAACTCAGGCCTAGGTCAAATAGATGCCTAAAATTAGAAACTTTTTCAAAATCATTAAGTGGCTTACAATTAAGCAGCCCTTGTATATTTAAATATTAAGAGCCACAAAACTACATTTCTTTACAAGACATTTCTTTAAAAGAACTGAAAAAATTACTTACATATTTAGTTTAGTCTGTGTCAAATCGTGAAAGACCCCTAAAGCTCATCAGTAGACAATAGCCCATACTTTCCGAATCACAGCTTTAGATCAATAGGACCAGCAATCCAAACTAAAGATTAAAAGATTCTGCCCCCCCCCCTTTGTCAGAGGAGAGCATCAAGAGGATACGAGCCACAGTTTACCTGAGAGCTGGACCTGGAAAATAGGAAGCTCTTTACCCTTCCCATCCTTGGACTGTAGCTGCTCCACATGACATTGAGAGAGTGACTGTTGTAAAGTACCCATACCTCAATTCCACGGGTTTACGTAGAGACACCAAGTCTAGATGAATTTTGAAGAGTTTTATTAAAGGAAGTTTATTAAGTATGCTGGCTGCATATAGCTTACATGGGGCAGTCTAGAATCTCAAATCATGTGCAAGCCAAAAATATTTCAGGGGCTGCTTATATACCCTTGATCACACAAGAGCATGACATCATGGCACAAGCTTAAACATTTGTTTAGGGGATACACAGAAACATTAAGACTTTCAAGGTAACACAATCAAGGATGTTTACAAATCTTTTAGGGTTCCTTTGCCTAGAGGTATGCTACTCTCAGGATTCCAGGATGGGGGAGGAACTACAATCAATGCAAGGTGGTATGTAAATTCTGTCTCCCATTGTAAGAAAAGAAGTTTCTTGGTTAACCTTTATTTTAGATTTAAAACTAAATGACCCATTGTTCTTGCAAGCCAGAAACTTCTACATTCTTCTCCCACCCCTCCTCAAAAGAAGGATGGTACAGGAAAGCCTGACCTTTCCTCCTAGAATGTCAGTATTAATTTTGCAGCTTTTTGGTACCTTACTATATTACACAGGTGTTGAGACTGCCTGGACTGAATGGGACTGATCTCAGTTAAGGCCTTTATACAAACTCTTAAGATTCTGGTGGGTATGAGCAGAGACCAATTCATCTTTCAGCTGCTGAAGACAGGACTTGTGTCTAGGGTCCCTTGCTCATTAAACCTGCCACCTACCAATCTGGAGTGACACCCTCCTTCTTCGGTCTCTCCTCGCCTTCCATGTATAGTAGGCCAACTTCAGATTTAACTCAGGGAACTCCAAGGGTTGCAAATCAACACCCTTCATTTGCCTGTCCCAGAAAAAAAAGCAAAATGGAGCTTATGTATGAGATCACACACATTTTTAAGTACTGAGGTAAAGGACCCTCTGAGACTGAATGGGTATCTATAGGTCTCTATAACCTCCTACCATTTTTCAGTTTCTGGAGTTTTATCTCATTTCATTTTATCCATACCACGTTCTCTACCTCTTGTTTATATAAAACCCACCACCTCTATTTTCATAATTTTAGGGTTTGATGTAGAGATGAAACAAGTGATGGCAAGAAGAGAATAAAATATTTGCAATAGCCACTCCTTCATACTGCTCAGTATTCTGCCCTGGAACTAATGCTATCTATCCCCTAAGATAATCTTCAATACTGCAAGAGAAGAACATCCAAGATAAGGATCCTAAACCTCATGCCATGAGGCATGGCAACAGCCCACTCACTGCCTGCACCCTCAGAGGACCAGCACTCACCTTCCCCCACTCCTGGCACAGAGAACATGCCCTCATAGAAACTGTTCTTTTACCAACAGTGTCCTTATTTAAGCAGGCCTGGCCCACCTCAGGAACAAGAGGTGACCAGTAGGATTCTGTATCTGCATAACACGAGTATCCTGGCCAGTAGGAGAAGAGACGGAGGGTGGTGCGTGCGTGCCTGCATATGTGTGCACAAGTGCGCATGCACGTGTGGGCCCAGTTACATAGCCCACTCGAGATAAAACTCTCTTGATGCGTACCCACACAGCACTGCCTCAAGGGGAATATTTTCAATTATCTAATATGCCACAAACACCTCTGAGAATGTTTTGAAAGCTAAGGACTCTTCTGAGAAAAAGAACTACATACACAGAACAGTTTTATATAATTTTAAGTGGTCTGTGGACTCTAGTTACCAAATCCAGAGATTCTGGACTCCGTGTTAAAAACCTCTGTTCTAGCCAAGGAACAAGTGCGCCCTAGGGGATGAGAGTCACGAATGAGAGCAGAACCAGTCCCTGCCTCTGCTTAAACACAGAGGCGGAAAAGGGGATTTCTCAGCCAGAGACAGTTTGCATCTCAGTGTCACATGTGGCCATGTTTGAGATATATGTGATTGGCAGGATTTGAATGATGCTACTGTCACCTAGTGGCAGAGCCCAGGGATGCAACTAAAATCCTACAAGACACAGGAGAGGCCAACAACAAAGAATGGTCTGACACAAAATGCCTGCAGTGCCAAGGCTGAGAGAGCCAGTCATATCGGAATGAAGTAGGCAGAAAAATCAGTGATCACCAATGTGTTTTGAAAAAGACATGCTAGAACTTTACCTGGAATGGAATAAGACCACTGAAGATGATAACTACTCCACGCCTAAGTGGGGTCTTAGAAATCTGTCTCTTGCTACTGTTTTCATTGAAGGAGGCTCTGCAGCATGGCACATGCCGCTGGCTTCCTTACATCGAAATCTAGCTGTGGATTCATTCTGCCCAACTCCTACTTAATCTAGTGTTAGCCAAATTTCCAAGTGAGTGATGGCCACTAAAGATAAAAAAGTTTCTACTTGCTGCAATTCACAAGGAAGGTCAGTCATTTTCAGACACCATTATGATAAAACAAAAGTACGTTTAGCAATCCTACCTCTTCCTGTCTCTGGGGGAGCTTATGTAAGTCACTGTACTTCTTGTGCGTTTCTCCTTCCGTAGCCTGGGTTATAACCCTACCACACTGGGAGAGGCAGCCTGCAGAAGAGGTTAGATCAGGGGTCGCGAACCTTTTTGGCTCAGAGAGCCATGAACACCACATATTTTAAAATGTAATTCCATGAGAGCCATACAACGACCCAGGTACTTTACGCATTACCCAATAAAAATTTGGTGTTGTCCCGGAGGACAGCTGTGATTGGCTCCAGCCACCCGCAACCATGAACATGAGCAGTAGGAAATGAATGGATTGTAATACATGAGAATGTTTTATATTTTTAACGTTATTATTTAGTTTATTAAAGATTTGTCTGCGAGCCAGATGCAGCCATCAAAAGAGCTACATCTGGCTCGCAAGCCATAGGTTCCCAACTCCTGGGTTAGATGCTAGAACCAAAATAATGGGTCAAACACCACATCTGCCACGCGCTACCAAGGTGTCCTCTATCACTTTGTTAGGCTTCTCTGTGCCTCGGTCTCTCCATCTGTGAAACGGGAATAATGGTACCTAGCTCATGGAGGTCTCAGAATTAAGAAATGCTGCACATAAAGTGCTTAGATGATGCTTGGACTGCTGGCTGTCATTATTATGATCATCATCATCATTACCTCCTGTATGTGGGGGGAATTATTTGAGATTTAGAAGACCTTGTATAAAATAGAATAAGATTTTTTATTAGCTATTTGCCATCCAAATGGTAAGGTATCCACTTTTAAATACATGTGTTTTTAACCTAAATTTGAATTGAGCATATGTTTGCTAATTATCTCCTTTTCTGTTTGTAGAAAGCTAGCTCATATGTCAATATTATTTTAAAAGTACTGCTCCTCCTGTTCGCTCTAAATTGGAGGAAGAGGGAAATTAAAAGTTGCCATTAAAATGCCAGAGTGGCAAAACAACATAATGGTATTTGTTCAGAAAGGCTTGAAGAAATAAAAGTGATTCCCAGGCTTGTCTTAACTGATTCAGTATTGTATTCTTCAAACTGTTTTAATCACTCCTTACAGCCTACAGCAGAAAATTCAAATGCTCTGGTCACGCACTCAGCCATCTGGCCCAGCCGACCCGCAGTATGCCCTCATTGCCACTGGCCTCCGTTAGAGACAGTTTCCTGCCAAACTTGAAACATTCCGTTTTCCCACTCTCTGCTACCACTGTTGACCCACATGTCCAGTGCACCTTATAGCCAACTTCTTATATGTGATCAACCTTCCTGTCAAAAGCACCCTATGCCATGAAGACTTCTCAGAGCACTCCACCTCCTCCTTCTCTACCCAAACAGCATTGTTCTTCCTTTGAATTCCCATCGTCTTTGATTTATACCTTACAGGTGCTTCTAAACCGGTGAGCCTAATGCCACGGCACAGGGCATTGGAAGCAGACGCTTCCATTTGAGCTGGGGAAATGACTCCTGTGATTCCCACATTTGGCAGTATACAGAACTTGGAAATATTGGAGATAATTCTGACTTTGTAATCTCGGGCTGTGAGTCTGTGCAAGTCTCTCTGGTTTTAATCTGTGACCAAATTACATTGCTCATCTCAGAAACCAAGCATACAAACCCTGTCCTTTCGAAATCAGGAATAGTCCAAGTAAGTTTGCTGGCAGCTTTAGAGTCATGTAATCAGAGAAACAACAGGCTTAGAAAAATCACAAATTAATCCAATTATTTGCATTCATTGTCATTACTCGCAGACCTTAGATCTTCATGACTCAAGAAAAGTAAAATATTAGCACCTGGACTGCTTCTCCTGACCATTTCTGTTCTTTGTTTTTTTTTTTGCCGGCCCTTGTTAAGCCTGCATCATTACCCAGCCTGTCTTTCATTCCCCCTATTACTTAGCTTAAATATGAGTTGCTCTAAAAGATCATTGGTAATTCACATAAAATATAGTCTTGTTACTTTACTTTTCTTTAAAAGAAGCATGATAATTGCAAACTGCAACAAACGAAGCTGAAAATAACTCCCCAGGCAGTTGTGCATTAGGAATTAGATTAAAATGAGCCCATTTTATTTTTAAATGACCTGCTAATTTGTAGGAAAGATTTAAGCTGCTTAAATCTTCATCAGTGGAAAACTGGAAAGCTCATGAAAACCAACCATTGATCACTAGGGTGAGAGAAAGGACTCTTATCCCCGAAGCCAGAGAGGCGGTACTGGTGGATAGTTTAAAGATTTATATTAAAATAGCAACAAGAGAGAAGAAAAACCTAATTTAACATGAGTTAAATCTGTTTTTAAAAATCTAAAATAAAAGAAGTTCAATGTCAGCTCACAATTGTAAGTGCCAAAATCTGTGCTTGCGACTAATTTTTCAAGTAAGACTAATTAGAATTTAAAATAAAAACCCTACAAGTCTAGGGGGCTTGAGGCTCCTTGTTTGCTTTCACTTGCTGCGTGTAGGATTCAGCTCTCAGCTCAGGGCTGAGAGGGGTGACGTCAAACTTCTCCCAAACTCACTGCCAAGTGGAAACGTGGTTAGGGCATTGGGGCCAGAGCTGCCCTGTCATCCCACTGCCTTACAATGTTGATTGCTTGAGTATGTTTAGAGTCATTTCCCATGAGGCTTCCATAAAAAAAGTATTTCTGCTATTCTTCTGTCACCCAACATTTAAACTATAGGCTATGGTGGTCATGTTGCTATGCATTTAAAGTAACCGACAGAACATGATGTACTCTGACACGGAAAAAGATATTAAAAATTATTAATTATCCAAATTAGTCCACCTCCTCCTCAGCTGGAGACCATTAGAATTCTTCTATTCTTCAAAATACATGATGTATAAAATATACTTTAGTATAAATGTAAAAATCTTTCAAATGAGCCATCTACTAGCACTCTTCTTTAATTCAAAATATATTAAATCTCCTCTTGATAGCTGACTACTAATTTCCCCCTCTTTTGTTTAATATCAACCACTCCTCCATGGATTAAATCACTATATAAACAGATAGATGGATGCATATATATATGTGTGTGTGTGTGTGTGTGTGTGTGTGTGTAGACATATACATATTTCACACATCCAAAATCAAAAGAAATAGTTTGAATGGTCATTGATATATCACTCAAGTCTTTGAATCATCCATGTTAGGGAGAAAGATGATAATATATATGATTATTTTTAAAAGAAAGGAAAAAGAAAACTTCCTTCATGGTTTAACTTATCCTGAAACTAAAAGAGTATATATATAGTACCACACACATTTATTTACTGGTGCCAAAAAGTATGCCAGGCTCAAGCGAGGCATAGAAAAGTCTGAAAGATGAGCACAGCACTGGGCCAGATGTCTCCTCTACGCTCTGTCCGCTCCTCCAGGAACACTTGCTCTCCTCAGCCCTGCTCCCTGTCCTGAGAGAGGCTGACAAATTTGTTTTGCGATGATAAACTCCAGTGCTGTCTGGCCTGTGAGGTTGCTTTAGGTTGGCTGTGTCCTCAGCAGGCTGCTGAACCTCCTGAGGCTGCTGCTGACACAACTCTCTTCCTTCTGGTTCTGGAAATCTCTCCAGTACCTCCTTTCTCTGGCAGAGATTGTGACAGCTCCTCTCTTTAGCCTCAATTTCCCTCAGTATTCCCCCCCCCCCCCCCCCCCCCCCCGTGGTTTCCTTACACTCTTCCCAAACCTTTGTAATTAAGGTTTCTCTGTAAACAAACTCTGGAAATAAACTGTCCTAATCTAAGTCTGCCATCTGTTCCTCCCACTACCTGAGTGCTACAGGCGACATTCCTCCCTTCCCAACCTTCACAATCTGGTCAAAGAAGTTTCCATATAACTCTAACAGCCGCGATTAAAGTAAATGCAAAGACATGCATGGTCACAAGGAAGAATGAGTCACTTTAAGATCTTAAAGTTTGTGTGAAGCCCATGGCATTCGAGATGGACCTTTGAGGACCAACAGGAAGACTGGTGGAAACAGGGCAGTCACACAAGGTGAAGGAAAGATCTTATCCCCCCAACCCCCGGAAAGGCAGCAAAGTGCAGGTGGTTTCCAGAGGCACCTGATGTCCAATGTGTCCAAGTGAAGAAGATAATTTTTAAAAGCCTGGAAAATGAGGCATGCATCATGGTTTAGACTCTGAGAACTTTGAACTTCTAGCTAGATAGTCTTTCTAAATGCTTCTCTATGGAAAGTGGAAACCTATTGAGGACCGTTATACAAAAAAATAGAGAGATTAGCAAAGTATTATAATTATTGTGTGTGTTTAATAAAGTTTTATCCCAGTAGACTGTAATTTTCGCCAGGCCAGGGGCCATGTCTTTGTTCTGCTGCACCCACACCTAGTACAGAGTCAGGCACACACCACTGACTTGACAGCGGATGAATGAATGAATGAATGAATGAGTGCTTGAATAAAGAGACTTTATTACAGAAGTCTTTTATAGAAACTAGAAAAATAAAATGGAGACTGGAATTTGAACTAAAGTGTGATCAATGAGAATGGGAAGGAGGATGAGAAAGACAATCTAAGATCTGGTCAGAACTGCCTCTACTTCTCATCTACTTCAAGTGTGGCCAGCTCCTCATCACTACTTAGGGTTCTCAGACACTCTGATCCACCGATATGAGGAGTTCCTGGACAAATTCTTTGGTAGTGTGTGCGAGTTGGACATCATCTGTAATTTTGAAAAGGCTTACTTCATCTTGGATGAGTTTTTGATGAAGGGGGGTGATGCTCAGGACACCCCCAAGAAGACTGTGCTCCAGGAAGAAAGTCCTTTGTGTACAACACTTAGGGAACATATAAAGATAAAACACAGAGCGTACCCTGAAGAATCAGTTACAGAAATAAATCTAAATCTCATAAAGAAGAAAATATACGACCCTGGCTGGTTGGCTCAGGGGATAGAATGTAGGCCCAGCACGTGGACGTCCTGGGTTTGATTCCCAGTCAGAGCACACAGGAGAAGCAACTGTCTGCTTCTCTTCTCCTCACTCTCCCCCTTTTCTCTCTCTTCCCCACTCATAGCCAGTAGCTCGATTTGTTCGAGCATTGGCCCAAGGTACTGAGGATATCTCAGTTGATTCAAGCATCAGCCCCAGACAGGGGTTGCTGGGTGGATCCCAGTCAGGGCACATGCAGGAATCTGTCTCTCTACTTCCCCTCCTGTTACTTAAAAAAAAAAAAGGCCTGATCTGTGGTGGCGCAGTGGATCAAGCCTCGACCTAGAATGCTGATGTCACCAGTTCAAAACCCTGGGATTGCCCAGTCAAGGCACATATGGGAGTTGATGCTTCCTGCTCCTCTCCCCCTTTCTCTCTCTCTCTCTCTCTCTCTCTCTCTCTCTAAAATGAATAAATAGATAAAAATAGTTAAAATTAAGGTCAGGTATATGATTAAAAAAGAGAATGGAATAAGGATAATTTTTCCATTTGTTTCAAAATTTGATTAGTAACAGTAAATATGATAGTAATCCCTTTGTACCAGTTACTATACTCCATGTTTTACACAAATTAGTTAATATAATCCTCAGGGAAATTCTGTAAGATTAGTATCTATAGTTGAGAACTTAAAATTTTTACAACTTAAGCAACTTGCCAGAATGATGTGATTTCAAAGCCACACAGCCATGATTAGACTCAAAGACTAGATGATTTCATAGCTAGTCACTACTTTTCAAAACTGTGCTTATAACTGCATGTGTGTGTGTGCATGAGCATGTGTGTGCACTAAACCATATGACTGGGAAAGTTCATAGTTAAATAAAAATAAAATAGTATATCCAATCTCCATTGATAGTCAACTGAAAACTGGGGAAGAATGGAACAAACAGCTATGCCAGCATTTCAAGGGGAAGGGTCAAAGTCTCAGGTATCCAAACAGCCTAGTTAACATTTATTAAGCCCAAAACACTCAATGTTTATGTTCTATTAGCAATAATCGCGCCTCGGATAAACCTCATTGGCTACGATACTGCCACTGCGCAAAGCTCAATGTTTACGTTCTATAACTCCCACTTCTTCATAAATCTTTTTTAAAAAATCTTTCACAAACTAATCTCTACCAACACAATTAAGCTGATAGTAGAACACTTAGTGTAATTTATATTTGCTGAGATAGTAATGCATCTTTTTCTATCATGATTTTCCCCCAGGCAAAATGAAGCAAGTACAACACATTTTAAAGTCATTCCAAAGATCACATTACTCAGAGATATGATATAATTAGTCTTATGATAGTATGCATTTAATTAAGTTAGGGAGGAGCAATTAATTGACAAAAAGATAAAAAACATCAAAAATTAGCATACTGTTGACACTAATATGTCAAAAGGATAATGTGATTATGGATACAAATATTTAAACTGATAGAATTTTCACAAAGAATAAAAATGTGCCGCTGCAAGTATTCTGGCTATGGAAGAATCAGAAAAATCTTTTCTAGTTGCCGAAATAGGAAAACTATGTTTTCCCCAGAGTTTTCGTGAAATTAAGAAGAGAATAACTATGATCTGAGCCAAGGAAGATATTCTTGGTTTATATGATCCCCATAAAATATCTATCTTTTGCCTTTTTAAGATCACATGCTCTTGAATAACAGATTCAATATTCTTAGCTACAATTTATTCATAGCTACAGTTTTAGCACAATAAAACCTCAGTTTCTCACACTAGATGAATTAATGTCTGCAATGGACAATTTTACCAATCATCACCAAAGCAAGCTTATGCTACCAACTGCTGAGGAGTGCTAATGAGTTAAATTTATAGAGGTCTAATAGCGCAGAGACCAAACATCCATCATAAAGTGACATGAAATTCAAGCAGAAGTGGAATGAATCTGGGAGATAAAAAAAACTTTAGCATCTTCTTTTGCTTACAAATCAAAGATCTGACATTATCCTCTCTGAGAGAAGCACTTTGACAAGCACAACACTGACATAAAAAGGTTTATTTGGATTTTTCTACTTGTTCCAACTAATTCTCTAAAATATCTCTAACATTTTCTTGCTTGTTATTGTGTGACCATTGAGAGGTACTCAGCAACATACACACATACATAAAACAAATATAAGAAACTTCAGAAGGATAAATAGGAAATTAAGAGGTCTCAAATAATAATACTATTAAATAAAATAACAATAGTGGTAGAAGTATTGGAGTAATGCTCTGCAGAGACTTTCTTTAAGTATCTTTTTTTCCACTGAAGTTTAGAGTTGGGTGGTGGGAATTAGATATGAACTAAAGAAAATAATATCAATACAAGAGACATAATCATTCCTACCCCCAAAACAGTGATCCAGGTTAAAAATTAAAAGATAAGAAAAATATACCAGAAGAATGCAAAGAGAAAGCAAAATTTCTGGATGTAATACCAAAAAGGTGGAATATAATTCAAAAGTCTAAACAAATATAATGTAAAATGACAATTCATAATAAAGTTAAAACAATCATAAATATCTATAAACTAAAATACACAGCAACAACATTCCTAAGGTTAATATTGTATGATACAAAACACAATAGATAAAATACGTACTAGTTCTAGAATTTAATTAACCTCTATCAGTCAATAAATGACGTATAATGTGGTCAGAAATATAAGAGACTTATATCACTGTGCCTGTGGTGGCACAGTGAATATACTGTCGACCTAGAATGCTGAGGTCACTGGTTCAAAACCTCAGTCTTGCCCCAGTCAAGGCACATACAAGAAGCAATTATGAGTTGACACTTCCTGCTTCTCCTTATTTCATTTCTCTCTCCAAAATCAATAAATAAAGCCATAAAAAAAGGAAATAGTATGGAACATGTTAATCAAATAACTAATAAAGTATATATTTGATAACTATTCACTGCTAAATTCTAAAAATAGAAATTTCCTTATTTTCAAATATTAAGATAATAAACACTAAAATTGACCAGATAAGCCTGACCAGGCAGTGGCGCAGTGGGTAGAGCATCGGACTGAGATGCAGAAGGACCCAGGTTCGAGACCCCGAGGTCGCCAGCTTGAGTGTGGCTCGTCTGGTTTGAGCAAAGCTCACCAGCTTGGACCCAAGGTCGCTGGCTCAAGCAATGGGTTGTTCAGTCTGCTGAAGGCCCACGGTCAAGGCACATATGAGAAAGCAATCAATGAACAACTAGGGTGTTGCAACGAAAAAACTAATGATTGATGCTTCTCATCTCTCCATTCCTGTCTGTCTGTCCCTATCTATCCCTCTCTCTGACTCTCTCTTTATCTCTGTAAAATAAATAAATAAATAAATAAATAAATAAATAAAATTGACCAGATAAGTCACAGAAGACATCTCATCATATTCTGAAAGATATAATAAAACAAATAATAGTTCTACCTCATTGTATAGTAAAATTAAAACTTAAAAAAATTAGAAAATAGTAAGTTTCATTCACTTAAAAATTAAATGAGTTGCTTTTAAAGAACTATTTGTCAATGAGAAAATGCAAACTAAGGTTGCTCGGTTTCTTTAAAAAAAAAATACAACTAAAAGAATACACAGAGGAAAATTCAAACCTTAAATATATTTATGGCCCTGGATGGTTTTCTCAGTGGTAAAGCATCAGCCCAGTATGTGGAAGTCCTGGGTTCGATTCCCAGGAAGCAAGTAAGCACATGAAAAGATGTTCCACATCATTTATCATCAAGAAAATGCAAATTAAAATGAGATATCACTACACATGTACTAGAATGGCCAAAATCCAGAACACTGACAGCACCAAATGCTGATGAGATTGTGGAGCAACAGGAACTGTCATTCATTGTTTATAGAAATGCAAAATGGTACATTTTTGTCACTTTGGAAGACAGTTTGGCAGTTTTTTACAAAACTAAATATACTCTTACCATAAATCCAACTATTAACACTCCTTGGTATTTACTAAAAGAAGCACACAAAACCTGCACATGGATGTTTATAACAGCTTTATTCATAGTTTCTAAAACATGGAGGCAGCCAGCACGTCCTTCAGCAAATAAATAGATACACTATGGTACATCCAGACAATGAAATATTATTTAGCACTAAAAAGAAATATACTCTCAGGCCTTGAAAAGACATGGAGGGAGGTTAAACACCACCTAGTGAAAGAAGCTAATCTGAAAATACTACCTACTGCATGATTCCAATATTATGACATTCCAGAAAAGGCAAAACTATAAGATAATTTTTAAAATCATTGGTTATCAGAGGTGAGGGGAAAGAAATAGATGAATATACAGAGCACAGAGGATATTTAAGACAGTGAAGATACTCTATATGATACGAAAATGATGGATATATGTCATGACACATTTCTCCAAACCCATAGAATGTACAACACCAAGAATGAACTATAATGCAAACTATGGACTTTGTGTCAGTGTGGGTTCATCAATTATAATAAATATACCATTTTTCAAGGGGATATTGATAATGGGGGAGATTGCAAGCATGTAAGGGTAGGTGTTATATGGGAAATCTCTTTACTTCAGCCTAATTTTTTTTTGAACCTAAAACAGCGCTAAAATTTTTTTTAATCCTACATAAACTATTAGAAAAAGAACTCGGCAATACACTAAAAGAGTACTTGAGAAAAATCAACAATTCATGAAAGAAAATCCAGTAATACAGAGAAAGATTTATAAACTCTTAAAATGCTAAAATACATTTCAGCTCCAAAGCTGTATCATGCTTAACAGAAAACACTAACGACGTTCTACTATAACTCCAGAACAAAACAAGGATGCCCACCATCACCACTTTGATGTGACATTGTACTAGCCCATGAAATCAAACAAGAAAAATATTAGAATAATGGAAACTAGCACAGTTTTCAAGTAATATGATTGCATCCCTGGGAAGTCTAAACTACTAAAAGCAATAAGAAAATTCATTAAGTTAAAAGTGTGTGGAATTTAGAAACCAATATTCTTCATATATAAACACAATATTTGTTAGAAGATACAATGGAAAAAAGTGCACCATTTACAATAGCAACACAAAAGATAAAATGCCTAGAAATAAACTCAATGAGAAATATATCAAACTGATATCAAACTTCTAAATTCTTTAAAAAGTGAATGAGGCTATGGGACACGGGCACTCTCATACACTACTGGTGGGAACATAAATTGATACTATGCTTAGGAGGGCAGTCAACACCACCAATCCAAACTACAAATCCATATGCTCTTTGAGCTACCAGTTCCAATCCTGGAAATTTATCCTACAGATACATTTATACCAGTTCAAAATACTCTAAGATAAAGTTTATTCATTGCACCATTGCTGCAGAGGTTGAAGATTAAGAACAATCTGTCCAACAACAGAATGGCTAATTCAGGGTAATTCATACAAGGCTGAACTATTCAGCTGTCCAAGTATGACAAAGCTTTCTAGATATTTAAATTAGGTCTCTAAAATATGTTAGATTAAAAGCAACGGGCAGAAATGTTTGTAAAGTACTCTAACTTTTGTGTAAAAAGGAAAAAATTGGCCCTGGCCGGTTGGCTCAGCGGTAGAGCGTCAGCCTGGCATGCAGGAGTCCCGGGTTCGAGTCCTGGGTTCGATTCCTGGCCAGGGCACACAGGAGAAGCGCACATCTGCTTCTCCACCCCTCCCCCTCTCCTTCCTCTCTGTCTCTCTCTTCCTCTCCCGCAGCCAAGGCTCCATTGGAGCAAATATGGCCTGAGCACTGAGGATAGCTCTGTGGCCTCTGCCTCAGGTGCTAGAATGGCTCTGGATGCAACAGAGTAACGCCCCAGAGGGGCAGAGCATCGCCCCCTGGTGGGCATGCCGGGTGGATCCCGGTCGGGCGCATGCGGGAGTCTGTCTGACTGCCGTCCCGTTTCCAGCTTCGGAAAAATGAAAAAAATAAAAAAAAATTAAAAAATAATAAAAAAAATAAAAAGAAAAAAATTAAAATATAAATATTTAAAAAAGAAAAATGCAGAGCTTGGGCACGCAGCCTTGCCCGGCGGTAGAGCCAAGGCTAGCAGCTGTTCCTTGAGTGGGATCCTCCTGCAAGGGCAGGGCGAAAGCTCAGAAACAGGCGGAGACCCGCAGCTAAGCAAAGTTGCTCACCAGTGCCCTCAGGACCAAGCATAACGTCACACACGGGGGCGGAGCAAAGGCCAAGGCCACCAACCCTTGTGCACATGATCACAGTCACTCCCGTGAAGAGAAAATGCGGAGGCAGAGAAATACAACACAAATAAACCAAGAGAAATCCCCAGAAAAGGACCTAAGTGAATCAGATATAACCAAATTACCAGATGCAGAGTTTAAAATAACGATTCTTAGGATGCTCAAAGATATTAGAACAACCATAGATGGCCATTACAAAAACCTAAATAAAGAGATAACAAATATAAAAAAGGACATTGAAATAATAAAAAAGAATCAGTCAGAAATGACAAATACAATATCTGAAATAAAGAATACAATGGAAGGAATTAAAAGCAGGATGGATGAAGCAGAGAATCGAATCAGCGAGTTAGAGGACACAATAAATAAAGGCACAGAAGCAGAGCAGAAAAAAGAAAAGAGACTCAAAAAGTCTGAGGAAACTCTAAGAGAGCTCTGTGACAACATAAAGAGAAATAACATCCGCATCATAGGGGTTCCTGAAGTAGAAGAGAAAGAACAAGGGATAGAGACTTTGTTCAAACATATTATAGCAGAAAACTTCCCGCAATTAAGGCAGGAAAACATTTCACATGTTCAGGAAGCACAGAGAACTCCATTAAGGAGAAACCCAAAGAAACCAACACCAAGACACATCATAATTAAAATACCAAAGCTAAATGATAAAGAAAAAATATTAAAAGCTGCTAGAGAAAAAAAGACTATCACCTACAAAGGAGCCCCCATAAGGATGACTTCTGACTTCTCAACAGAAACACTTGAGGCCAGAAGGGAATGGCAAGAAATATTCAGAGTAATGCAGAACAAGAACCTACAACCAAGACTACTTTATCCAGCAAGGCTATCATTTAAAATTGAAGGAGAAATAAAAAGCTTTACAGACAAAAAAAACCTCAAGGATTTCACTGCAACCAAACCAAGGCTGCAAGAAATGCTAAGAGACCTGTTGTAAACAGATCAAAGGAATAAAAGAATATAGCAAAAGAGAAATACAGTTTTAAATACAGTTTTAAAGAAAAAAAATGGCAATAAACAATTACATATCAGTAATAACCTTAAATGTTAATGGATTAAATGATCTGATCAAGAGACATAGGGTACCTGCATGGATAAGAAAACAGGACCCATACATATGCTGTCTACAAGAGACGCACCTTAAATCAAAAGATGCACACAGACTGAAGATAAAAGGATGGAAAAAAAAATATTTCACGCAAATGGAAATGAAAAAAAAGCTGGGGTAGCAATACTTATATCAGACAAAATGGACTTTAAAACAAAGACCATAGTTAGAGATAAAGAAGGTCACTAAATAATGATAAAGGGAGCAATCCAAAAGGAAGACATAACCATTATAAATATCTACGCACCTAATATAGGAGCACCTAAATATATAAAGCAGACTTTGATGGACTTAAAGGGCGAGATCAACAGCAATACTATAATAGTAGGGGATTTCAATACCCCATTAACATCATTAGATAGATCCTCAAGAAAGAAAATTAACAAAGAAACAGCAGACTTAAAGGACATATTAGATCAACTCGATTTAATAGATATCTTCAGAACCTTTCACCCTAAAACAGCAGAATATACATTCTTTTCAAGCGCTCATGGTACATTCTCTAGAATAGACCACATGTTAGGGCACAAAAGCGGGCTCAACAAATTTAAGAAGATTGAAATCATATCGAGCACTTTCTCTGATCACAATGGCATTAAGCTAATCAACCACAATAGAAAAATTGAAAAACATTCATACACTTGGAAACTAAATAGCATGTTATCAAATAACGAATGGGTTAACATTGATATCAAAGAAGAAATTTAGAAATTCCTAGAAACAAACAATAATGAGCATACATCAACTCAAAATATATGGGACACAGCAAAAGCAGTCCTGAGAGGGAAGTTTATAGCATTACAGGCATACCTCAAGAAGCTAGAAAAAGTTCAAATAAACAACTTAACCCTGCATCTAAAAGAACTAGAAAAAGAACAGCAAGTAAAGCCCAGAGCTAGTAGAAGGAAGGAAATAATAAAGATCAGAGCAGAAATAAATGACATAGAGGCTAAAGAAACAATACAGAGGATCAATGAAACCAGGAGCTGGTTCTTTGAAAAGGTAAACAAGATCAATGAACCTTTAACAAGACTCACCAAGAAAAAAAGAGAGAGGACTCAAATAAATAAAAGTAGAAACGAGAGTGGAGAAATAACAACTGACACAACAGAAATACAAAATATTGTAAGAAAATACTATGAAGAACTGTACGCCAAAAAACTAGACAACCTAGATGAAATGGACAAATTCCTTGAATCATATAATCTTCCAAAAATCAATCTGGAAGAATCAGAAAACCTAAACAGACCAATTACAACAAATGAGATTGAAACAATTATCAAAAAAATCCCAAAAAAGACAAGTCCTGGGCCTGATGGCTTCACAAGAGAATTCTACCAAATATTCAAAGAAGAACTAACTCCTATCCTTCTCAAGCTATTTCAAAAAATTCAAGAGGAAGGAAGACTTCCAAACTCCTTTTATGAGGTGAGCATAATTCTGATTCCAAAACCAGGCAAAGACAACACAAAGAAAGGAAATTATAGGCCAATATCCCTGATGAACTTAGATGCAAAAATCCTCAACAAAATATTGGCAAACCGGATCCAGCAATATATGGAAAAAATCATACACCATGATAAGTAGGATTTATTCTTGGGAGGCAAGGCTGATACAATATTCGCAAATCAATCAATGTGATTCATCACATAAACAAAAGGAAGGAGAAAAACCACATGATAATTTCAATAGATGCAGGAAAAGCATTTGATAAAGTCTAGCACCTATTCATGATCAAAACTATCAGCAAAGTGGGAATACAGGGAACATACCTCAACATGATAAAGGCCATCTATGACAAACACACAGCCAACATCATACTCAATGGGCAAAAATTAAAAGCAATCCCCTTAAGATCAGGAACAAGGCAGGGGTGCCCCCTTTCACCACTCTTATTCAACATAGTTCTGGAAGTCCTAGCCACAGCAATCAGACAAGAAAAAGAAATAAAAGGCATCCAAATTGGAAAAGAAGAAGTAAAACTATCATTATTTGCAGATGACATGATATTGTATATAGAAAACCCTAAAGTCTCAGTCAAAAAACTACTAGACCTGATAAATAAATTCGACAAGGTGCAGGATATAAAATCAATACTCAGAAATCAGAGGCATTTTTATACACTAATAATGAACTGTCAGAAAGAGAAATCAAGGAATCAATTCCCTTTACCATTGCAACCAAAAAAATAAAGTACCTAGGAATAAATCTAACCAAGGAGATTAAAGACTTGTACTCGGAAAATTATAAAACATTGATAAAAGAAATCAGGGAAGATATGAATAAGTGGAGGAATATACCGTGCTCATGGTTAGGAAGAATAAACATCATTAAAATGTCTATATTACCCAAAGCAATTTATAAATTCAATGCAATACCGATTAAAATACCAATGACTTACTTCAAAGACATAGAACACATATTCCAAAAATTTATATGGAACCAAAAAAGAACACGAATAGCCTCAGTAATCTTGAAAAGGAAGAAAAAAGCGGGAGGTATCACACTTCCAGATATCAAGTTATATTATAAGACCATTGTACTCAAAACAGCATGGTACTGGCATAAGAACAGGCACATAGATCAATGGAACAGAACAGAGAACACAGAAATAAACCCACAGCTCTATGGACAACTGATATTTGACAAAGGAGGTAACACAATACAATGGAGTAAAGACAGCCTCTTCAACAAATGGTGTTGGGAAAACTGGACAGCTACCTGCAAAAAAATGAAACTAGACCACCAACTTACACCACTCACAAAAATAAACTCAAAATGGATAAAAGACTTGAATGTAAGCCATGAAACCATAAGCATCTTAGAAGAAAACATAGGCAGTAAGCTCTCTGACATCTCTCGCAGCAATATATTTGCTGATTTGTCTCCACAGGCAAGTGAAATAAAAGACAGGATAAACAAATGGGACTTTATCAAACTAAAAAGCTTCTGCACAGCTAAAGACAATAAGAACAGAATAAAAAGACAAACTATACAATGGGAGAATATATTTGACATAGTGTCTGATAAGGGGTTAATAACCAAAATTTATAAAGAACTTGTAAAACTTAATACCAGGAAGACAAACAATCCAATCCAAAAATGGGCAAAAGAAATGAATAGACACTTCTCCAAAGAGGACACACAGATGGCCAACAGGCATATGAAAAAATGTTCAACATCACTAATGATTAGAGAAATGCAAATTAAAACCACAATGAGATATCACCTCACACCAGTCAGAATGGCGCTCATCAATAAAACAACACAGAATAAGTGCTGGCGAGGATGTGGAGAAAAGGGAACCCTCCTGCACTGCTGGTGGGAATGCAGACTGGTGCAGCCACTGTGGAAAACAGTATGGAGATTCCTCAAGAAATTAAAAATCGAACTGCTTTTTGACCCAGCTATACCACTGTTAGAAATATACCCCAAGAACACCATAGCACTGTTTGAAAAGAAGAAATGCACCCCCATGTTTATGGCAGCATTGTTCACAATAGCAAAGATCTGGAAACAGCCCAAGTGTTCATCAGAGGACGAGTGGATTAAAAAGCTTTGGTATATATATACTATGGAATACTACTCAGCCATAAGAAATGATGACATAGGATCTTTTACAACAACATGGATGGGCCTTGATAACATTTTACTGAGCGAAAGAAGTAAATCAGAAAAAACTAATAACTATATGATTCCATACATAGGTGGGACATAAAAATGAGACTCAGAGACATGGACAACAGTGTTGGGGTTACAGGGTGGGGGGAGGAGAGGGAGGGGGTTGGGGGAGGGGAGGGGCACAAAGATCATGGCTTTTCAGCATTTGCCATATTCCCCCCTTAATTTATAGACAGACAGCAAATATTTATGAATGGTGTTTCCACTATAAAGACTGCTGTCTTAGGGACAAATGCTGATAAACTATTTCAGCAGTTCTTCCTTCTTCAAAGACTTATATGTCAACATAGAGCTCCATGTTTCATAAGACATACTCAAGCTCACTCCATGCTCCCTGGAGCTTTAGCACAAGTGAATGCCCCCCCCCTTTTTTGTAGTATTTTTTCTTTTCTTTGTTTATTTTTTGTATTTTTCTGAGGATGGCTATGGGGAGGCAGTCAGACAGACTCCTGCATGCGCCTGACTGGGATCCACCTGGCATGCCTACCCCGGGGGAATGCCCTGCCTATCTGGGGTGTTGCTCTGTTACAACCGTAGCCATTCTAGCGACTGGGGTGGAGGCCATGGGGCCATCCTTAGTGCCCGGGGTGGCTTTGCTCCGGTGGAGCCTTGGCTGCGGGTGGGAGGAGAGAGACGAAGAGGAAGGAGAGGGGGAGGGGTGGAGAGGTAGATGGGCGCTTCTCCTGTGTGCTCTGGCCAGGAATCGAACCCGGGAATCCTGCACACCAGGCCAATGACTCCGACGGGTCTACCATATCATGCTTTTTACTTAAAAAAAAATTTACATTTCTTTTGAATGCTGATGAACAGGAGACACCAAATCTTTTTCGCCTGCAAACTACTACCTTCTTTATTAGATCCAGCTAATAACACTGTTTTGTCTTTTTACAAATAGCTCCAGATATATGGAAAAGATTTATATAGGCAGATGGGGATCCTCAAACCCCTCAGCGAAATCTTCTGAGAATGGCTTTTAAGATACCTAGAGGCAGAAAAAGCCCAATAGAGATCAGGGGAACTACCAGCTTTTAGGATACACCCTTAAAGGCTCCAACGCCCCAAAGGGGTCTCATAGGATGCCATCTGGGTCCTGCTTCAATAGTGGAAAGGAAGGTCATTGAGCTAAAGCCTGCCAGGCTTACATGCCTCTGCTGTGAGGAAACAGGGACACTGGAAGGTGGGCTTCCCCCTCGCTCCTCTAAGGGAGGGTTCAGTCTCTTCCAGCCCTGCTCCAGCCACCTATGACCTAACCTTGCCCAGAAAGCTGGGGTTTACCACTGAAGGCTGAAGGTGCCCAGGGCCGTTGGCCCCATCTACAACACTGTGGACGAGCCTAGGGTATTTCTTCTAAGAAGCAGGTAAACTGATCTCATTTGCACAAGGGCCACTTAACTATGTTTTGCCTGAATAGTCAGGTTTTTTATTCTTCCCTCAAAGATCTCTGTTGTGGGTGTTGATAGTCCTATTTTCTGCTGCTTTGCTTAATATATAGTGTTTTCTTTATCCCTCCTACCTCAATGCCCCACTCATATTTCAGGCTGGGACCTACCCCTAATTTAGAGCTCTCTTTCCTCCTTTTGCCAACTTGTATGAATTTACCTTTGCCACCCAGCTTAGTGTATCCCAAGGTTCTCTTTACCATGCCACAGTCACAGAGCTCCAGGGAAAAGCACCCTGGTCTCAACTCTCCAGGTAGAGGAGAACAGAATCTCCATATCCACGCATGCTGCAAATGGCTTTTCCAGTCTACCTGAATCATTACCAGCTAGAAGCAGCGGTCATTGGGACTTGGACATGAGCTGCCAAGTATAGAATGGTGACAACAATTCCAATGCCATGCGGACTTTTCCTGTGGGGAACTTTCCTGGACTCCTGCTCCCTGTGACAGCTCCTAACAGACTGAACTGTGGTTGGGTTGCATTTTTCAGGGATTTGGCATGGCGATGGGGCCAACTTGGACTTGGTGAACATGTTAAGGACACTACTCTTTTATGGATTCTTGCTGTATTGGCCAAGAGTTTGCTTAAAGGCTTTTAAATCACTGTAAAAAAAATAGAGGACTGGATGAAGAAGATGGGGCACATATACACCATGGTATACTATTCAGCTAGGAGAAATGATGACATCGAATCACTTACAGCAGAATGGTGGAGTCTTGGTAGCATTGTGCAGGATGAAATAAGCGAATCAGAAAAAAACAGGAACTGCAGGATTCCATACATTGGTGGGACATAAAAGCGAGACTAAGAGGAGGCATTGACAGGAGTGTGGTGGTTACGGGGGGTGGGGGGAGGGAAGGAGGGAGAGGAGGAGGGGGAGCGGTACAGAGAGAACTGGATGGAGGGTGGCGGAGGACGATCTCTCTTCGGGTGATGGGTATGCAACAGAACTAAATGACAAGATAACCTGGAAATGTTTTCTTTGAATGTATGTACCCTGATTTATTGATGTCACCCCATTAAAATAAAAATTTATTTATAAAAAAAAAAAAGATTCACTTTGTAAATTGCATGCACAAATAACGTAAAAAAAAAAAAAAGAAAAATGCATTAAAAACTCCTTTATGAACACCTAAGAAACAAATGTCAGTGTTGAGCATGTTAGTGAGTCAAGATGATGGATTCAAGGTTGGAGAAGAGTCTATGCAGATTACATTTTAATTACACCAACTTAATACCTAGCTAAATTAAATGTTGGTAGTGGCATTACAAATTATACAATCATGATAATGGTCAAGATAAACTAGGTATGCTACAGTACCTGCCCATGTTTCAGTGGCTTCTGCTAACAAGTTTATTCCTTCCCCTCCTCCATATCCCATGACCATTATGAATCAGTTATCTGAGGTCTCTCTTCTAGATGGTTCCTCATCTAGCAAACAGTTTGACAGAGCAACATTGCTAGTCCCCATGAAGAGAGAAAAGTCTCGCTTTGGCCATCAAATGCTTTGTTCCAGAAATGGTACATCTCATGCCTGCTTATAACCCATTGGCTAGAACTTGTCACACTGCCCCACATAAAGCAAAAGAGGGCTGGAAGGAGAGCAGGAACACCCATTGGTGAGCTGTAGTAATGGCCACCAAGACCATTTTGGAGAACACATTTACAATGTGTTTAAAAAATAAATGCCATTTCAAAAGTCCATAGATTTTGAACAGGAGGTTATATTTCTAGGAATCTAATCTAAGGAAAATCCCTAAGTGCCAACACATAAATGTGTAAAAATTTTCACCCATGGACATAACACTAACCAAGATCGAGAGAATCATTCCTTATCCTTCCTGAGGCTGCTATATGTCCCCAATTACCATCCCTCGAAAGAAGAAAGAAAGAAAGAAAGAAAGAAAGAAAGAAAGAAAGAAAGAAAGAAAGAAAGAAAGAAAGAAAGAAAGAAGAGAAAGAGAGAGAGAGAGAGAGAGAGAGAGGGAGAGAGGGAAGAAGGAAAGAAAATAAATCACAAATGAGCTGTAAAGAAAAAAGAAAGCAAGCCTACATGCAAATCCAGAGGTTTGCTTTTAATGACTGGTGCATCGATCAGCTCTCTTATGCATTCCAATAGTAAAATTCAAGTTGAAAATCCTCTGAAATGAAGTTATGGGAGATGTTTATATGAAAGTTTCCATCTCCAGCGCTGGGCTAGGTGCTTTGCCATCATTTTAACACAGGCTTATTTCAAGTTCAGTGGCAACAGATGTCTTCATTTAGCCAGGTCTTCACTAGCAATGCAAAGTAGATAATTATGGAAGATGAAAAGATATTAGAGACAAAAAGGGAGCCTAATGTCACTATAACTACCGAAGTATTTCTTCTAACAAAAAGGTCATTGAGCTCATTTGAGGCAAAGTCATACTTACTATGGTTTTTATTTATTTTTATTTTATTTTTTTGCATTTTTCTGAAGCTGGAAACAGGGAGAGACAGTCAGACAGACTCCCGCATGCGCCCGACCGGGATCCACCCGGCACGCCCACCAGGGGCACGCTCTGCCCACCAGGGGGCGATGCTCTGCCCCTCCTGGGCGTTGCCATGTTGAGACCAGAGCCACTCTAGCACCTGAGGCAGAGAGGCCACAGAGCCATCCCCAGCGCCCGGGCCATCTTTGCTCCAATGGAGCCTTGGCTGCAGGAGGGGAAGAGAGAGACAGAGAGGAAGGCGCGGCGGAGGGGTGGAGAAGCAAATGGGCGCTTCTCCTGTGTGCCCTGGCCGAGAATCGAACCCGGGTCCTCCGCACGCTAGGCCGACGCTCTACCGCTGAGCCAACCGGCCAGGGCTACTATGGTTTTTAAAACCAGTATAATGGTTTTAAGTGCTGAGACACTGGAGTCTTACAGGCCTGAGTTTAAATCCTAGTTTTGCTCTTTAATAGTTGTGTGAGCTTGGACAAAATACCTAGTGTCTCCAGATTTCTGTCTCCTTGTCTATAAAAAAAAATATGAGTAGGATTTGTACAAATATCATCTCACAATGTTATAGGGATTAAATGAGAAAGTATACACCTAGCATTTATTGTTGGGGCACATGATTATTGCTGAATAAGTGTTGTTGTTATACCTTATATTTGTGTGTCTTTATTCTTCACTAAGTACTTCCAGGTACCCAATCTCCTTTTCAATATTTAATCCTGAGACTATTTATATAAGACAGAATCATAAATTCATATGTCTTACATAAAAAAGAAAATATGACAAATACCAAGACAGCAGCAAAGGGTACCACAGACAGACCTGCTGCTAGATGCAGTTGCAGGAAAGTTGGCAAATATTCATGGAGGAGGAAATATGCAAACAGGTCATGAAGGACCAATACGGTTTCCATGGTGAAGGCTGTCAGTGAGCAGAAACATGATTGCCAGTGAAAGGATGATTATTATTGTACAAAGGCCCCACAAAGTGCATTCACAGAACAATGAGCAACACAGCCTGGAGGTATGTTCAGGAGTGTGGGGAATCAGGATGCAAGATGGGTGGGTGGGTGGGGTTTGATTAAAGCCATGAATGCCAGGACAGAAAGCCATGTTTGATTTGGTAGATCTAGAGGGGTGGGGGATGTCTTTAACAGACAAGCCAAGTTTACATGTTTATTCCAGCAGCATTCCAGAACAGGAAGAAAAATGGAAAGGTGAGGAGGAAAAATAAGTGTGTGGTGTGAATGTACAAGAAAGAAAGTGTTTTGGGGAAAGGGAAGGGACAATAAACCTGAACTAGAAAAAGAGGATTAACCCTAGAGAACAGACTGATACGTGATGATGACATCGACCATGATGATAAAAGCTACCATTTAGCGAGCACTTGAGATGTATCAGGCTCTTTCCTGGGTGCTGTACATCCACTTCTCAGTTAATTTTCAGACATTTCTAAATGATTAATTTTTTTTTCAGTTCGCCATGAAAATTATATGATGACACTGAGGCTCAGAGAAGTTAAATGATTAACCTGAAATCCCACAGCAGGTCAAGAGTGGAGTCAGAACTGAAATCCAGTTCAGACTGTACTGGGCTTCCACTGCCCCTCACTTAACACACACTGGAGTGAAGAGTGAACTGAATATATGAATGTCCCCTGGATCGATTACAATGGCATAGAAATCCACACCCCTTGCTTATTTGGACCTAACTCTATGACTTTATGTCAACCAGACTATAAACTCCTTGAGTGAGGGCAATGCTCAAGGGGCATTTGTTTCAACTTTGCATCTCTACACATTACACTGACAGTGTTGACTCATTTACATTTATTCATTTGTTAATTGCACAAATAGTTACTGACTGCTTCCTGTGTGTCAGGCCCTGTGCTAGACACTAATGTTAAGATAAAATAATAAAACTCAAAAAAGTAAAAATGATGTGTCTAGATTGTAGGTTTGGGGGCATTTATTATACTATCTTTTGTGTACATATAAAAATTTTCATAATAGAAAGTATTAAATAAAAGAAAGGGTTCCAGATTGGTGCAGCCATTGTGGAAAGTGGTGGTATGGAGTTACTTCAAAACATTAAAAATGGAACTGCCTAATGAGCCATTGATCCCATTTCTGGAACTATATCTTAAGAATACCAAAACACTAATTTGAAAGAATATATGCACTCCTCTGTTCATTGCAGTGTTATTTACAATAGCCAATATCAGGAAACAGCCCAAGTACCCATCAGTAGACCTATGAATAAAAAAGCTGTGGTTCATTTACACAATAGAATACTATGCAACCATAAAAAAGAAGAAAAACTTACCCTTTGTGACAGCATAGATGGACCTGGAAAGCATTATGCTAAGTGAAATAAGCCAGTCAGAGAAATACAAGTATCATATGATTTCACTCATGTTTATAAGATGTGGAATCTAATGAACAAAATGAACTAACAAATAAGACAGAGACAGACTCATACATAGAGAGCAGGCTGACAGCTGTTAGGCAGAGGCTGGGTAAGGAGGTTGGAGGTATTGAGTAAAAAAGGACCAAAAAAAGAAAAAGAAAAATCTCATGGACACAGACAACAGTGGGGTGGTTGCTGGGCGGGAAAGGAAATGAAAGTGGGTATGGGGAATAATAATGATGGACAAAGAACTGACTTGAGTGAACACACAATATTGTGTACAGAGATGTGTTGTGGAAGTAGGCACCTGTAAACTGTATAATTATGTTAACTAATGTCACCCCAATAAATTCAATTTTAAAAAAGGATTCCACTGAAAGTATTCTTGCCAAGATTATCAATGAGTTCCTTGTTGCTAAACATAATGAATGCTTCTCTGTCATTTGCCTTGGCAGCTATCTCCTTGTACAAAATACATGACAGAGGAGGACCAGTCAGAGGTAGGGAGAAGCAGCAGAGAATGGGCGAAGGCACCCACACTCTTACCTGCTTTCCTTCTGCCTCTCTAGCTGCTGTTCCTCAGTCACCATCCCACATCTTTTCCTTTTTCCCTCCTTTAAATGCCAGCATTATGCATGCCTTTATTTATGCCCTTGGTTTTTTTCTCAATTAACTCATTCTTTCTCAATATTCTCATCACCTCTCCAAATTATCCATACGCTAAAATCTTCCCAAACAACATTACCAGACCAGATCTCTCCCTGAACATCAGAAAGGATTCCAAATGCCTATGGGGTATATATATTCTTGAATTTTCCATTGGTACCTCAAGACAAAACATCAGAATTACTCTCTTCATATTCCTCATTGTCCAGCTCCCTACTTACCACTGCCCTTCTTGCTGTGTCACTTAATTCAGAAAGGGACAATACTATGCAACCAATGGCATCCAACAATCTGGTGGAACTGACCTCCTAGAATCTATTTAATTTATCTAGGTCATTTCCTCTACTCAATAAACAATACAGAGATGAATGAATGGAGTTCAAACAATTGCCTCAAATAATTCAACCAAGAGATAAAAAACAAAATATAGAATTGATTTCAAACATTTCATTATATCCCAAACTGACTACAAAGGTTTTCTTTTAAGTGAATTCAAATGTAGGTTATGACTATGAGAAGGTTCCTACTGACACAGTACAAAAAAAAATTGCTAGTCCTTAACAGTTACATTTTATCTGAACAATTATTCAAAGGCAGTCTAGTTTTAATTTTGTGCTAGAAGTATAAAAAAATCAGTTCTTTTGAGATGCTGCTGTATCAACACTGCATGCTCTCATTAGTGAGGTGAGATCTCACTCCCCTCAAATGCAATTCAGGTAGGTTATATTTTAACCTTGAGGTGAAGACCAGATTATTGAGAACAGAGATACTATGGAGAGAACTGTGTGGAAACATCGATCATTCATGATGACAGACTTTAAATAAACTGAAATTCTAATGTGTGTATGAAGTAGATTTATCCAATAAGTCTTTGAAGACCAAACATTTCTCATATAGTCATCCATCAGCTCAATTTAAGAAAAGATGTTATTGCCAGTCAGAGCTTCTGCAAAATAACTTCAAATGGAAATAACCTCAATATCATTGATAGCTTTTGAAACTACAATGAAATAACATATAATAAAACCAATTGTACTACAGGTAATGGATATAAATAAGAGTTAAGTTCTTATAGCATTCCATCAATGTCATAACAAGACGATGTTGAATGAAACATTATTTGAGGACCTGCTATACAGGTATTCTCAAGGCAGATGGAAGCTTACATTGGGTGGCCTCAAAAAATTCCTAATTGTGAAACATAAGAATTTTTACCACAAAGATATAGAAATAAATATTAAAACATTAGTGATATCATAACTCAAAATTGTCTCAATAAACTACACTGTCTATGCCTACTATTAGTTTCAAGTCTCAAGGGGGCATAAGCTGCCTTAATAGAATTTGGTTAAAGGAACAAGAGGTTAGGCAATAGCAAGAAGTCAACTAACTTTGTCTCCTGTGCACCTGACCCAGTGAGTCTCACCCCTGCATCCAGATAGCACTTCAAGCCCCTCCTCCTTCAGCCTCACAGTAGTCAGGGCTGCTCATAAAAATTGACCAGGCTACTAGTCTCCCTCCCACTCCTTCAAGCTCTGCTTTATCCTATGTAAAAAGTGGTTGAGATGTGCTAAAAAGATATGCTGGTCTAATGCTATAGATTTAGACACTCTCATGGCTGGAGGAAGGGGGGGATACTAAAGAGAGTGTCTAGTCTAATACCTGTATCTACACAACAAAGAGAGTCTCATTTTCTACTTAAACATAAGCTTAACCTTACTTAAAATGATTTTAAATGATTGCCAGTTTGGGATTTTTAGGCTCTGATAATTATTTCGAGGGCACGAGGAAAAATGAGGGAACCCACCCTGTTTAAGATCAATCTCAAACGAAATGAAAAATGTTACTCTTCAACATCCCTGGGTCTGATCTAATAGACTGAAAAAAGTGTAGTCAAACTATCATCCACTCCTGATTTCTCACAAGTAATTGGTCCACCCACATTATCCATGGTAATCAAAGGCCTTCAATAATGGCTAAATATTAATATTAAAAGAGTCAATGGAAATCATGCAGACCAACATTAGCTCTAATATTCCTGGGTCATCATTCTTACAAGGCCATGGGGAAGTCACATCCTCCACCTTTCCTTCCAATGCAAAGATCCCTAAGAATATCAGGTTATCACCTGGCATCGCGCTCTACTGCACTTCTGAGTCCTCTGCCTTGTTTTTATTTCTTCTCAAAGACCTGAACACATAATCATTTCTCCCTGGTCCCCACCTATTTTTGCCTAGTTAATTTTTACTCATCTGTTAGAAAGTCTCTTCAAATGTCAAGCACACGGCCCCATTTCCTGCCCAGGTTTGATTTACATTATGTACTCTCTCAGAGCGTCATGCCCTTCTCCCAAAGCAGTTCCCAGAGTTCTAATGACTTTTATGAATCTGGAACATCTGTCCCCACCAGCTGGTGTGCTTCATGAGGGCAAGGACCATCGCTGGTATGCTCAGCAACTCATTGCCAGCATCTCTCTGAGTGCCCCACATGGAGCTCAGGCTCATAAATACTTGCAAACTAAATGAATAAGTGAATAACTTGACAAAAATGGAGATTTTCAAAATAGTCACAACATCATCTACCTGAAAAGTCTGAGTTATCAAAGAACACTCATAAAAAAATTCTGTTAGAAGACAGCTGGGGAAAAAGAAACATGAAATGGCCTACACTTTCTGCAAATGAAAGGAAAACCTTGACAATCCATCTGCCTTAGAATTTAGAAGACAAATCCATTCTTCTGCCTTATCTTCCTGGAGGCTGGAGGCATTTGCATAAAAATGAATTCAGAACAAAAAAGAAGCTCTGCCACCAGCCATTAAATAAGCTGAAGCCTAATAAATAAGTTTCAGAAATTATAAACCAAAGAGAGGGTCATTTCTTTGCTTTTGTTTTTGTTTCTTTTAACAAAAGAATTATACCCAGGACAACTGCAGAAAAATCCATGCAAATTGTAACCACCACAAAAAAAGTTCTGAATGTTTGTCTCACAGGGGTTGGTAGCCTGCAAAATGCTCAGTGATCAAGAGACTTCGATAATTTGAGCAGGGGGTTTCGATCAGACCAGGGGCTCTCAACCTTAGCCTACTTCAGAACCACCTACCTGGTGGTCCCTATGTGGATTTGGGGCCCACTAACAGAGTTTCTGATTCAAGAGGTCCGGGTGACAATTTTTATTTCTAACAAGTTCCTAGGTAATGATGCTGCTGCATGCTGGTTTGGGGATCAGACTTCAAGAAGCATTAACTAAAACTTTGGAATATAAAGCAGGAACCCTATGACACAGGGAAAGATAGAGGGCTGAACTTAGCCTTCCTATCTTTTCTCATTCCCCCCAAACCTCTTGGCTGCTTGGTTCACACACTGCAGTAAAGAAATCAAGTAACAAAAAAAAAAAGAAGGAAATCTTACCTTTTCTGACAGCATGGATGGACCTGGACAGTATAATGCAAAGTGAAATAAGCCAGGAGAAAGACAAGTACTATATGATTTCACTTATGTGTGGAATCTAATGAACAAAACAAACTAACAAAATAGAAACAGACTCATAGATACAGAGAACATACTGACAGCTGTCAGAGGGAAAGGGGGTTGGGGGTCTGGGCAAAAGGATTAAGCAAAAAAAAGCCCCCCAAAACTCATAGATACAGACAATAGTATGGTGATTACCAGAGAAAAAAGGGGGAGGACAACAGAGGAGGATAAAAGGGAAATAATTGGTGATGGAAGGAGGCTTGATGTTGGGCAAACAAGTTTAAGTGTTTTTTAGGGTTTGTTCATTTGTATTGGGGCAGCACCGTGTGTGGTCTGAGGAAGGCTACAGGTGCTTGGCCTCAGGGCAGCAGATTGCAAATTGCGGATTGTCTGCCTGTTTGGGAGGGGCCTTGTTTGCTATTGAGAGAGAGAGAGAGAGAGAGAGAGAGAGAGAGAGAGAGAGAGTTTACAGGGGGCCCTGGGAGCCCAGAGATTTCAGCCAGGCTTGTTTTGCTGAGCCCTACTGAGTCAGGAGAGTGCAGAGGCTGGTTGGGGCCTGTGAGTCTGAGGGAGTCTGGAGAATAAGTCTGGAGAATGCTGAGGGGCTTGGGAGCCCTACCTGTTTGCTCATCCGCCCTTATGAGATTCTAATAAACAGAATGACCCACCATTTTCTGGTTCCACAGTTCCTTTACTGTCTGCCTAAATCCAATGAGAACCTGAACCTGCAGGACCACGGCCATAGCCACTTGACTTGAAGTAGTGATCACACAGTACAGTATACAGATGATGTGTTGTAGGATTTTACTCCTGAAACCTATATAATTTTTTTGACAGAGACAGAGAAGAATAGATAGGGACAAACAGACAGGAAGGGAGAGAGATGAGAATCATCAATTTTTCGTTATGGCACTGTTGGGCAGATAAAATGTATTATGCTCACTTTGTTAAAGATGGCGCTGCCCAAGTAGAGGCCATTGCCCAGGTGATATTAATGTGTGTTGGGAGCGGGCTGTGGGCAGGCAGAATCCTTGTAGCCTGGGGCTTGGTTTTGGGATTAAGCCTTTCCCACCCTTTTTGATGTGGGGTAGTACAATCCTATCAAGCCCCAGAGATAAGTGACTTTGTATTAGAGACTTCCCTATTTTGTATATTGGATTAAAGGTTTTGATTTCTACACTATAAAATGGGGGCAGAACAGGAGCTTGCTCTCTGGGTTCCTGATGGTGGCCCACCAGTTTTTGGCTCCGTTGTTTCTTTACCGACTGTCCGAATCCAATGCGAACCTGCATGGGCCGGGCTGCTTTGATAGTGGTAGCCCTGGCTGCTGGCTTTACAGGCACCTTAGTTGTTCATTGGTTGCTTTCTCATATGTGCCTTGACTGCGGGCCTTCAGCAGACCAAGTAAGCCCTTGCTCAAGCCAGCAACCTTGGGTCCAAGCTGGTGAGTTTTGCTCAAACCAGATGAGCCCGCGCTCAAGTGGTGACCTCAGGGTCTTGAACCTGGGTCTTCTGCATCCCAGTCTGATGCTCTATCCACTGCGCCACTGCCTAGTCAGGCAAAACCTATATAATTTTATAAACCAGTTTCAGCCTAATAAGTTCAATAAAAAATGTTCTGAGCAATTGCTACATACTCTCTTCTGTCATTGCTTTGAAGGACAGAGCTCCTGGGTTATAGTAAGATTTGGTCAGTTTGCTTAAAAAAAAAATCAATAGCTAGCTGATCTCATTATATTATAATCATATTTTATACAATCTTTTGTTCATGTTTGTATATTTCTGTAATTAAAAGCCAAACTTTGAATACAAAAAAAGGAAGGAAGGGAGGGAGGGAGGGAGGGAGGGAGGAAGAAAGAAAGGGAGAGAAAGAAAGGAAATGAAAGAAAGGAACAGAGAGAGAGAGAGAGTGAGAAAGAAAGCAAATAAGCAAGTCGGTAAACCAAGGGTAACCTCTTTAAGGCTGCTTCCTGTCGCCACACCATCTCTGGAACTGAACCTCCCAAGTCCACAGGGGGCCAGCAAGAAACTATCCCAAAGGGACCTGTTCTTTGCATACCATTTTTAAAATAACAAAAGTAGCTGTAACATGTTGAGGACTTTCCATGTGCTCATGGTAACATGCTAAGTACTATATGGACACCTGAGTTTGTATGTACTTACTGCAGCCCTGGAAGTATATAACCCAAATTAGCCTACTCGCTAATATTTATTTGTAACTCCAAAATCAGTACTCTTGCAGTCATTGCAGACTTGTGCAAAACAATGCAAAACTTGAGTTTCCTGACATTCACATTCCCAACTGAGGTCAAACAAGGTGGTACTCTGCCTTCTTCTTCTTCTTCTTCTTTTTATTCAGTGAGAGGAGGGGAGGCAGAGAGACTCCCGCATGTGCCCCAACTGGGATCCATCCAGCAAGCCCACTAGGGGATGATGCTTTGCCCAACTGGAGTGTTGCTCTGTTGCTCAGCAACCAAGCTCTTCTTAGCACCTGAGGCAGAGGCCATGGAGCCATCCACAGCACCCAGGGCCAACTCACTCCAATTGACCACAGCTGCAGGAGGGGAAAGGGACAAAGAAAGAGAGAGAATCAAGGGGGGAGGAGTGGAGAAGCAGATGGGTGCCTCTCCTGTGTGCCCTGACCAGAAATCAAACCCAGGATATCCACATGCCAAGCTGACGCTCTACCACTGAGCCAACCTGCCAGGGCCTCTGCTTTCTTTCAGCTCCCACACGTAAATAAGCATCCTCATTAAAGTTTATTGACTACCATATCTCTCACATTCTGTTGGTGACTTCACAGCTTAAAATGGCCCATGCATAGTGCTGACATGCTTTCCAGTGCTCCCAAGTGAAGGGAGGCTGTGATGTGCCTTGTGGAAAGCATGTGTTTGTTAGATGAGCTTTGTTTAGGCATGAATGGTAGATAGTGCTGTTGGTCATGAGTTTAATGTTCATTAGTCAACAATATATATTAAATAAGGTGGCTTTAAACCAAAACAGACATAAAATAAGGTTATATATACATTGGTTAGCAAAAATGTGATCAGAGGCTCATAGGAACCTAACCCTGCATTGTCCCTGGGAGACTTATGTTCAGTTTTTGCTAATTCAGTGTTCGCCATGACCTTATAAACCATAACTACAGTGAGTAATGAGGATTCACTGTATTTATAACAACTCTAGAGATATATATTTTATATCTATTTCTATTTTACAAATATACTGCTCACAAAAATTAGGGAATATTTCAAAATGAATATGAAGTGATTAAAAAAGTATTTAATTTTTTTTTTATTAAACAAGAACATCAGAAAAGCAAATGACAAGTCAAAACAAGTAGTTTAATTATGCAAATGAGATGCAAAACTAACTTTTATTCATTGGTAAAAAATGCACTATACAAAAGGTTGGAAGTAGGAAATGGCGCCGTGAGCAGCGCGTCCGACAGATCTCCCCAAAATCACAACAAATTTATCAACTAGAAACAGGAAAATTTATCTTCGGAGCAAACTGAAAGCAAAAGGACTGTTATCACTCGAATCTGAGAGACGAGGGTGTGGAGGAAGCTACCGCAGGGACGTTCATTCAAGCCGCGAGAAAGTGCGCCTGTGACCCTGCAGACGCCGGCAGGCCTTGACTACCAACAAGACTAAAGCCAATTGTGTGACATTGCCGTAGAACCCCATCAACTGCAAGTCCCTGCCTGGGTGTGGCGCAGGGGCAGGGCCTGGGGTGCAGAGTCGCCGACCGGGAAGAGGGAGAGAGGAGAAGGAGGAAGAGGTTGACATCTCAAAATCAGGAAAAATCCACAGACTTTGCAGCTTGTTCCACTGTTTGTTGGGTTTTTTTTGTTGTTGTTTGTTTTTTTGTTGTTGTTGTTGTTTGTTCCTTCTATCTTATTGCCTTTATTTCCTCCACCTCAGTCCTTCTATTCTCTGCCCGTCTTATGCTTCCCTTTTCTTGAACTACACTACCCATGAGTGTTACATTTTATTTCTCTTCTTCATCCTCACCCTCCTTTGGGGTTATACTCCAGGACACTTAATTCTCACTCTCTCCTCTTTTGTTTTTTTTTGCCTTATTTTGTCTTTTTCTCTTCCTTTTTTATTTCTTCCTTCGTTTTTCTCTTTTTCTTATTTTTTCCTTTCTATTCGTTTTTTCTTTTCTCGTTTTACTTTCCTCCAATTTAATCCTCAATCACGAACAAATTAGTTAATTTGGGACTCAAGGTTTTTTTTGGCTTTGTTTTTCTTTTTCGGTTTTGTTTTTGTTTTTTTCTGGTTGGTTTGTTTTTGTGGCATTTTGGGTCCTCCCAACCCAAGGTCTCCATTGTATTTGGTCTTTGCTCCACTTAATACAACGTATTTTTACTTATTATTTTTATTTTTTCTTCTTGATTATTCCTTTTTTTATCCTTTTTTTCTGGTTCCCTCTTGTCCCTCTCATTATATCTCTTGGTTGACCGTCACCCGCAGGCAGATCAACTTATGCTTGTCTAAGATTTTCTTCCTTTTTTCTTTTTTATTTTTTTTTATTTTTTTATTTTATTTATTTATTTTTTTATTTTTTGCCCCCTTGAACTCTTCACCGCAAACCAGGCCCTCCATTATAGGCACGATATTTCCCTGAGGAGGGGAGAGGAGGGAAGGAGAACAAAGAAAAAAAAAAGGGGGAAATAATAAATTATTACTGCTTTTTTTTGTGGGGTGTTTTACCCTTTGTTTTTTTTTGTTGTTGTTGTTGTTTTTGTTTGTTTGTTTGTTTGTTTTTTGTTTGTTTTTTTGTTTTTGTTTTTGTTTTTTACTTTTTACTCTTTATTAATTCTAATTAGTGCTATCAACAAGACCACCCTCAGATGCCAATAAGAAAGAGGAAATCGAATATTATGGATACAAAAGAAAGAGAGGTAACACAAATAGATGTGGATAAATCTATGGAGAAAAGACTTAACATATTGGAAGCCTTGGAGCTAAATGACAGAGAATTTAAAATAGAAATCTTAAAAATACTCAGAGATATACAAGAAAACACGGAAAGGCAATATAGGGAGATCAGAAAACAACTCAATGAACACAAAGAATATATTACCAAGGAAATTGAAACTATAAAAACAAATCAAACAGAAATGAAAAACTCAATTCACGAACTGAAAAACGAGGTAACAAGCTTAGCTAGCAGAACAACCCAGATTGAAGATAGGATTAGTGAAATAGAAGACAAACAACTTGAGGCACAACAGAGAGAAGAAGAAAGAGACTCAAAAATAATAAAAAACGAGAAAGCCCTACAGGAATTGTCTGACTCCATCAGAAAGAATAACATAAGAATAATAGGTATATCAGAGGAGAAGAGAAAGAAAATGGAATGGAGAATATACTCAAACAAATAATAGACGAGAACTTCCCAAGCCTGTGGAAAGAACTAAAGCCTCAAATTCAAGAAGCAAACAGAACACCGAGTTTTCTTAACCCCAACAAATCCACTCCAAGGCACATCATAATAAAGATGACACAAACCAATGACAAAGAAAAAATTCTCAAGGCAGCCAGGGAAAAGAAGAGTACAACATATAAAGGAAGGCCTATTAGATTATCACCAGATTTCTCAGCAGAAACTCTACAAGCTAGAAGAGAGTGGACCCCAATATTTAAAGCCCTGAAAGAGAGGAACTTTCAGCCACGAATACTATACCCATCAAAGCTATCCTTCAAGTATGAAGGAGATATAAAAGCATTCACAAATTCAGAAAAGATGAGAGAATTTATCAACAGAAAGCCCCCAGTCCAGGAAATACTAAAGGGGGTTTTCCAACCAGATTCAAAGAACAAAAGAAAACAACACCACAAGTAACAGCTCCACCAAGAACACAATAAAATCAAACTTAAACTGTGACAACAAAGGAAAAAAAAAAGGGGGGGAGAGAATGGAGATTAACAGTAGCAAAGGACGATGAAGTGCAGAAATACTTATAAGATAGGGTACTACAATGAATATGGTAGGTACCCTTTTCATTACTTAATGGTAACCACCCTAGAAAAAAACCACCACAAAAACACATGACTTAAAAAAGGTAGCAACAGAGGAAAGAAGTATGGAACACAAACAAACAGAAACAAATGATAGAAAAACAAAAGAGAAGAATCAAACTAGATACAAAACTAACAGAAAGCAATTTATAAAATGGCAGTAGGGAACCCACAAGTGTCAATAATTACACTAAATGTAAATGGATTAAACTTACCAATAAAAAGACACAGAATAGCAGAATGGATTAAAAAAGAAAATCCAACTATATGCTGCCTACAAGAAACACATCTAAGCAACAAGGATAAAAACAAATTCAAAGTGAAAGGCTGGAAAACAATACTCCAAGCAAACAACACCCAAAAAAAAGCAGGTGTAGCAATACTCATATCTGATAATGCTGACTACAAGACAGAAAAAGTACTCAGAGACAAAAATGGTCACTTCATAATGATTAAGGGGACACTGAATCAAGAAGACATAACAATCCTTAATATATATGCACCAAACCAAGGAGCACCAAAATATATAAGACAGCTACTTATTGACCTTAAAACAAAAACTAACAAAAATACAATCATACTTGGAGACCTCATTACTCCGCTGACGGCTCTAGATCGGTCATCCAAACAGAGAATCAATAAAGATATAGTGGCCTTGAACGAAATACTAGAACACCTGGATATGATAGACATTTACAGGACACTTCATCCCAAAGCGACAGAGTATACATTTTTCTCTAGTGTACATGGAACATTCTCAAGAATTGACCATATGTTGGGCCACAAAGACAATATCAGCAAATTTAGAAAAATTGAAATTGTACCAAGCATATTTTCTGATCATAAAGCCTTGAAACTAGAATTCAACTGCAAAAAAGAGGGGGAAAAACCCACAAAAATGTGGAAACTAAACAACATACTTCTAAAAAATGAATGGGTCAAAGAAGAAATAAGCGCAGAGATCAAAAGATACATACAGACAAATGAAAATGAAAATACGACATATCAGAATCTCTGGGATGCAGCAAAAGCAGTAATAAGAGGAAAGTTCATATCACTTCAGGCCTATATGAAGAAACAAGAGAGAGCCGAAGTAAACCACTTAACTTCACACCTTAAGGAACTAGAAAAAGAAGAACAAAGACAACCCAAAACCAGCCGAAGAAAGGAGATAATAAAAATCAGAGCAGAAATAAATGAAATAGAGAACAGAAAAACTATAGAAAAAATCAATAAAACAAGGAGCTGGTTCTTTGAAAAGGTCAACAAAATTGACAAACCCTTGGCAAGACTCACCAAGGAAAAAAGGCACAGGACTCAAATAAATAAAATCCAAAATGAAAGAGGAGAGATCACCACAGACATCATAGATATACAAAGAATTATTGTAGAATACTATGAAAAATTATATGCCACCAAATACAACAATCTAGAAGAAATGGATAAATTCCTAGAACAATACAACCTTCCTAGACTGAGTCATGAAGAAGCAGAAAGCCTAAACAGACCAATCAGCAGGGAGGAAATAGAAAAAACTATTAAAAACCTCCCCAAAAATAAAAGTCCAGGCCCAGACGGTTATACTAGTGAATTCTATCAAACATTCAAAGAAGACTTGGTTCCTATTCTACTCAAAGTCTTCCAAAAAATTGAAGAAGAAGCAATACTTCCGAACACATTTTATGAGGCCAACATAACCCTCATACCAAAACCTGGCAAGGATGGCACAAAGAAAGAAAACTACAGACCAATATCTCTAATGAATACAGATGCTAAAATTCTAAACAAAATACTGGCAAACCGAATACAACAACATATTAAAAAAATAATACATCATGATCAAGTGGGATTCATCCCAGAATCTCAAGGATGGTTCAACATACGCAAAACGGTTAACGTAATACACCATATCAACAAAACAAAGAACAAAAACCACATGATCTTATCAATAGATGCAGAAAAGGCTTTTGATAAAATACAACACAATTTTATGTTTAAGACTCTCAACAAAATGGGTATAGAAGGAAAATATCTCAACATGATAAAGGCCATATATGATAAACCATCAGCTAACATCATATTAAATGGCACTAAACTGAAGGCTTTCCCCCTTAAATCAGGAACAAGACAGGGTTGTCCACTCTCTCCACTCTTATTTAACGTGGTGCTAGAAGTTCTGGCCAGAGCAATCAGACAAGACAAAGAAATAAAAGGCATCCATATTGGAAAAGAAGAAGTAAAGGTATCACTTTTTGCTGATGATATGATCCTATACATCGAAAACCCGAAGGACTCCACAAAAAGATTATTAGAAACAATAAACCAATACAGTAAGGTCGCAGGATACAAAATTAACATACAGAAGTCCATAGCCTTTCTCTATGCCAACAATGAAATATTAGAAAACGAACTCAAAAAAATAATCCCCTTCACGATTGCAACAAAAAAAATAAAATACCTAGGAATAAACATAACAAAGAATGTAAAGGACCTATATAATGAAAATTACAAAGCATTGTTAAGGGAAATCGAAAAAGATACAATGAGATGGAAAAATATTCCTTGTTCTTGGATAGGAAGAATAAATATAATCAAAATGGCCATATTACCCAAAGCAATATACAAATTTAATGCAATTCCCATCAAAATTCCTATGAGATTTTTTAAAGAAATGGAACAAAAAATCATCAGATTTATATGGAACTATAAAAAACCCCGAATAGCCAAAACAATCCTAAAGAAAAAGAATGAAGCTGGGGGCATTACAATACCTGACTTTAAACTATATTATAGGGCCACAATAATCAAAACAGCATGGTATTGGCAGAAAAATAGACACTCAGACCAATGGAACAGAATAGAAAGCCCAGAAATAAAACCACATATATATGGTCAAATAATCTTTGATAAAGGGGCCAACAACACACAATGGAGAAAAGAAAGCCTCTTCAACAAATGGTGTTGGGAAAACTGGAAAGCCACATGCAAAAGAATGAAACTCGACTACAGCCTGTCCCCGTGTACTAAAATTAATTCAAAATGGATCAAAGACCTAAATATAAGACCTGAAACAATAAAGTACATAGAAGAAGACATAGGTACTAAACTCATGGACCTGGGTTTTAAAGAACATTTTATGAACTTGACTCCAATGGCAAGAGAAGTGAAGGCAAAGATAAATGAATGGGACTACATCAGAATAAAAAGTTTTTGCTCAGCAAGAGAAACTGATAGCAAAATAAACAGACAGCCAACTAAATGGGAAATGATATTTTCAAACAACAGCTCAGATAAGGGCCTAATTTCCAAAATTTACAAAGAACTCATAAAACTCAACAACAAACAAACAAACAATCCAATAAAAAAATGGGAAGAGACATGAATAGACACTTCTCCCAGGAAGAGATACAAATGGCCAACAGATATATGAAAAATGCTCAGCTTCATTAGTTATTAGGGAAATGCAAATCAAAACTACAATGAGATACCACCTCACCCCTGTTAGATTAGCTATGATCAACAAGACGGGTAATAGCAAATGTTGGAGAGGCTGTGGAGAAAAATGAACCCTCATTCACTGTTGGTGGGACTGTAAAGTAGTGCAACCATTATGGAGGAAAGTATGGTGGTTCCTCAAAAAACTGCAAATAGAACTACCTTATGACCCAGCAATCCCTCTACTGGGTATATACCCCAAAACCTCAGAAACATTGATACGTGAAGACACATGTAGCCCCATGTTCATTGCAGCACTGTTCACAGTGGCCAAGACATGGAAACAACCAAAAAGCCCTTCAATAGAAGACTGGATAAAGAAGATGTGGCACATATACACTATGGAATACTACTCAGCCATAAGAAACGATGACATCAGATCATTTACAGCAAAATGGTGGGATCTTGATAACATTATAAGGAGTGAAATAAGTAAATCAGAAAAAAACAAGAACTACATGATTCCATACATTGGTGGAACATAAAAATGAGACTAAGAGACATGGACAAGAGTGTGGTGGTTACCAGGGGTAGGGGGAGGGAGGACAGGGGGAGAGTTAGGGGGAGGGGGAGGGGCACAGAGAACTAGATAGAGGGTGGCGAAGGACAATCTGACTTTGGGCGAGGGGTATGCAACATAATTTAATGACAAAATAACCTAGACATGTTTTCTTTGAATATATGTACCCTGATTTATTAATGTCATCCCATTACCATTAATAAAAATTTATTTAAAAAAAAAAAAAAAGGTTGGAAGTACTGGATGGAGTATCTGCACATTCCCTGATTCCCTAATTTTTGTGAGCAGTGTAAGAAGACTGTAGCTTAAAGAGGTTAGAACCAATGGCAAGGAAGTAGCAGAGTCTGGATTCTAGCCAACTCCAAGGCCATGTTCAAATGGACTGTCCCAGAGTGACGTCAGAGAAATGGTGCCGTGAGGAGTGCTCCCGATACTTCTCCCTAAAACTTCAACAAATTCAACAACTAGAGACAGAAAAACAATCTCAGGAGCATCTGAAATACACATACATCAAAAAACAGTATCATTGGGCGAAAGGTGGCTGAATATATAATCCACTCTGAAGGAAATAAGATAGAGCCTGGAGTATTCCACTTTTCTCACTGACCTGAGCAAGGGCTGCTTTCACTTGGAACTGAGAGAAAGCAAGGGCTGGGGGCATGCAAAAAACTGGGCTAGGGCAGAGACATTCAAGCTGAGGAGCGAGTTTGCCAGTAGCTCTGCCCACATGGAACTAACGCCAGCAGCAGACCCTGGCAGAGGTGGACAGTTGCCTTGTTTACTCCCAGTATCCCATTCGGCAAGTGTGGGCAGTGTGCAAGTGAATCCACCTGGCACTTTGGATGAGGGTGCCCGCATTCCTGGACGGAGGAGCTGGGTCAGAGACTGTCAGTAGTGAATGTTTGGTCACAGTGTGGCTGTGACCAAAGTTTCTGAATAATCTTGGCTTCCCAAACAACAGCGCATGGAAAGTGCATAAAAGCTGGCTTCCCTACACCTGGACCTGTCTGGGTGCAGCACCTCCACCAGCTATACAAGCTAACAAAGCACACTCCTGGGAAAGAGAACTGCGGAAGTGGGGGGGGGGGCACACAGGCAGCTTGCAGACAGCCTCTGCAGAGCAAACCTGCAGAGTGCTGAGGCATACTAGACATGCCCAAAGGCTCATAGAAAGACACCTGAAAGCCAATAGGCTCCCAGCCCTGCCTAATTAGGCTGGCAGCTCTGGCTGGCAAAGCCTTACCTGGAACCCTGCATTGAGTGGGGATAGAGGGGGGATTTGGCAGCTCTTAGAGCCTCTTTCTCTCCAGGCAGTGGCTGGGGCAACTTCACAGCTGGTTCCTCAGGCTGCTGGTTCAGAAAGGAGAGATTTGAGGAGAGGTTCTGGGAAAATGGACTCTCCCTTTGTCAGAGCCTGCAAATGCTAACAAGCCCCACCTACCAATAGGATTGAGGCTTAGTTTATGTCATCACCATAGCAACACAGCAAATCTCTGCCTAAGAGTGCCACAGGGGCAGAACCTGGGGTACAGCACCACAAGCCAAAAAGAGAGAGAAGAAAGAAAAAAGAAGATAACTTCTCAAAACCAGGAAAAATCCACAGTCTTTATAACTTTTTCCATTTTTCTTCTTGTATTTTTTTAAATAAACTTTTTTTTAATTTATTTACTTTATTTTTATTTTTATTTTTATTTTATTTATTCATTTTTAGAGAGGAGAGAGACAGAAGAGAGAGACACAGAGAGAGAAGTGGGAGGAGCTGGAAGCATCAACTCCCATATGTACCTTGACCAGGCAAGCCCAGAGTTTTGAACCGGCGACCTCAGCATTTCCAGGTCGACGCTTTATCCACTGTGCCACCACAGGTCAGGCTCTTCTTGTATTTTTTATCTTTTTTTTTTTTTCCTTACACCTTGGTCATTTTATCCTCTTTCTGTTTTGTTCTTTTCTTTTCATTTTGAATGTTATTACCCATAGGTGTTACATTTTCCATTCTTTTTTTCTATGAATATTACATTCCAAAAAACTTAACTCAATATTTTTTCTTTCTTTTTGTTTCTTTTCTTTTTCACTTTTTCTCTCATTTGAATCTCACACACAAACAAATTATTTTATTCTGGATTCAAAATTTTTCTTTGTGGCATTTTGTGCATTTTATTTCATTTTTATCTCTTTAGCATTTCCCCCAACTCTGACACTCCATTCTATAGTTTTTGTGCCACTTAATACAAGAGAATTTTCATTTTTTACTGTTCCTTTCTTTTTTCTTTTTTTCTTTTCCCTTACACTATTTCTCTCATTCGACCATCATTTACAAACAAATTATTTTACTTTTGGTCCAAATTTTTTTTCTTGTGGCATTTTGTGGGATTTTCCCTCATTTTTTGCCTCTGTCACTCCAACCAACAAAGGCCCTCCATTCTACATATTTTTATTCCACTTAGCACAATAGAATTTTCAGTTTTTCACTGCATTTTCTCAAAAGAAATTTTTTATCAACTCTTATTAGTGTTATTAACAATACCACTCTCAAATGCCAATAAAGAAAAATAAATAGAATATAATGGATACAAAACACAGTGATGTAGCTCAGATAGATGAGGAAAAATCTATAGAAAAAAAATTTCAATAGCTTAGAAACCTTGGAGTTAAATGACAGAGAATTTAAACTTGAAGTACTAAAAATACTCAGGGATATACAAGAAATCACAGAAAGGCAATTTAGGGAGCTCAAAAAACAATTCAATGAACAGAAAGAATACTTCACACCAAGGAAATTGAAACTATAAAAATGGATCAGAGATGGAAAAACTCAATTCATAAACTGAAAAATGAGGTAACAAGCTTAGCCAATAGAACAGGCCAGAGAGAGGAGAGAATTAGTGACATAGAAGACAGGCAACTAGAGGTACTACAGAGAGAAGAGGAGAGACTCACTAATTAAAAAAAAAATGAGATAGCCCTATAGGAATTGTCTGACTAAATCAGAAAGAGCAACATAAGAATAATGGGTATATCAGAAGAAGAGAGAGAAAATGGAATGAAGAACATATTCAAACAAATAATAGACAAAAACTTCCCAAGCCTGTGAAAAGAACTAAAGCCTCAAATTCAAGAAACAAACAGAACACCAAGTTATCTTAACCCTAACAAACCTACTCCAAGGCACATCATAATGAAATTGGCACAAACCAATGACAAAGAAAAAATTCTCAAGGCAGCCAGGGAAAAGAAGAATACAATATATAAAAGAAGGCCCATTAGATTATCAACAGATTTCCCAGCAAAAACTCATTAAGCTAGAAGAGAGAGGATCCCAATATTTAAAGTTCTGAAAGAGAGGAATTCCAGCCAAGAATACTATACCCATCAAAGCTATCCTTCAAATATGAAGGAGAAATAAAAACATTCACAGATACAGAAAAAATGAGGGAAGCTATCACCAGAAAACCCTCACTTCAGGAAATACTAATGGGGGTTTTCCAATCAGACACAAAGAACAAAACAAAACAAAACTACAACTAAAAGCTCCATCAAGATTGCAATAAAAACAAGATTCATCTATGAAAAAGAAACAAAAAAGGGGAGAGGACAAAGATTAACAGTAGCAAAGGAGAATGGAGTACAGAAGCACTCATGAGATAATGTACTACAATAAACATGATTTGTATGCTTTCCATTACTTAATGGTAACCACCCCTGAAAAAAATCAACACAGAAGTACATGGCTTGAAAAAAGATGTAACAGAAAAAGAAGTATGGATTACAACCAAACAAAAACAAATGATAGAAAAACAGAAGAGAAGAACCAAACAAAATACAAAACTATCAGAAAGCAATATATAAAATGGCAACAGGAAACCCTCAAATGTCAATAATTACATTAAATGTAAATGGATTGAATTCACCAATAAAAAGACACAGAGTAGCAGAATGGATTAAAAAAGAAAATCCAACTGTAGGCTGCCTAGAAGAAACACACCTAAGCTACAAGGATAAAAACAAATTCCAAGTGAAAGGTTGGAAAACAATGCTCCAAGCAAATAAAATCCAAAATAAAGCAGGTGTAGCAATACTCATATCTAACAATGCTGACTATAGACAGCAAAGGTAATCAGAGACAAAAACAGTCATTTCATAATGATAAAGGGGACATTGAATCAAGAAGACATAACACTTCTTAATATATATAAGACAAACCAAGGAGCACCAAAATATATAAGACAGCTACTAAATGACCTAAAAAAAAACCCGACAACAATACAATCATACTTGGAGACCCCAATACACTGCTGATGGCTCTAGATCGTTCATCCAAACAGAAAATCAATAAAGAAATATTAGCCTTAAATGAAACACTAGAACAACAGGATATGATAGACATCTATAGAACATTTCATCTCAAAGTACCAGAGTATACATTTTTCACTAGTGTACATAGAACAATCTCAAGAATTGACCATATGTTGGACCACAAAAATAACAACGAATTCAGAAAGATTGAATTTATACCAAGCATATTTTCTGATCATAAAGCCTTGAATCTAGAATTCAACTGCAAAAGAGAGGTAAACAAGCCCACAAAAATGTGGAAACTAAATAACATACTTTTAAAAAATGAGTGGGTCAAAGAAGAAGTAAGCACTGAGATCAAAAGATATATATAGGCAAATGAAAATAACAATACAACATATCAGAATCTCTGGGATGCAGCAAAAACAGTAATAAGAGGAAAGTTCATATCACTACAGGCCTGTGTGAACAAACAAGAGAGAGCCCAAGTAAACCACTTAACTTCACATCTTAAGAAACTAGAAAAAGAACAAAGACAACCCAAAACCAGCAGAAGAAAAGAAATAATAAAAATCAGTGCAAAAATAAATGAATTAGAGAACAGAAAAACTATAGAAAAAATTAATAAAACAAGGAGCTGGTTCTTTGAAAAGATCAACAAAACTGACAAACCCTTGGCAAGACTCACCAAGGAAAAAAGAGAAAGGACTCATATAAACAAAATCCAAAATGAAAGAGGAGAAATCACCACAGATATCATAGATATACAAAGAATTATTGTAGAATACTATGAAAAACAATATGCCACCAAATTTAACAATCTAGAAGAAATGGATAAATTCCTAGAACAATATAATCTTCCTAGACTGAGCCATGAAGAAGCAGAAAGCCTAAACAGACCCATAAGCAGAGAGGAAATAGAAACAACTATTATAAACCTCCCCCAAAATAAAAGTCCAGGGCCAGACAGCTATACTAGTGAATTCTATCAAACATTCAAAGAAAACTTGGTTCATATTCTACTCAAAGTCTTCCAAAAAATTGAAGAAGAAGCAATACTGCCAAATTTTATGAGGTCAACATAACCCTCATACCAAAACCTGGCAAGGACAACACAAAAAAAAAACACTACAGACCAGTATCTCTAATGAATACAGATGCTAATATACTAAACAAAATACTAGCAAATCAAATACAACAACACATTAAAAAAATAATTCATCATGATCAAGTAGGATTCATCCCAGAATCACAAGGATGATTCAACATACGTAAAACGGTTCACATAATAACCATATCAACAAAACAAAGAACAAAAACCATATGATCTTATCAATAGATGCAGAAAAGGTATTTGATAAAATACAACATCATTTTATGTTTAAAACACTTAACAAAATGGGTATACAAGGAAAATATCTCAACATAAAGGCCATCTATGATAAACCATCAGCTAACATCATATTAAATGGCATAAAACTGAGGACTTTTCTCCTGAAATCAGGAACAAGATAAGGTTGTCCACTCTCTCCACTCTTATTCAACGTAGTGCTAGAAGTTCTAGCCAGAGCAATCAGACAAGAGAAACAAATAAAAGGCATTCATATTGGGAAAGAAGAAGTAAAGGTTTCACTTTTTGCAGATGATATGATCCTATACATCGAAAACCCCAAAGACTCCACAAAAAGGCTACTAGAAACAATAAAGCAATAAAGTAAGATTGCAGGGTTCAAAATTAATATACAAAAGTCCATTGCTTTCCTATATGCCAACAATGAAAGATCAGAAAATGAGCTAAAAAAAACAATTCCCTTCATGGTTGCAACAAAAAAATAAAATAGCTATCCCACTTTTAGGTATATACCCCAAGGACACCATAGAACGGCTCGAAAAGCAGAAATGCACCCGCATGTTTGTGGCAGCATTGTTCACAATAGCGAAGATCTGGAAACAGCCCAAGTGTCCGTCAGAGGACGAGTGGATTAAAAAGCTTTGGTACATATATACTATGGAATACTACTCAGCCATAAGAAATGATGACATCGGATCATTTACAATAACATGGATGGATCTTGACAACATTATACGGAGTGAAATAAGTAAATCAGAAAAAAAACTAAGATGTATCCATACATAGAAGGGACATAAAAATGAGACTCAGAGACATGAACAAGAATGTGATGGCAACAGGAGCGGGGGGTTGGGGGAGGGGGGATGGGGTGAAGAAGGAGAGAAGGGTTAGGGGAGGGGAGGGGCACAAAGAAAACCAGATAGAAGGTGACAGAAGACAATTTAACTTTGGGGGAGGGGTATACAGCACAATCAAATGTCAAAATAATCTGGAGATATTTTCTCTCAACATATGTACCCTGATTTATCAATGTCACTGCATTAAATTTAATAATAAAAAAATAAATATAAAAAAAATAAAATAAAAAAAAAAGAAAGGAAGAAGTAAAAAAAAATAGCTAGAAATAAACAACAAAGAATGTAAAGGACCTATATAATGAAAACTACAAAGCATTGTTACGGGAAATCAAAAAAGATATAATGAAATGGAAAAATATTCCTTGTTCTTGGATAGAAAGAATAAATATAGTCAAAATGACTATATTATCCAAAGCGATATTCAAATTTAATGCAATTCCCATCAAAATACCAATGTCATTTTTTTAAAGAAATGGAACAAAAAAATCAACAGGTTTATATCGAACTATAAAAAACTCTGAATAGCCAGAGCAATCCTAATGAAAAAGAATGAAGCTGGGGCATTACAATACCTGACTTCAAATTATATTATAGAGTCACGATAATCAAAACATGATATTGGCAGAAAAATAGACACCGAGACCAATGGAACAGAATAGAAAGCCCAGAAATAAAACCACAGACATATGGTCAAATAATTTTCGATAAAGGGGCCAATAACACACAATGGAGAAAAGAAAGCCTCTTCAACAAATGGTGCTGGGAAAACTGGAAAGCCATATGCAAAAGAGATGGAAACTTGACTACAGTTTGTCCCCTTGTACTAAATTAATTCAAAATGGATCAAAGACCTAAATATAAGACCTGAAACAATAAAGTACATAAAAGAAAACATAGGTACTAAACTCATGGACCTTCGTTACAAAGAGCACTTTATGAATTTGACTCCAAAGGCAAGGGAAGTGAAGGCAAAGATAAATGAATGGGACCACATCAGACTAAGAAGCTTTTGCACAGCAAGAGAAACTGACAACAAAACAAACAGACAGCCAACTACATGGGAGATGATATTTTCAAACAATAGCACAGATAAGGGCCTAATATCCAAAATATACAAAGAACTCATAAAATTCAACATACAATCCAATAAAAAAAATGGGAAGAGGACATGAACAGACACTTCTCCCAGGAAGAAATACAAATGGTCAACAGATACATGAAAAGATGCTCATCTTCATTAGCTATTAGAGAAATGCAAATCAAAACTACAATGAGATACCACCTCACACCTGTTAGATTAGCTATTATTAACAAGACAGGTAATAAGTATTGGAGAGGCTGTGGAGAAAAAGGAACCCTCATACACTGTTGGTGGGAATGTAAAGTAGTACAACCATTATGGAAGAAAGTGTGGTCCCTCAAAAAGCTGAAAATAGAACTACCTTATGACCCAGCAATCCCTCTACTGGGTATATACCCCAAAAACTCAGAAACATTGATACGTAAAGACACATGCAGCCCCATGTTCATTGCAGCATTGTTCACAGTGGCCAGGACATGGAAACAACCAAAAAGCCCGTCAATAGATGACTGGATAAAGAAATGTGGTATATATATACTATGGAATACCATAGTATAAGCCATAAGAAATGATGACATCAAATCATTTACAACAACATGGATGGACCTTGATAACATTATATTGAGTGAAATAAATAAATCAGAAAAAACTAAGAACTATATGATTCTATACATAGGTAGGACATAAAAATGGGACTCAGGGTCATGGACAAGAGTTTGGTGGTACCAGGGATGGGGAGGGGAAAGGAAGGGTGGGGGGAGAGGAGGGGCACAAAGGAAACCAGATCGAAGGTGACGGAAGACTATATTACTTTGGATAATGGGTATGCAATGTAATCAAATGTCAAAATAACCTGGAGATGTTTTCTCTGAACCTATGTACCCTGATTGATTATCACCCCATTAAAATTAATTTAAAAAACAACAACAACAACAAAAAAACACATACTGTCCCACCACACACTAGCACTGAGGCATTACACATCACAATGGATGGATTCTGAGCTCAAAACCAGGCTCAGCCCTAACGTGACATTGAGCAGTCATCGCCCTACACCTAAGTTTCCTTGTCCACCAAACGAATCTATTCACAATGCACAAATGAGTTCATATATGTAATATACTTAGAACAGAACCTAAGTTCATTTCAAAATCAATGGTCTATAAGATCAAGGTCAGACCTTACAGTTGGACCTGAAAACAGTCAACCAAACAGGTAAGGAAATAGCATCCCAACTAACACATCAGGCCCTGAGGTCCAGGAGAGTTACGCTCCCTGGGTATTGTGTCCCCACCCTGATGGAGACCACAGTGGCGAAGGTGTAGTCCTTTGCACATGACAGTGCACTATCTCTCAGGCAGTTGCTTGGCAGGAAGCACTCCATACATGTATTAACAAGCTCATTCTCCCTATAATAACTGATCTGGAAATAATTCTCTTTCTCAATTCTTTGAAATCGATGACTTTGTAATGTCACTAAGAAAATATCCGGGCCCTGGCTGGTTGGCTCAGTGGTAGAGCGTCAGCCTGGCATGCAGAAGTCCCGGGTTCGATTCCCGGCCAGGGCACACAAGAGAAGCGCCCATCTGCTTCTCCACCCCTCCCCCTCTCCTTCCTCTCTGTCTCTCTCTTCCCCTCCTGCAGCCAAGGCTCCATTGGAGCAAAGATGGCCCAGGCGCTGGGGATGGCTCCTTGGCCTCTGCCCCAGGTGCTAGAGTGGCTCTGGTCGCAACAGAGCAATGCCCCGGAAGGGCAGAGCATCGCCCCCTGGTGGGCGTGCCGGGTGGAACCCGGTCGGGCGCATGCGGGAGTCTGTCTGACTGTCTCTCCCTGTTTCCAGCTTCAGAAAAATACAAAAAAAAAATAAGAAAATATCCATTTCCTAGTCCATTCCTAGGTACAGAATAAAGTTTATTGCCATCTCCCAGAAAACCAACCATGTTATAAGGCAAGGTTAGTCAACCTTTTTATACCTACTACCCACTTTTGTATCGCTGTTAGTAGTAAAATTTTCTAACTGCCCACCGGTTCCACAGTAATGGTGACTTATAAAGTAGGGAAATAACTTTACTTTATAAAATTTATAAAGCAGAGTTACAGCAAGTTAAAGCACATAATAATAATTACTTACCAAGTACTTTATGTTGGATTTTCACTAAGTTTGGCAGAATAAATCTTTATAAAACAACTTACTCTAGTTAAATGTTTTTATTTGTACTTTGCTCCGCTACTGCCCACCATGAAAGCTGGAATACCCACTAGTGGGCGGTAGGGACCAGGTTGACTTCCATTGTTATAAGGTATTGATTGCCATGTTATTTGGTTCTAAATAATACTGAGAAGTATTCACTTAAAAGTAGGGGTTTGGCCTGAGGTGTCAGTGACACAGTGGAGAGAGCATTGGACTGGGATGCACAGGATCCAGGTTCAAAACCCCAAGGTCGCGCTGGCTTAAGTGTGGGCTCATCCAGCTTGAGTGTGGGCTCATCCAGCTTGAGTGTGGGCTCATCAGCTTGAGTGTGGGGTCACTGGCTTGAGCCCAATGTCACTGGATTTAGCAAGGGGTCACTCACTCTGCTGTAACCCCCCCGTCAAGGCACATATGAGAAAGCAAATCAATGAACAACTAAGGTGCCGCAACGAAGAACTGATGCTTCTCATCTTTCTCCCTGTCCCTCTCTCTGTCTCTCTCTGTGTCTCTGTCACACACACACACACACACACACACACACACAGTAGGGGTTTGGATTTGGATATTTTTTTCCCCCTGCTTTCTGGACTACAGTAATATTGCCTTCAGTCCTGTAGGGTTATTTAACAGATTTAATAAAATAACACATTTAAAATGCTTAGCACATGCCTAGCCAGTACTGGCCTGAGATACATGAGCATCCTATACAGGCTAGTTCATTAGTGTTTCTTCAAATAATTTCTTTAAATATTGTTAAACATTCATTTAGAAGAGATGCTAAATGCCACATTGGAGAAGGATGGAGAAGGATGGAGAGGGATGGAGAGGGATAGAGAAGGATAGAGAGGGGTGGAGAGGGATGGCGAGGGATGGAGAAGGATGGAGAAGGATGAAGAAAGATGGAGAGGGATGGAGAGGGATGGAGAAGGATGGAGAGGGATGGAGAAGGATGGAGAAGGATGAAGAAGGATGGAGAGGGATGGAGAGGGATAGAGAGGGATGGAGAAGGATGAAGAAAGATGAAGAAGGATGGAGAGGGATGGAGAGGGATGGAGAAGGATGGAGAAGGATGAAGAAAGATGGAGAGGGATGGAGAAGAATGAAGAAGGATGGATAGGGATGGAGAAGGATGGAGAGGGATGGAAAAGGATGGAGAAGGATGGAGAGGGATGGAGAGGGATGGAGAGGGATGGAGAAAGATGAAGAAAGATGGAGAAGGATGGAGAGGGATGGAGAGGGATGGAGAAGGATAGAGAGGGGTGGAGAGGGATGGCGAGGGATGGAGAAGGATGGAGAAGGATGAAGAAAGATGGAGAGGGATAGAGAGGGATGGAGAAAGATGGAGAAGGATGAAGAAAGATGGAGAGGGATGGAGAAGGATGGAGAAGGATGAAGAAGGAGGAAGAAAGATGGAGAGGGATGGAGAAGAATGGAGAAGGATGAAGAAAGATGGAGAGGGATGGAGAGGGATGGAGAAAGATGGAGAAGGATGAAGAAAGATGGAGAGGGATGGAGAAGGATGGAGAAGGATGAAGAAAGATGGAGAGGGATGGAGAGGGATGGAGAAAGATGGAGAAGGATGAAGAAAGATGGAGAGGGATGGAGAAGGATGGAGAAGGATGAAGAAAGATGGAGAGGGATGGAGAGGGATGGAGAAAGATGGAGAAGGATGAAGAAAGATGGAGAGGGATGGAGAAGGATGGAAAAGGATGAAGAAAGATAGAGAGGGATGGAGAGGGATGGATAAGGATGGAGAAGGATGAAGAAGGATGGAGAGGGATGGAGAGGGATGGAGAGGGATGGAGAGGGATGGAGAAGGATGAAGAAGGATGGAGAGGGATGGAGAGGGATGGAGAGGGATGGAGAAGGATGGAGAGGGATGGAGAAGGATGGAGAGGGATGGAGAAGGGATAGAGAGGGTGGAGAGGGATGGCGAGGGATGGAGAAGGATAGAGAGGGGTGGAGAGGGATGGAGAGGGATGGAGAAGGATGGAGAAGGATGGAGAGGATGGAGAGGATGGAGAAGGATAGAGAGGGGTGGAGAGGGATGGCGAGGGATGGAGAAGGATAGAGAGGGGTGGAGAGGGATGGAGAGGGATGGAGAAGGATGGAGAAGGATGAAGAAAGATGGAGAGGGATGGATAAGGATGGAGAAGGATGAAGAAAGATGGAGAGGGATGGAGAGGGATGGAGAAGGATGGATAAGGATGAAGAAAGGATGGAGAGGGATGGAGAGGGATGGAGAAGGATGGAGAGGGATGGAGAGGGATGAAGAAAAGATGGAGAGGGATGGAGAGGGATGGAGAAGGATGGAGAAGGATGGAGAAGGATGGAGAGGGATGGAGAGGGATGAGAGGAGGGATGGAGAGGGGTGGAGAGGGGTGGAGATGGGTGGAGAAGGGTGGAGAGGGGTGGAGATGGATAGAGAAGTGTGGAGAGGGGTGGAGAGGGGTGGAGAAGTGTGGAGAGGGGCGGAGAGGGATAGAGAAGTGTGGAGAGGGGTGGAGAGGGGTGGAGAAGTGTGGAGAGGGGTGGAGAGGGATAGAGAAGTGTGGAGAGGGGTGGAGAGGGGTGGAGAAGTGTGGAGAGGGGTGGAGAGGGATAGAGAAGTGTGGAGAGGGGTGGAGAGGGATAGAGAAGTGTGGAGAGGGGTGGAGAGGGATGGAGAGGGACGGAGAGGGATGGAGAGCAATGGAAAAGGGTGGTGAGGGATGGAGAGGGATGGAAAGCAATGGAAAAGGGTGGTGAGGGGTGGAGAGGGATGGAGAGCAATGGAAAAGGGTGGTGAGGGATGGAGAGGGGTGGAGAGGGATGGAGAAGAGGATCCTGCTGGCTCATCCCTCCTCGTGCAAGGATTTCAGCTTCAGCATCAGACTTGCTTGTCAACATTGGCGCTGTTGACATCTGAGGAAGGACTATGAGGGAGAGGAAGGGCTGTCTTGTTCATCATGAAATGTACAGTGATGTCCCTGGCCTTGACTCACTAGAGGCCAGTAACATCACCCACCAGTTGGAACAACCAAAAATTCCCCAGACATTGCCCACAGTGCCCTGGAATGGAGGGTAAAATAGCTCCTCTGGTTGAGAATTACTGCTCCAGAGATACCAGGAAGGTTTTTACCTGATAAGCCCCAAGGAGACCACCCTGGTGTCCAATGACCACTTAACTCTTTGTTCTGCATCCATGCCATATCACCTGTTCAATATTGTCACTTTCAGCCCTAAGATGGTAAAGAGGCCCCTCCCACCGTGGGCAAGCAATGCATGTGGCAGGAGACGTGTATGTATATTATCCAAGTGACACAACAGATGTGACACTCATAGTGCGGGTAGAGGAAGTCTGGTAAACACGGTCTCTTCTCTCATCTTACTTAAAGGGATGTTTCCATGCCCCTCACAGACTGGCACATCGGCACATTTCTTTTCTTTTTTCTTTTTTTTTTTTTTTTTTTGTATTTTTCTGAAGCTGGAAACGGGGAGAGACAGTCAGACAGACTCCCGCATGCGCCCCACCGGGATCCACCCGGCACGCCCACCAGGGGGCAACGCTCTGCCCACCAGGGGGCTCTGTTGCGACCAGAGCCACTCTAGCGCCTGGGGCAGAGGCCAAGGAGCCATCCCCAGCGCCCAGGCCATCTTTGCTCCAATGGAGCCTCGCTGTGGGAGGGGAAGAGAGAGAGAGGAAGGAGAGGGGGAGGGGTGGAGAAGCAGATGGGCGCTTCTCCTGTGTGCCCTGGCCAGAAATCGAACCCGGGACCCTTGCACGCCAGGCCGACGCTCTACCACTGAGCCAACCGGCCAGGGCCACATCGGCACATTTCTGACCTTCTCTTAAAGTTGCTGTGTTTAGCATATAAAAAGTTTGATGTATGACAGCTGTCATTTTTATCACTAATATAAAATTTTGCCCTATAGATATATTATTTTTTAACCTGGTGCTTTCAATTCTCATGATTGTTTGTTTAAGCTAAATCTACCCACATAAACAGAAGCCAGGAAAATACTATTTTCATTCTCTTTCAACATAAGAGCTCTGATGGACGGCCTCACAGTCTCACTTTGCTTCTAGGTAAGTTCTTGCACTTCCTTCTTGCTCTGTGCCATTGCAAAGCCATGCTGTATCTCACTGCAGACCTGCATGAGTGCCTATTCTCCCCACACTGTCAAAGACTGGACCCAAGAATGTTGGATTAGGACATAAAGCTACCACCCACTGCCTCTAACAGTGCTTCGGAGCATCGTTTCAGAGGTAGCTCCGTGCTTCAGGAAAACTAAAAGCATAAATGCCTTCACCATAGATAACAGCAAGCAAGTGCCATATGGCTTCACAGTTGCAGTGTGGTTACATATCACATCATTAGCCCTTGCGTTAAACACCCTGATTAACAAGGGAATGAAGCTGCCACCACTTCGGAATTTCCACCAAGAGCATCAGCCACACACACAGCAGTTGGGGCAACACCAGAAGTCAAACAAGCCAAAAACTACCTCCCAAATATAGTTCGATCTGCTGCCATGCAAAACCCATAAGCAAAATTGCTTTCAGCCTCAGCACAACTCCTAAAGAAAATGCAACAAATATTTCCATCTAGTCAAATGCTCATTTACCTCTGCTGTAATGAGCTCAGAAGGGAGGTAACAGCTGCGGATATTCCTTACTTAAATGAGGTTTCTTTTGTTACATTTATGAGTCTTAAATAAAATTTTGTTTGCTGGAGAAAAATAAACTCAGGCACCTCGGTGCAAATGGGCATCTACTTTAGCCTGTGACGCCTGCCTCTTCCTATAGCAGACATCAAAGTCTCTTCAAGGATGAGAGGCCACCAGTATCAAAGGCAGACAACTAGCCTAAGACACGGACAAGGCCTGGATGCCCACAAATTGATGTTGAACTTAAAAAATTATTTTTTTGATAGTCTTTACCTGTCAGATAATAAGATCAGTTATAATAATAGTTATACTTGCTACTTTAGCCCTTCTCAAACCCTGTTTTTATAGCACAACCGTTGATAATTCCTTAAGGCATATAACTTGTATCATCCAAAAAGGAAAGAAAAGAAAGAAAGGGAAGAGAAGGGAAGGAAAAAAGAAAGAAGGAAAGAAGAAAGGAAGGAAGGAAGGAAGGAAGGAAGGAAGGAAGGAAGGAAGGAAGGAAGGAAGGAAGGGAGGGAGGGAGGGAGGGAGGGAGGGAGGGACATTCAAGAGGTTAAATATGGAAAAAGAATAAAATAAAAAGATAATTGACACTGTAGAAAGAAAAGATCCATTTAATAATAGCTAGCCTTCATAGAGAGTTTTGCAATGAGCCAGGCATATTCTAAGAGCAGCTCATAAATCAATGCACTTAATTGTCACCACAACCCAAGTGATAAAAGGATCCTGTTAAGGTATCCATTTCACTCACAGGTAAGGAAACAGGTTTAGACAGGTTGAGGAACTTGGCCAATTAAGTGGCCTAACTGGAATTTGAACCCAGGACGCGTGTTCCAAAGTCCACGCTATGGAAATGTTTACTTGGAGCTTATATACTCTTGTTGATCAACGTCACTCTGCTAAATTTAATTTTCTAAATAAAATTTAAAAAATTTTAAAGAATTTTTTAAAAGTTCATGTGCTTGGCCTGACCTGTGGTGGCGCAGTGGATAAAGCATCGACCTGGAAATGCTGAGGTCGCCAGTTCGAAACCCTGGGCTTGCCTGGTCAAGGCACATATGGGAGCTGATGCTTCCAGCTCCTCCCCCCTTCTCTCTCTCTGTCTCTCCTCTCTCTCTCTTTCTCTGTCTCTCCCTCTCCTCTAAAATGAATTAAAAAAAAAAAGTCCATGTGCTTAACTATTGCTATAAAATGCTTTACTATTTAAGTCTAATCTCAAACAACTCAAGGCTTATTCATAGAAGATCTTGTCAATAGCAAGCTTTCTAGCTATTTAACCTATTATACAAATAAAAATTCTATTAAAATATAAGAAATTACTAAGTATTGTATCACAGCACAATTAGTGTAAAAACTAAGATTTTTGATCATCAAAGCATACACTACAGGGAATATTCTGTGACATGAGAAAATTTTCATTACCTACTTCAAAAGGAACAGAGCTGAACACAAAAAAATGTATGACTAGATATATGTAAATACAGACACAATAGACAAAAATTGTTATGACATTTTATAGAAATTGTGTACTATATATGTGGCTGTATATGCACACAAACATATGCATATTTTACATACACAAATATATACCTATGATCCACACCTTTTTAAGACTGGAAGAGTAAAAGGACAAATACAGGATGGGGCAAATGTAGGTTTATACTTGTTCATATGGAAAAAAAATACAAGTAGTAAATAATAATACAATAAACTGTTTAGCGTACTTAGAACTGTAAACCATTGTCCCACCCTGTATTAATAGTTATTTTACTTGGAGCCTATATACTCTTGTTGATCAATGTCACCCTGCTAAATTTAATTTTCTAAATAAAATAAAAAAATTTTTAAAGAATTTTTTAAAAGTCCATGTGCTTGGCCTGACCTGTGGTGGCGCAGTGGATAAAGCGTCGACCTGGAAATGCTGACCACCACAGGTCAGGTCAATAGTATCTATTTTCCAAACTTGCTGTATTAAAAAAGATGTTGCTTTATAATTAGAAACTAAAACAGAAAATCTTAATTTTTCATATATATTATATGCAGGTAATGTGAAGTCTTCTACTCTGTGAAATCATCTATTTTTAAATCAGAAAATAAGGGTAATACTGAAGCCAAACAAACCCCATTTTCACACAGTTGGGAAGAGCAAGCCTCATGCTCATTACTGTGCTGCTTACATTCTCAGGTTTCCAAAGAGTCATCAAAAACAATGCAATCTTTCTCTGCCTGGCTTATTTCACTCAACATAATAGTTTCCAGGTCCCTCCATATTGTTGCAAAAGGTAGTATTTCCTTCTATTTCATGGCCCCATAGTATTCCATTGTGTGTGTGTATGTGTGTGTGTGTGTGTACCACAGCTTATCATATGACCTCACTCATTTGAGGAATCCAAGGAATAATGAGAACTGAGGAACGGAATTGAGACAGAGGAGGGATCAAAGGGATCAGAGGAAAAGAGGACAGAGGGAAAGGGAATGATAGGATGGGATAAACCTGAAGGGAAGGGCGCTGTAGGGAGGGGGACAAGGGAGATGTTGAGGGGAATAGGGGGGAGGGGGGAGGCATTCGGGGTGACCCTAGAATCTATGTAAACACAATTAATTAAATTTAAGAAGTAAAAACAAACAAAACAACAATGCAATCTTTCCAAGGGTATAAAAACTGAACTAGCAATATAGTGAAGTGCTCTGCCCTGAGATTCTACTATATTTGAATTGGCCTGGCTCATGAAAAAACTTGTTCGGGTCCTCAGAACCATTCCTGGATCATTATCAGAAAGCAGTTTGTGCCTTCATCCCTTTGCAGAAGTAGGTTTGGAATCCCAAAGCATTCTTGCCTGTGCATTTTTCTATAGCTTAAAATAACCTCTGAATTTGGTGAAAACTATCATGTGCACATTTAGTATCCTATCTTCCCCTGCTGCAATTATACAGTTTTGCTTTCCTCTAGTATTGAATAAGTCATATGACATCCTTCCTCAGCTGCCTTTAAGGGTCCCCTCTACCTGCCAAATCAGGTCTCCACCTGCCTCAAAAACTTCCATGGTCTGACCCCAGCTGACTTTCCAATCTTATCTCCTGCTGCTCCTACAGCAATCCCCCATGTGGATTTCTCACCACTCTCAAGTTGTACTCCATCATCTCTTGACTCCCTGGTCTTGTTTGTTGGTGGTCTCTTCCCCTGCAATTTCTTCCTCCTCATCTCAGACCATACAAATCCAATCCAGCCTCCAAACCCCAGGCGCACTGCTGTCTCCTGGATGCAGCATTTCAGCTTTCTTCAAAGAGAAGGGTTCCCTTTCTTTGAACCTCCAGCACTTTGGTCTGGTTCTTTCCTTAAAACCAGGGGTCCCCAGGCCCTGGCCGGTTGGCTCAGCGGTAGAGCGTTGGCCTGGCATGCGGGGGACCCGGGTTCGATTCCCAGCCAGGGCACATAGGAGAAGCGCCCATTTTCTTCTCCACCCCCCTCCTTCCTCTCTGTCTCTCTCTTCCCCTCCCGCAGCTGAGGCTCCATTGGAGCAAAGATGGCCCGGATGCTGGGGATGGCTCCTTGGCCTCTGCCCCAGGCGCTAGAGTGGCTCTGGTCACGGCAGAGCGACGCCCCGGAGGGGTAGAGCATCGCCCCCTGGTGGGCAGAGCGTCGCCCCCTGGTGGGTGTGCCGGGTGGATCCCGGTCGGGCGCATGCGGGAGTCTGTCTGACTGTCTCTCCCTGTTTCCAGCTTCAGAAAAATACAAAAAACAAACAAACAAAAAAAAAACCAGGGGTCCCCAAACTTTTTACACAGGGGGCCAGTTCACTGTCCCTCAGACTGTTGGAGGGCCGTACTCAAAAAAAACTATGAACAAATCCCTATGCACACTGCACATATCTTATTAAAGTAAAAAAACAAAACGGGAACAAATACAATATTTAAAATAAAGAACAAGTAAATTTAAATCAACAAACTGACCAGTATTTCAATGGGAACTATGCTCCTTTCACTGACCACCAATGAAAGAGGTGCCCCTTCCAGAAGTGCAGCAGGGGCCGGATAAATGGCCTCAGGGGGCTGCATGCGGCCCGCGGGCCGTAGTTTGGGGACCCCTGCTTAAAACACTCATTTCTCTACTTTATACTATAAAAAGTAATGAGATACCAGGACATCCAACTTTTCCCACCAACAGTGCCTACCATACAGTAGGTCATTTTTGAACTGAACACAGCCAGAAAGTAAACAGAACACGTTAGCATTGATATAGGACATTAATATACAAAGTGTTTCCATGTACATTATCCCAAGGAATCCTCACAATCGCACATGATGATTATCCCCACTTTGTAGATGGAGAGACCAAGGCTGACTCACCGGGGTGACCTCAGTACTTGCCAATGGTGGTTTATCTACCAAACAGATCTGCGAACATTTTACTCCAAACTATTTCATTGCTGTGCTCCTTGGCTGCCCACCCTCCTTAATTAACCTGCTCCTTGGACAGGCTGGCCCTGCATCAGCAGAGACAACAGCTTCCGCTCACGAACGAGTCCCTGGGAAGAAGGTTATAAAGAGCTGCCTGTGACTGCTGGAGTCAGGTTGGCAGAGAAGCCACTCGTCCTTAAAGCTCACACATATTAAAGAGTTTGTGAGTCCACATGGCCTGTTTCATCACTCACACACTACATCCTCTCTCACTTTCCAGTCTTCTGTCATCTTCAGGGAGAACCCAGATGGAGTCTGTCCCAAGACACTCCCTGCTGGAAGCAGGGCCAAGTCAGAGCTCTGCGCAGGCCGGTCAGCTCTGAGGACACCGCATTGGCCCTGCTCCTCATGGTGCGCCCCTGGTGTTCTGACTTAGAAATCTTCCAAACTGCAGTTGCTTCTTTGGGCTGCAGACTTATTAAGTCATTCTTTCAATAAACATTTATTTAAGCCCTGCTATAGGACAGGGCTCTGAAGATTAAGGAAGAAGGCAGACCCATACCCTGACTCATGGAGTGGTTATCTTTGCAGAAAGCCCTTCCTTATACATGACCATTGTCAGCTCAGGCTGCTATAACAAAATACCACTGACTGGATAGTTAAGCAACAGATATGTATTTCTTATGCTTCTGGAGGATAGAAGTCCAAGACCGAGGTGCTGGCTGATTTGGTTGCTTGTAAGGGCTCTCTTCCTAGTTTGCAGATAGACATCTTCTTGCTCTATCTTTACAAAGCAGAGAGAGATCGTCTCTCTCATATCTTTTCCTATAAAGGCACCAATCCTACCACGGTCACAACCTCATCTAAGCCTAATTACTCCCCAAAGACTCATCTCCAAATACCATTGCATTGGGCTTTAGGCCTCAACATAAGAATTCTAGGCAGACACAGAGAGTCAGGTTATAATATCATTCCTTCAAAGAAGGTGCTCAAAACCCCAGTAAACTACCACTTAGTAGCAGGAGTCCTCTATTAATTCACTTATTCGTTCAACAAGTATTTATTGAAGGTCTATTTTGTGCCAGATTGTGCCATTTCACCTAACTGTACTTTTAAAAAATGGCCAACCCAGCCCTGGCCTGTTGGCTCAGTAGGTAGAGCATCATATCAAAAACCAAGGTTGCAGGTTTGGTCCCCGGTCAGGGCACAAACGGGATACATGGGAAGCAAAAATTGAATGAACAACTAAGTGGAACAACAAATGATTGCTTTCCTCTCTCTTCCTCCCTTATTTTTTCTGTCTCTTTAAAATCAGTCATTTTTAAAAAATGGCCAACCCATTTAATGTCATGTTTTAAAATTCCAACTGTCTTTCCTAAAATGGTCTGATTTTACTCTTTTCCTCATGTTCTATTGCTGTTTAAAACCAAAAGTATAATCTCAATATATCATGTTCATGGTCAGTGATAGAACCGAATGAACTAGAAGCGCACTCATGCATTCACTCGGTCAACACCATTAATCCCAGCTTTGTAGGACTCACTGAAAATGGAAGAGGAATAAAACCTCCTCCGCATGGGCCACTCTCCGATGAAGGAGATGAATGAGAACTCAGAGGAAGGAAGACCGACCCATTCCCCATATGTATGCACGTTTCCTCTAGGAGAACTCCTGAGCTCCCCCATGGTGATTCCAACCCAGCAGGTCTGACTCAGGACTCCAGAATCAGCACAGTTCACATGCCACTGGGCTGGTTCTAACTCAGGTGGCAAAGAACAGACAATGAAGTCAGGGCCTCATCAGGCAAAGCACTCCGCATGAGGAACTAACATGTTTAAAAATGTGTATCTCCTTCTTGACCTTGGCACCAAGTCTAGATTGCACAGAATATTCCAAATGATTTACTATCATTATGACAGATGCAAAAAAAAAGAACAGATTTTAAAGCTGAGATACGTTTTTGTTTGAGATTTTATTTATTCATTTTAGAGAGGAGAGAGAGAGAGAGAGAGAGAGAGAGAGAGAGAGAGAGAAGGGGGAAAGAGCAGGAAGCATCAACTCCCATCTGTGCCTTGACCAGGCAAGCCCAGGGTTTCAAACCAGTGACCACAGCGTTCTAGGTCGACACTTGATCCACTGCACCACCACTACCACAGGTCAGGCTAAAGCTGAAGACTTTTGTCAGGAGAAGAAATATATATACTCCAAAAGGTTCATCTTACCTGTCACTATGCCTTAACTTTACTGCAAAGAGAACTCTTGAGGTGAAAGGCCAGTTTAATTTCACCTCTTCAGGAGAAAAGAGGGAGTAATAGAAGGCTGGTTAATATACAGCTTGTCAGACTGCTAATGGTCTCACGCCACATGCCATTTCACATAGGCTACTCAACAGCCCTTAGATATTAAGACCCAGTTACTCTCAGACCAAGCTCAATTTAAAGAAGTGCCCAGGGGACAAGTCTATACAAGGTCAATAACTCACACTGGACCTCAGAAGTCTCTTGCTAGAATTAGCTATCGATATAAGGCATGAGAGTTGTTTACTGGCGATCTAATTACTTGCCTAAGGCACCAAAGCCTCTTTTCATTGGCATTGTAATCCCCAACAGAGATTAATTTATGCCAATGAGTATTAATGCACTTTCAAATCACCTGAAAGTGAATTAAGTAACTTATCTAGTACAAATCTTGCTTGATGTGAATTTGTCATTACAAATCACAGTTCTAGCCAATCTTTTTAAATTTTCTGCATTGGGTACCCATAGAGTGGGAAAATAAATATATTCTGAAATTTCCCCAGAGAACAAATTTACTATTATCATTTCTCTGTTATGCTTTCTCCCTTCCAACTGATTGTTAGATCATGGGTAATTTAATCTTCTTTTAAATAGACATGCTCCTATAATAATTTTATTATTAGAGATAATTAGGTACATTAGAGCCTCTAATAAACAGCATTAGATAAAATTTCCAAACATTCTATTCAAATATACTTCTACAAGAACATTTACATGGAGTATCCACAAATAATACTAAGAAAATAGGGATTTGAGGATTTTGAGAAAAAACATAGCAAACAACTTTTCTTTAACTCTGATTAATTAACTACACTGTGTTAGGTACAAGTCCATAGGGGAAAAAGGGAAACAAAGCAGGCAATTAGGATGCTCTCAAGTTCAAAAAAATCCCAGGCCCTGGTTGGTTTGCTCAGTGGATACAGCATAGGCCTGGCGTATGAACGTCCTGAGTTTTATTCCCAGTCAGGGCATACAGTGGAAGCAACCACCTGCTTCTCTCCTCCTCTTCTCTCCCCCTTCTCTCTCTCTTCCCCTCCAACAGCTGGTGGCTCGATTGGTTCAAGTGTTGGCCTCGGGAGCTGGGGATAGCGCAGTTGATTCGAGCATTGGCCCAAGACATGGGTTGCCAGGATTCTGGTCAAGATGCTGTGGGAGTCTGTCTCACTGTCTTCCCTCCTCTCACTTAAAAAATTAATTAATTTTTAAAAATCCCTGCCTACTTCTGTACACATATGTATAAATTTGGTTTGTCATGTACCACACTCTTGTTAACAGACAACGAACAGGTGTTTGTATAAAGGAAACTTACACATTCAAAAGGTGTTGAGTGGTTTTAAAAAAAAATAGTCATAAAATCAGAAGTGTTCTTAAAACAGGAGACTCCAGCTGGCCAGCCAAAGAGCAGATCCAGCTGCTGACTTACTTTGTTTTCAGTATGCACACCTCTTCCTGGCACACAGAAATCCATCCATTTCTGCTATTTCTCTGGGCCCTGAATGCAGTTGAGAGGCCTTGGAAACTAAGGCCTGCCTTAGAAAAATAGTTTTTGCACCTAAGATACCAGAAATGAAGAAAAGGAAACAAACATATAGGCCAACAGGTGGACCAAGAGACTCTTGGTGGATTTTGAAATACTGGCAGAGATGATAACTGCCTTCTTGATCACCCTCTAGTTCTCTGCCTTTCACCTCAAACTCTGAGCAGCTGATTAGTAGATTCTTCCTTCCTTTTAGCTATGGTCTCCAACACTCTGAGCTTACATTCTATAATAACTGCCCCCCTACATTCTGCGCTCTAAAGGACCTAACCTTATCCTCCCTGATGGAGTGAGAAATGCCATGTCCTGAGAGACTGAGTACGGGTTGGGGTTCCATCTCCTGATGTGGCGTTCTGTGTTCAGGTTATCACCATAAAATCCTTGTGGTGAAATAAACCCTAATTTGCGAGGACTTCATTCATTCATCTTCTATCTTCTATATAAATAAAAATGTAAATGTTCGTTTGTTCAAAATCTTTTTTTTATAAATAAATTTTTATTTTAATGGGGTGACATCAATAAATCAGGGTACATATATTCAAAGGAAACATTTCCAGGTTATCTTGTCATTTAGTTCTGTTGCATATCCATCACCCAAAAGAGATCGTCCTCTGTCACCCTCTATCCAGTTTTCTTTGTACCCCTCCCCCTCCCCCTTCTCCATCCTTCCCTCCCCCCACATCCCGTAACCACCACATTCCTGTCCATGTCTCTTAGTCTCGTCGTTTTTATGTCCCACCAATGTATGGAATCCTGCAGTTCTTGTTTTTTTCAGATTCACTTATTTCACTCCGTATAATGTTATCAAGATTCCACCATTCTGCTGTTAAGAGATCCAATGTCATCATTTCTTCTAGCTGAATAGTATACCATGGTGTATATGTGCCCCATCTTCTTTATCCAGTCTTCTATTTTTTTTACAGTGATTAAAAGCCTTTAAAGCAAACTCTTGGCCAATACAGCAAGAATCCATAAAAGAGTAGTGTCCTTAACATGTTCACCAAGTCCAAGTTGGCCCCATCACCATGCCAAATCCCTGAAAAATGCAACCTGACCACAGTTCAGACTGTTAGGAGCTGTCACAGGGAGCAGGAGTCCAGGAAAAGTCCGCATGGCACTGGAGTTGTCACCATTCTATACTTTGCAGCTCATGTGCAAGTCCCAATGACCGCTGCTTCTAAGCTGGTAATGATTCAGGTAGACTGGAAAAGCCATTTGCAGTATGCGTGGGTATGGAGCTTCTGTTCTCCTCTGCCTGGAGAGATGAGACCAGGTTGCTTTTCCCTGGAGCTCTGCGACTGTGGCATGGTGAAGAGAACCTTGGGATACACTAAGCTGGGTGGCAAAGGTAGATTCATAATAGAAGTTGGCAAAAGGGGGAAAGAGAGCTCTAAATTAGGAGTAGGTCCCAGCCTGAAATATGAGTGGGGCATTGAGGTAGGAGGGATAAAGGAAACACTATATATTAAGCAAAGCAGCAGAAAATAGGACTATCGACACCCACAACAGAGATCTTTGAGGGAAGAATAAAAAACCTGATTATTCAGGTAAAACATAGTTAAGTGGCCCTTGTGCAAATGAGATCAGTTTACCTGCTTCTTGGAAGAAATACCCTAGGCTCGTCCACAGTGTTGTAGATGGGGCCAACTGCCCTGGGCACCTTCAGCCTTCAGTGGCAAACCCCAGCTTTCTGGGCAAGGTTAGGTCATAGGTGGCTGGAGCAGGGCTGGAAGAGACTGAACCCTCCCTTAGAGGAGCGAGGGGGAAGCCTACATTCCAGTGTCCCTATTTCCTCACAGCAGAGGCATGTAAGCCTGGCAGGCTTTAGCTCAATGACCTTCCTTTCCACTATTGAAGAAGGACCCAGATGGCATCCTATGAGACCCCTTTGGGGCGTTGGAGCCTTTAAGGGTGTATCCTAAAAGCTGGTAGTTCCCCTGATCTCTATTGGGCTTTTTCTGCCTCTAGGTATCTTAAAAGCCATGCTCAGAAGATCTCGCTGAGGGGTTTGAGGATCCCCATCCGCCTATATAAATCTTTTCCATATATCTGGAGCTATTTGGAAAAAGACAAAACAGTGTTATTAGCTGGATCTAATAAAGAAGGTAGTAGTTTGCAGGCGAAAAAGATTTGGTGTCTCCTGTTCATCATCATTCAGAAGAAATGTAATTTTTTTTTTTTTTTAAGTAACAAGTATGATATGGTAGACCCGTAGGAGTTCCAGGATATGACTACCCCCTTTAAAAAAAATTTTTTTTTAATTGACCTTAAAATGTTTGCTGAGTATGCTTTAATAATACCTTAACTTTAAAGATTGTAAGCATGACAAAATACAGTAAATGGTTTTGCTCCATATGCAGGAGCATTTTCAGTTTAGCCAGTTTAGGAAATCCAATAATAGAACAATGCATACAGACAATGAGCTATAACATGCTTAGCAGCCTCTCCTGTTCTGACAGAGGTTACTATAGATCCGGAATATGTATTCACTGTAATGTGGACATACGACTGTTTGCCAAATGAAGGTATATGAGTAACATTCATCTGCCAAAATTGTCCTGGTAGGGGTCCTTGAGGGTTAAGTCTAAATGAAGGGGCAGTATAGGACCTCTTGGACAGGATTTCCCAATCTGCCATGCTGCTTCCCGAGAAAGTTGAAACTGTTTAAACCGGGCTGCAGCGTTCTGGTGATGAATAGTATGAGACTGACTTGCTCGGTCTGTCATGGTTGCTCTATATAATTTTCTTTTGGGTAGCTTGATCAACAAGGGCATTCCTAGGCCCTGGCCAGTTGGCTCAGTGGTAGAGCCTTGGCCTGGTGTGCAGGATTCCCGGGTTCGATTCCCAGTCCGAGCACACAGAAGAAGCGCCCATCTATTTCTCCACCCCTCCCCCTCTCCTTCCTCTATGTCTCTCTCTTCCCCTCCCGCAGCCCAGGCTCCACCGGAGCAAAGCCACCCCGGGCACAAAGGATGGCCCCATGGCCTCTGCCCCAGGCACCAGAATGGCTCTGGTGGCAACAGAGCAACACCCCAGATGGGCAGAGCATTTCCCCCTGGTAGGCATGCCAGGTGGATCCCAGTCAGGCGCATGCGGGAGTCTGTCTGACTGCCTCCACATTTCCATCTTCAGAAAAATACAAAAAATAAATAAATAAAAGAAAAAATGTAACAATAAAAAAAAATAAAGACAAGAAAAGAGAAAAAAAAAGAAAAGAAAAGAAAAACAGGGGGCGGGGCATTCCCTTGTGCTAAAGCTCCAGGGAGCATGAAGTGAGCTTGAGCATGTCCTGTGACACATGGAGTTCTATGTTGACATATAAGTCTTTGAAGAAGGAGGAACTGCTGAAATAGTTCACCAGCATTTGTCCCTAAGACAGCAGTCTTTATAGTGGAAACACCATAAGTAAATATTTGCTGTCTGTCTACAGATTAAAGGGGGAATATGGCAAATGATGAAAAGCCATGATCTCTGTGCCCCCTCCCCTCCCCCACCCCCCTCTCTCTCCTTCCCCCACCCTGTAACCCCAACACTGTTGTCCATGTCTCTGAGTCTCATTTTTATGTTCCACCTATGTATGGAATCATATAGTTCTTAGTTTTTTCTGATTTACTTCTTCCGCTCAGTATAATGTTATCAAGGCCCATCCATGTTGTTGTAAAAGATCCTATGTCATCATTTCTTATGGCTGAGTAGTATTCCATAGTATATATATATATACCAAAGCTTTTTAATCCACTCATCCTCTGATGGACACTTGGACTGTTTCCAGATTTTTGCTATTGTGAACAATGCTGCCATAAACATGGGGGTGCATTTCTTCTTTTCAAACAGTGCTATGGTGTTCTTGGGGTATATTCCTAACAGTGGTATAGCTGGGTCAAAAGGCAGTTTGATTTTTATTTTCTTGAGGAATCTCCATACTGTTTTCCACAGTGGCTGCACCAGTCTGCATTCCCACCAGCACTGCAGGAGGGTCGCCTTTTCTCCACATACTCGCCAGCACTTATTCTGTGTTGTTTTATTGATGAGCGCCATTCTGACTGGTGTGAGGTGATATCTCATTGTGGTTTTAATTTGCATTTCTCTAATCATTAGTGAAGTTGAACATTTTTTCATATGTCTATTGGCTATCTGTATGTCCTCTTTGGAGAAGTGTCTATTCATTTCTTTTGCCCATTTTTTGATTGGATTGTTTTTCTTCCTGTTGTTGAGATTTACACGTTCTTTATAAATTTTGGTTATTAACCCCTTATCAGACGCAATGTCAAATATATTCTCCCATTGTGTAGTTTGTCTTTTTATTCTGTTCTTATTGTCTTTAGCTGTGCAAAAGTTTTTAGTTTGATAAAATCCCATTTGTTTATCCTGTTTTTTATTTCACTTGCCTGTGGAGACAAATCAGCAAATATATTGCTACGAGAGATGTCTGAGCTTACTGCCTATGTTTTCTTCTAAGATGCTTATGGTTCCACAGCTCACATTTAAGTCTTTTTTCCATTTTGAGTTTATTTTTGTGAATGGTATAAATTGGTGGGCTAGTTTCATTTCTTTTGCAGGTGGCTGTCCAATTTTCCCAACACTATTTATTAAAGAGGCTGTCTTTACTCCATTGTATGCCCTTAACTCCTTTGTCAAATATCAGTTGTCCATAGAGCTGTGGATTTATTTCTGGGTTCTCTGTTCTGTTCCATTGATCTATGTGCCTGTTCTTATGCCAGTACCATGCTGTTTTGAGTACAGTGGCCTTATAATATAACTTGATATTCGGAAGTGTGATACCTCCCGCTTTATTCTTCCTTTTCAAGATTGCTGAGGCTATTCGTGTTCTCTTTTGGTTCCATATAAATTTTTGGAATATGTGGTCTGTATCTTTGAAGTAAGTCATTGGTATTTTAATCGGTATTGCATTGAATTTATAAATTGCTTTGGGTAATATAGACATTTTAATGATGTTTATTCTTCCTAACCATGAGCACAGTATATGCCTCCACTTATTCATATCTTCCCTGATTTCTTTTATCAATGTTTTATAATTTTCCGAGTACAAGTCTTTAATCTCCTTGGTTAGATTTATTCCTAGGTACTTTATTTTTTTGGTTGCAATGGTAAAGGGGATTGATTCCTTGATTTCTCTTTCTGACAGTTCATTATTAGTGTATAAAAATGCCTCTAATTTCTGAGTATTGATTTTATACCCTGCCACCTTGACGAATTCATTTATCAGGTCTAGTAGTTTTTTGACTAAGATTTTAGGTGTTTCTATATACGATATCATGTCATCTGCAAATAATGATAGTTTTACTTCTTCTTTTCCAATTTGGATGCCTTTTATTTCTTTTTCTTGTCTGATTGCTGAGGTTAGGACTTCCAGGACTATGTTGAATAAGAGTGGTGAAAGGGGGCACCCCTGCCTTGTTCCTGATCTTAAGGGGATTGCTTTTAATTTTTGCCCATTGAGTATGATGTTGCCTGTGGGTTTGTCATAGATGGCCTTTATCATGTTGAGGTATGTTCCCTGTATTCCCACTTTGCTGAGAGTTTTGATCATGAATGGGTGCTGGATTTTATCAAATGCTATTTCTGCATCTATTGAAATTATCATGTGGTTTTTCTCCTTTCTTTTGTTTATGTGATGAATCACATTGATTGATTTGCAAATATTGTACCAGCCTTGCCTCCCAAGAATAAATCCCACTTGATCATGGTGTATGATTTTTTTCATATATTGCTGGATCTAGTTTGCCAATATTTTGTTGAGGATTTTTGCATCTAAGTTCATCAGGGATATTGGCCTATAATTTTCTTTTTTTGTGTTGTCTTTGCCTGGTTTTGGAATCAGAATTATGCTCACCTCATAAAAGGAGTTTGGAAGTCTTCCTTCCTCTTGAGTTTTTTGAAATAGCTTGAGAAGGATAGGAGTTAGTTCTTCTTTGAATATTTGGTAGAATTCACTTGTGAAGCCATCAGGCCCAGGACTTTTCTTTTTTTGGGAGATTGATAGCTGTTTCAATCTCATTTGTTGTAATTGGTTTGTTTAGGTTTTCTGATTCTTCAAGGTTGATTTTTGGAAGATTATATGATTCAAGGAATTTGTCCATTTCATCTAGGTTGTCTAGTTTTTTGGCATACAGTTCTTCATAGTATTTTCTTACAATATTTTGTATTTCTGTTGTGTCAGTTGTTATTTCTCCACTCTCATTTCTACTTTTATTTATTTGAGTCCTCTCTCTTTTTTTCTTGGTGAGTCTCGTTAAAGGTTCATCGATCTTGTTTACCTTTTCAAAGAACCAGCTCCTGGTTCCATTGATCCTCTGTATTGTTTCTTTAGCCTCTATGTCATTTATTTCTGCTCTGATCTTTATTATTTCCTTCCTTCTACTAGCTCTGGGCTTTACTTGCTGTTCTTTTTCTAGTTCTTTTAGATGCAGGGTTAAGTTGTTTATTTGAGCTTTTTCTAGCTTCTTGAGGTATGCCTGTAATGCTATAAACTTCCCTCTCAGGACTGCTTTTGCTGTGTCCCATATATTTTGAGTTGATGTATGCTCATTATCGTTTGTTTCTAGGAATTTTTTAATTTCTTCTTTGATCTCACTGTTAACCCATTCGTTATTTAATAACATGCTATTTAGTTTCCAAGTGTATGAATGTTTTTCAATTTTTCTATTGTGGTTGATTTCTAGTTTAATGCCACTGTGATCAGAGAAAGTGCTCGATATGATTTCAATCTTCTTAAATTTGTTGAGACTGCTTTTGTGCCCTAACATATGGTCTATTCTAGAGAGTGTACAATGAGCGCTTGAAAAGAATGTATATTCTGCTGTTTTAGGGTGAAAGGTTCTGAAGATATCTATTAAATCGAGTTGATCTAATATGTCCTTTAAGTCTGCTGTTTCTTTGTTAATTTTCTTTCTTGAGGATCTATCTAATGATGTTAATGGGGTATTGAAATCCCCTACTATTATAGTATTGCTGTTGATCTCGCCCTTTAAGTCCATCAAAGTCTGCTTTATATATTTAGGTGCTCCTATATTAGGTGCGTAGATATTTATAATGGTTATGTCTTCCTTTTGGATTGCTCCCTTTATCATTATTTAGTGACCTTCTTTATCTCTAACTATGGTCTTTGTTTTAAAGTCCATTTTGTCTGATATAAGTATTGCTACCCCAGCTTTTTTTTCTTTTCCATTTGCGTGAAATATTTTTTTCCATCCTTTTATCTTCAGTCTGTGTGCATCTTTTGATTTAAGGTGTGTCTCCTGTAGACAGCATACGTATGGGTCCTGTTTTCTTATCCATGCAGCTACCCTATGTCTCTCTTTTTTTTTTTTTTTTTTCATTTTTATGAAGCTGGAAACAGGGTGAGACAGTCAGACAGACTCCCGCATGTGCCCGACCGGGATCCACCCGGCACGCCCACCAGGGGGCGATGCTCTGCCCATCCTGGGTGTTGCCATGTTGCGATCAGAGCCACTCTAGCGCCTGAGGCAGAAGCCACAGAGCCATCCCCAGCGCCCGGGCCATCTTTGCTCCAATGGAGCCTTGGCTTACCCTATGTCTCTTGATCGGATCATTTAATCCATTAACATTTAAGGTTATTACTGATATGTAATTGTTTATTGCCATTTTTTTTTCTTTAAAACTGTTTTCTTCTTTTGCTATATTCTTTTTTCCCTTTGATCTGTTTACAACAGGTCCCTTAGCATTTCTTGTAGCCTTGGTTTGGTTGCAGTGAAATCTTTGAGGTTTTTTTTTTGTCTGTAAAGCTTTTTATTTCTCCTTCAATTTTAAATGATAGTCTTGCTGGATAAAGGAGTCTTGGTTGTAGGTTCTTGTTCTGCATTACTTAGAATATTTCTTGCCATTCCCTTCTGGCCTCAAGTGTTTCTGTTGAGAAGTCAGAAGTCATCCTTATGGGGGCTCCTTTGTAGGTGATAGTCTTTTTTTCTCTAGCAGCTTTTAATATCTTCTCTTTATCATTTAGCTTTGGTATTTTAATTATTATGTGTCTTGGTGTTGATTTCTTTGGGTTTCTTCTTAATGGAGTTCTCTGTGCTTCCTGAACATGTGAAATGTTTTCCTGCCTTAATTGGGGGGAAATTTTCCACTATGATATGTTTGAACAAAGTCTCTATCCCTTGTTCTTTCTCTTCTTCAGGAACCCCTATGATGCAGATGTTATTTCTCTTCATGTTGTCACAGAGCTCTCTTAGAGTTTCCTCAGACTTTTTGAGTCTCTTTTCTTTTTCTGCTCTGCTTCCATGCCTTTATTTATTGTGTCCTCTAACTCGCTGATTTGATTCTCTGCTTCATCCATCCTGCTTTTAATTCCTTCCATTGTATTCTTTATTTCAGATATTGTATTTGTCATTTCTGACTGATTCTTTTTTATTATTTCAATGTCCTTTTTTCTATTTGTTATCTCTTTATTTAGGTTTTTGTAATGGCCATCTATGGTTGTTCTAATATCTTTGAGCATCCTAACAATCGTTATTTTAAATTCTGCATCTGGTAATTTGGTTATATCTGATTCACTTAGGTCTTTTTCTGGGGATTTCTCTTGGTTTATTTGTGTTGTATTTCTCTGCCTCTGCATTTTCTCTTTGCGAGAGTGGCTGTGATCACGCGCTCGGGTGTACAAGCGTTGGTGGCCTTGGCCTTTGCCCGGCCCCCATGCGTGACATTATGCTCGGGCCTGAGGGCACTGGAGAGCACTGTTGCTCAGCTGCGGGTCTCCGACGTTTCCCAGCTTTCGCCCTGCCCTTGCAAGAGGAGCCCGTTTGAGGGACGGCTGCTAGCCTTGGCTCTACCGCCAGGCAGAACTGCATGCCCAAGCTCAGCTCAGTAGCGGAACTCCGCCTCTTCTGAGTTTTTGGCTCCACCCCCACAGGAGGAGCCAGCTACCAAGTCAGACCGCAAGCCTGGGTTGCACGGGCAGGGCAAGGCTGTGCTCCTGCGCCCTTGCTCCAGGGCTGGTCTCCACCCTTTCCGGGGTTCCTGCCCTTCTCCCGCAGGCTGGATTACAGGCTGCTGGCAGCTGAGCTTGACTGCTTTTGCACGCCCCCTTCTCCCCAGCCAGGCAAGATTGAGCTCACACTTGAGCCCAGTGGTGGCCAGCTGGCTTCCGCCCCTGCCAGCAGAACCACGCTTTTGTCTCCTGCTGCCGCCTGCCCTCCAGTGAACCCTCAGCCGAGTGGGTGGGGGTGTTGCAGCTCGAACCCTAAGACTCACTACTGTAGACCCAAAAGCTCCCTCCTTCTATGTGACTCTGCTCTGAGTGCCGCAGGGGAGCTTGTTTGGCTGCTCTCCTGCTTCCCTTTGCTGGTATTGCTGTTTCCGGGGGAAATATTCACTTCAGCTTTGGGGAGTGACTCGTCCCAGGGGTTAGGGTGACTATCTCCCAAAATGTTTCTCCCTGTGCCTCCTAGATTACATTCTCTTCCTGTTACTCTGGTCCTCTCCTCTCTCCCCGTCCCCAGGAGCCCCGGGTGAGTGGTTGTGAGAGAGATGTTCTGTGCGGTCCCTTTAAGAAGGATCCTGGGTCTGAGAAATCAGATTCTTTCTCACAAACAGTATCCTGACTTGTTTCCAGCTAAATATTGTCCTTACGCCTCTTCTGGGCTCTGGGGCTGAAGGCTGGGGCTTTGTTCCTGGGGCTCAGGCCCCTTCCCCCCCTGCTAAACTCACTTCCCACCACACGAGTCTCTCCCTGCTGCCATTTGCTCTGGGGAGCTGGGCAGCCCTCTCCGCGTTTCCGCTTTTCCTACCAGTCTCTGTGTGGCTTCTTCAGTGTTCCTTGGTTGAAGAGTCTTCTTAGTTTAGTCCAAAGTTGGATTTTCCAGATGCTAGTTCTTAAAATTAGTTTGTAATCCACTTTGGTTCTGGGAAGTAGATGTTGGTATCTGTTCAAAATCTTAAATCTCTGAAAGTTCTTCACCGATTGCTTTGAAATTTTGAAACAATGTTGCATTTGAATATGCACTCTTTTTTATATACCTCCTATTATATAGATATAGATGTCACACCTGTGACAGGTAAAAACATGTTTTTTTTTTTAAAAAACAGCACCATCTGTTGGACATAAAAGCAACATATGCTATACTAAATATTTTACAATTCCACTTCAAAGTTTCTGATTTACGATCCATTTACATGCAGCCTGACTTGAGGATGTACGGTTGCGAGCATGGCGACCATGTTCTGCAGCTTCAGATCTGCTTTGTCCTCAACAGAATGAACACGACAAGCTGAGAGTGACTAAAGATGTCAATGAGAAACAGCAGATCAGCGTCAAACACGACTCCATGCTCAGCAATCACGCGATTACAATCGCCTTGCATTCTGGCACAACCCAGCTGATGATTATAGTTTGAGCTGGCATGTTCTCATCGGCACTATGACTGAAGTGTGTCCTTATGGCAAGGTTCTGAAATTTAATGGAGAAACAAAAGGAATGTGTTGTGCCGCTGGAAAAATTAAACTGCCTCAACTTGAAGAACCACCACAGCCATTAAAAACTTTGCTTGCCGGACAACCACCAAATCAAAGCATTTCCTATCTAACATCAGGAAATAGAACTCATGCTTCCAAAAGATGTCGTTCAGTGCAGAAATCGTAACAGCTCAATTCATGCCAACTTTCAAAGTGAAAGGACAAATTTATCATAAAGCTGGCTCCCTGCTTCCATTCCCAGATGGTCAACATAAATTCCTACAAATGTATTTCATCAGTGATGGCAATGATGAATTGAATGCACACTGCAGAATTTCTACCGGCATAAAAAGGTCCATTATTTCCCAACTGCAAGAGCTTCTTCATGAAAAAAATTTAGTGCGTTTGTTCAAAACAGCAATTGACATGATGCCATCTGATACACACAAGATTGTTATTCATGATGACAAAACAGCTGCTGGAGAACATGTGCGAAGAATCAATGCTCCAACTATAGACAAAGTGGCAATTGTTATAGTCGGAGATCAATTCCAACCTAGAGATATTGTTCTTCATCGGAGAAACAATCAATTGACAAAACTTGCAGAAACTCATCGATGCTACAATTCCTTGCAATATCCAATCATTTTTAGGGATGGTGCCGATGAATATCACTTCAACGTTAAGATGATAAATTCAGTCAGTGCGAAGAAACAAATATGAAATGCAGCGCAATGAACTATTATTCATACCGATTAATGATTCGAGAGAATGAAGACAATCACATTTTGAAATGCCATCAATTGTTTCACCAATACACTGTAGATATGTATGCAAAAATCGAAACAGAACATTTGATATTCATCCATTTGAATCAGACCAAGCTTCACTCTGAAGAATACATTCATATGCAAGATGCAGTTATAAATGACGGTAATACAACTAATGTTGGAAGACTAACAATTTTGCCATCTTCATATACAGGCAGTCCACATCATATGCATGAGTATGCTCAAGATGCAATTGCGTATGTTCATCACTATGGGCATCCAGATCTATTCATTACATTCACATGCAATCCAGCTTGGGACAATATACAACAGCTCTCACTTCCTGGCCGATCGCCGGTGGATAGGCTTGACATCATAGAATGTGTTTTCAGACAGAGGCTGAAATTGCTGATGGATTTCATGGTAAAACATGAAGTGTTTGGGTCTGTGCGCTGTAAGAAATTAATGAGCAACATCATAGAAGCAACAATCTTCACAGGACCTTTCAAAGGTGAAGATGTCCTCATTCCTCACATTCCTATGATTCCAACGAATATGCCATTTCAATTTAAGAGATTGCAAATCCCAATTCGATGGGTGTTTGCAATCACTATCAACAAAGCTCAGGGCCAATCTTTAGAATTGTGTGCTTTAGATCTACACATGGATTGCTTCTCACATGGACAATTATATGTTGTGTGTTCTAGACTCGGCAAACCAGACAATCTCTATATCTGCACAGGCAATGAAGCAACAAAAAATACTGTATACCCACAAGCATTGTGAAATTAAACATATTAGAAACATGTGTTGGCCTGACCTGTGGTGGCGCAGTGGATAAAGCGTCGACCTAGAAATGCTGAGGTCGCCGGTTCGAAACCCTGGGCTTGCCTGGTCAAGGCACATATGGGAGTTGATGCTTCCAGCTCCTCTCTCCCTTCTCTCTCTCTGTCTCTCTCTGTCTTTCCCTCTCCTCTCTAAAACGAATGAATGAATGAATGAATGAATGAATGAATGAATAAATAAATAAATAAAAGAAAAAGAAACGTGTCATTTAACCATTTAACCAGACTGAGCCACAGCAATGTAGCAATGTGTAGCCGGGTACAGCTAGTTTTACAAATATTTAAGGTGCACGTACAAAACCCAGACATCAATTTGGGAGTGAAGATAAAGCAGGAAACAAGTAAAAAGGCTCCAGTATTACCAGGATGCCCTTGGAGAAACACTTTGGGATAATTTCAAAAAGTGGGTCTATGCCATGAGGACAATAAAAGGGATTGAGAGAGAGAACAGGGCCACTATAGATACGGGCAGCCTCTCAAAGGTGGAGAAAGTTAAGCTGAAACATGTGTAAAAATGGAAGGAGAAATCATCCATTCAAATGCATGGAGGAAGCATTTATGCAAAGGTCCTGCAGCAGAAACCAACTTGTACTTTTGAGAACAAGAACTTGGGCCTGGAGCTGATGAGCACATGGGAGTGGAAAGGGGTGACAGCTGAGAAAAAGGCAGGGGCAGATCCTACAGGGTCAGCAGGCCAGAGAGGCCTGGATTCTGTTCCAAGGCAAGAGGATGCCATCGGAAGAGACTAAGTTGGAGGGAGGGGGTGCAGTGGAAGCATGACTGGATTTATTTGTCACAAGATCCCTCCGGCTGCTGCCTGGAGAATAGATTATAGGAGCAAAGTAGTGGCAGGGAAGGCCAGTCTGGAGACTACTGCAATTTTGCGGATGAGAAATGATGGTGGAAAGAACTTCGGGGGCAGCAGTAGAACTGGGGAGAAGCAGTCCAATTTTGGATAGATTTGGTGGTAGAATCAGCAAGAAAGGCTGACGAAGGGGTTAACATCATTCAGTTCCCTGCACCACCATCTGGGAACCCTTTTAGGGCTCACACTCACTGGGACTGACAGTGCATCACTTTCTGCTGCTGAACTAGAGCTGGTGGTCAGCATGGCCACCAACCATATTTAACATATTTAATAACACCATGGTCAATATTTGTTAAAAGAGCAGGGTTAGCATCTAAGTTCTGCACGTAACTCTCTATATGACCTCAAAACAGAACTTGCTTCTCTCTGAGGCTCATCGATCTCTAGTAGGCAGTTAATTGATAGACTCCCCTGAAAGCACAGGCACCAGGAGTCGTAGTCCATTACAGTCAGCTCTCCTTGTGTCCTCTGAAGCCACAACTATCAAGAACCATAATGATAGCCAGCAATTATTAGGCATTTACTATGTACTAGGCACTATACTAAAGGCTTTTTATATCTTATCTCAATTAATTCTTTTTTCAACACAATGGAGTACTGTCCCCATTTAATGGACAAAACAAATGAGACAGAGGTGAAATAAGTTGTCCAAGGACAGAAGCTAGTAAAAGGATAAACTGAAATATAAACTCAGACAATATAAACCTAGGACCTAGGCCATCTTGATTTACAATCTCCCAGTAATCAGTAAGCCTGCTACTTCCTCTTCTGCCCGCTTCATATCCTGTCTCTGAGGCACCAAGCCATACATCCCAGAACTACTTCCTCCCTTCTATAAGGCAAGTGTCTCCACCTTGTTTAGCCATACTTCAAATAAAGGGTTCCTAAGCTCCTCATCCCTCCTCTCCACAGGATGCTCTCTAGTGTGACACCTCCTCTTAAAGTGTGTACAATCCTCCACTCGTAGCCCAACCATTACAAAGTTCCCTGAGATTAATCCTTTCCATTGCACAGACATTAATTTATTAATATATAGTTTAAGATTACACTAGTATTTTTTTTGTGTTCTGTATAAAAATAAAATACCATGGGGGGGATTTCTGGTGAGCCAGTATAGGGTTGTCAACCAGCAAATGGATACTGGGACTAGGAAGTTTGTGTTCAAGTCCCAGCTATGCCATTAAGCAGCAACGTGACTTTGGGTAAGTTGTGTAATCTATCGGTATCTCTTCTCTCCATCTGTACAAGGGGGGTAATAATACCTATTTTGTGGGATTACAGTGAGGATCAAATGATAGCATCTAGGTATATAAAAATTATAAATCTTAGCAAATTATTATTTTTATGGCAAAAAAAAAAGACAATCTGATGGAGTGGAATTGACACAGGGAAAAAAGACCCATGACAGACTATTGCACAAGAAACATCACCTATCTCCAGTGACTGAATCCCAAACCCAGAGCTACTCATCACAGACAACATACCGGTTAAACATTTAGGCTCTGACACTGTACAGCTTCACTAGATACCAGCTGCGGAACCTTGAACAACGTTCTTGATCTCACTAAGCTCCATTTCCTTCCGAATAAATGGAACTGGTAGAACACCCTGTTGGCAGGCAGTGTGAAGACACAAAATCATGCATACCCAGTGGCCACCGCATTGCCTGGCACATGGAGAGGGCTCTATGAGTAGTGGTGATAACTACCATCCTCTGTGCAGTTGGCATGTATTCTTTAAGCACCTATTCCATGTTGTGGATGATACAGGAGCTCAGACACAGCAGTGAATACATTGCCTGCTTATACTGGGATGCAAGAAGACTGACAAGCAAACAAATAAATGGGCAGGTGGTGGTAAGTGCTCTGAGGAAAAATAAAGCCGGGTAAAGAAATGGAAAGTGCCACTTTATGCACAGTCATCAGGGAAGCTCTCTCTGAGGTCCAGAAAGTGTCAGCAAGCACAAGTTTTGCCCTCGTCCCATTTTGAATTCAGGAGTGGAGAAATGGCTTTATCTCTACACTTGAGTTTGGGCTCTTTTTTTTTAGATTTTATTTATTAATTTTTATTAGAGAGACAGGAAACACATAGAGAGAATGGGGGAGGAGCAGGAAGCATCAACTCCCATATGTGCCTTGACCAGGCTAGCCCAGGGTTTTGAACTGGCTACTTCAGTGTTCCAGGTCAATGCTTTATCCACTATGTCACCACAGGTCAAGCATAACTCTTATTTTTTATAGATAGGTTCGTGTTAGTCTGGCTTGTTAGGAGTCAAAAAACTAATTTCCACTTGGCAGCACTCAAATGAATAAAGCGTCACCAGGAAGAACAAGTAAAACATGACTCACTGGAGGCTACACACAGAGCATGGGAAACGCAAGGCTCTGACCCCTGGGCCACGGCCGCAGTGAGAAGCCAAGACAGCACGTGTTCTCAGGTACTTAGGAAGAGAGAGACAGTCTCCATGAGTGAATACACACCCTTGATCTACTATTCCATTTCAGAAGTAACTGTGCTTTTTTTTTTTTTTTCAAACCAGCCAAAAATAAATGAAGAAGAACATGGGCTGTACTGAAACATTTCAAGTTAGAAATATTTTCCCATTGAGATCTTTCATGCTTCTGGCATCAGAAGGCTGGGAAAGTGAAGCTAATCTCAATTTTTTTCTACCATTATACACTGAGGCTCCTACAAGTCTTCTGAGATACCTGTAACATTGACATTCAATCAATCCAGCAGGTATTTATTGAACTCCCACTACATACCAGAATACCAAAGTAGAATATGACCAATATCAAAAACGAGCTCACAGTCAAGTAGGGAAGGCAGTTGGATAAACAAATCATTGCAACCACACAGGGTGAGTGAAGTAATGTGAGTATAATTAAGGTATAGGCAGGAACAAAGTGGGGGGGCATCAAGGAATGCCTCCCAGAACTGGCAAATGAACTGGGCTTTGAAAAATGATAAGTGGCAAAAGTGGGTGAAAAAATCACTCCAGACAGAGGTAGCAGCATGAGTGGGAACATCAGTTCTGAAGCAGCATGGCACCTTCAGACAAGCTGCAGACGGAACTGTGGATCTCAGAGGCATAAAGAGACATCAGGAGAAGAGGCTGAAAAGCTAGGGAGGGCTCAGACCTTGAAGAATCTGGCTGTGCCTCTTATTTTCATACATTTAAAAAGGGTACTAATTGGCAGTCCATTTAAAAATCTTTACTTTTAAAAATTCTGTTAATTTTGTTCCTCACAGTCATTCACACATTCATCTTTGACTTGAACAACTTGTTATTTATGGCCTGAGATCTTCCCTTTTCCTACCCCCTCTGGAATTATACCTTAATGTAGGAACCTGAAGTTATGACTGATGAAGGGCAACAGATGAATAACACTGTCAATTAATCCATAAACCAAGAGTAGAAAACCTAAAAAGAAGCAGTTCAGTCTAACACCATCATTATTATGCCTTACAACTCAAGCCAAAAGAAATGAGATAAAAATTTATTATCAAGACCAAAGAGTAGAGATCATGTGACAGCTGTTATCACAGGGAATGCCAAGCATTGGTCAGTTTCCAGAACCCTCTCAGGAAGACACTTTTAAGCAGGAATCTCTTATATCTATATCTATATATGTTACATTTAAATCAAATCAAATAGCAATGTTTCACTGAAATATAAAGGGAGCCATATTAAAGTATAATTTATTCTAGTCGATTGTTAACAAAAAATAAAATGATGGTAATAAATAAATACATAAATAATTACATAAAGAACATACAAGTTGCTTAAAAAGTTTTTTTTCTTCTATGAGATAAAAGGAATTGTGGTGAATTTTTAATAATCCCTCATTTGCCATAACCTGCTCAGAGTCATTGCCACAATCCTCCATCCTGTTCAGATGACAGTTGTTGCTAGCCCACTGGCATTCTTTCCCCCATAATCCTCAGCCAGGTGCCCAGGCCGCCATTTTGGAGCTTGCAAACAAAGTGTGCCACACTCAGTTAGCAAATTTATACCTTCTTCCCACAAAATCAGATTCTCCCCATTTAAATCCATCCTCAGTCCTTTCACCAGAGTTGTCTCCCTAAGAGTTGAAACTAAACATATCATGTAGCCACATTAAAAGCTTCCACTGGCACCTTATCCCTGGAAGGATAAATACAGATTTCTGAGTGCAGTCTAAAAGGCCTTTCACAATCGAGATTCGTGTTTCCTTTCTTTCTGACCTCACCCTATCTCTTCTCTTTTGAACACTCTAATTCAGCTGCCTGACTCATTCTCCTGCCACTAAAGCCTTTACCTAGTAAAGGACTACTCGTTCCACAAAGTGGAAGCCATGAGTCACCAGTAGGGGAGCCCTTCCTATAGTAGACATCTGCCAGCTTTCAGTCCTGCTACTTTAGGACACATCCTTTCCCCACTCTCAGCACATAGGGTTCAAGAGAAGCTACAGGAAAGGTCATCTGACCTAAACCTAGCTAATAAAAATGATATCACCCTGGACACAGGGACTGGCTGAAAGACAGACATGTGCTACCACTGGGTCAGAATACGTTCTCCCCAGGACTCCTCCACACTCCTAGGAAAGGGGCATGAATGAAAAAATCTGATAAAAAGTGCAGCTATAGTGACTATTTTTACCATCATATAGAAATAGCCTGCAGAAAAATAAAGCCTCTACCAAAGAAGAAATAGTTAAGGCAAGGAGAACAAGAAGCATATTTCTTTTCTTTTTTAAAGATTCTTTATTTATTGATTTTACTTATTGATTTTACAGAGAGGAGAAAGAGACAGAGAAAGGGGAGGGGGAAGGAGCAAGAAGCAGTTGCTTCTTGTATGTGCCTTGACAGGGCAAGCCCAGGGTTTTGAACTAGCAACCTCAGCATTACAGGTCGACTCTTTAAGAGGCATATTTCTAATGGCACTATTTGAGTCCCTAGAGTTAATGTTGAGTTTTCTTTTCTTTTTTTGACAGAGACAGAGAGTCAGAGAGAGGGAAAGATATGGACAGACAGACAAGAAGGGAGAGAGATGAGAAGCATCAATTCTTCATTATGGCACCTTATTTGCTCATTGATTGTTTTCTCAAATGTGCCTTGACCAGTGTGCTCCAGCAAAGCGAGTGACCCCTTGCTCAAGCCAGCGACCTTGGGCTCATGCCAGCAACTTTGGGCTTCAACCAGCAACCCCATGCTCAAGCTGGTGAGCCCACACTCAAGCTAGATGAGCCCATGCTCAAGCCAGCGACCTTGGAATTTCAAACCTGGGTCCTCTGCATTCCAGTCTGATGCTCTATCCACTCTGCCACTGCCTGGTCAGGCAAATGTTGAGTTTTCATTTGCAAGAGAAAAGGATCTAACTGATATATGTATTCCCTTAGTGTGTCTAGGAAGAATCACTATATCATACCCTTTGTGGTCCCATCTAGCAATTATCACATCTTCTCATAATTTATTTGTTTACATGGCTATATCCACTACTGTGAGCAGTGGTCTTCATGTCTGGGACACCAGGGCCTGACACAGTCAGTTCGTATATCTTCTGAATGAGGGACCAAAAATAAACCCCCCTCCTCATTTCTGGTTTCCTCATCCCTTTAGTGGAAAATTTCTCAGAAAACTCTGTGACATTCAAGTGCCAGTGGGTCCCACATTTTCCTGCCCTCTTCAATTTGCTTTCATAATTTCCGATGAAACCAAAGGTTGTGATAGTTCCATACTAGCATTTAAGTCTTTCAAACCGTGAACTGTGCATTTTGGTGGAGATAGGCACCACATCAGAACCTTGAAGGGGCTAATGTGTTAGTAAACATATTATTTAAATGTTATTTTATATGTAGGAACTGCAGGAAGTTTTTTGTTTTTAAATATAAATTGTGGAAAATAAAATTCAATCCAATCTTTTTGACTGCTATGGCCAAGGTTCATGTTGCCGCTTTAGCCTCATGCACCAGCCCCTCCTCCTCAGAGCCTGATGTCACAGAATCACAAATAATCGCTCCTATTCCCCAGTCCACTTGGCTCTGTAGACCTAGGAAAACATGCCCCTCCAGTGACCTAACCAGCAGCACTAACCAAGCCTGTCACTTTAGAATAGTCACATTGACTTAGAAAAAGCAAAAGTACATCATGATATAGGCATGTGGCAATCAAAAGGAATTATATTTGCAATTAAAATATGATCCAGGCCCTGGCTGACTGGCTCCGGGGATAGAGTATCAGCCTGGTGAATGGACATTCTGGTTCAATTCCCAGTCAGGACACATTTCCATTTCTCTTCCTCTTCCCCTCTCACAGCCAGTGGCTCAATTGGTTAGGCATCAGTCCGGCCACTGAGGATAGCTCAGTTGGTTTGAGCGTCAGCCTTAGGTGCTAAAAACAGCTCAGTATTCAAGCATCGGCCCCAGAGGGGATTGCCAAGTGGATACTAGTCAGGGAACATGCAGGAGTCTGTCTATCTCCCCTCCTTTCACCTAATAAAATATATATGTTTATATTTTATATATATATGAGATACAGTCTCTCAGGGCCTGTGTCCCAAGGTTTCAGCTAAAAGTAAATAGGAACTAAGAAACTGAATATAAAGGGAAACCCCCAAAGACTGTTTTAAAACAAGCCAGGCCCCACACATTGCTTATGGCAAGAAAAGATTGTTGGTAGGATGGGAACAGAATCATAATGGCCATCATGACCTTGTCCCCCAAGGAGCTATCCCTAACTGTTCAGATCCACACAGGCTTCCTCAAACTCCCATCTGGGCTCCCATAGCTACCAATTCTCATAGCCACCCTAAGTGAAGTCCTCCAAAATCTCTTTATCCCTAAGTTCAGCTGATATTTATTGAATAGCACCTTTTGCCAGGCAGTGCTGACTTTTAAATGTTCAACTACCAGCTCTAGTTAGGAGGAGCCCTGGTTTATAGTAGTTGCCAGTTTCCATGGCAAATGCCTTCACTGTGGCTAATTTCAAGCTACTGGTGTGATGTCATATCACTATACTCAGTGCACCTCACTATGTAGTATTCACCACTATAGACAGCACAGATGTGAATAGAGCAAAGATAATGGCAAAAACCAGGAAAACAATGAAGGAGTGAGTTTTTAGTATTTATTTTTTTTGTCTTTGGATATAATTTATTTAATTATAATTTTATAAAATTTATTTTTTTAGTAATGGCTGTATTTAACAACCTAGTCACAAAATTCTTTAAGATTTAACGTTTGGCACTCACAAGTCATTATGAGCCAACTCGCACACACTGCTGGTGCCAGGTTTTGTTTGGATAACATATAGTCTCTGCCCACGGAAAGCTCTCAGTTCCATAAGAGAGAGAGGCGTACAAAGAAATCGCAGCAAAGTAGAAGGTGCTAAGAGGCCGTCTATAAAACACCAGGAGCATAAGCATACACAAGCCTGAGAGAAGAGTTGGGAGAAATTCAGAAAATGTTGTGCAAAAGATGCAACATTTTATCTGAATCTCAAAGCATGCTTAGAGGTGGATAGAAAAAAGAATGCAAGCATCAAGACAGAGCCATTGCCGGTTGGCTCAGTGGTAGAGCGTCGGCCTGGCGTGCAGAAGTCCCGGGTTTAATTCCTGGCCAGGGCACACAGGAGAAGCGCCTATCTGCTTCTCCACCCCTCCCCCTCTCCTTCCTCTCTGTCTCTCTCTTCCCCTCCCACAGCCGAGGCTCCACTGGAGCAAAGATGGCCTGGGCGCTGGGGATGGCTCCTCGGCCTCTGCCCCAGGCGCTAGAGAGGCTCTGGTCGCAACAGAGCATCGCCCCCTGGTGGGCAGAGCTTCACCCCTGGTGGGTGTGACGGGTGGATCCCGGTCGGGCGCATGCGGGAGTCTGTCTGACTGTCTCTCCCCGTTTCCGGCTTCAGAAAAATACAGGAAAAAAAAAAAAAAAAAAAGACAGAGCCATTGGCATCCCAGTCCAAGGCTTAGCACAGGCAAGAGGGGCAATTTATGATAGAGTTGGGTATTCCCTGAAGGAGAAATAAGAAATGAATGTTCAAGTCCTTCTCCCTTTATGTCAAAAACTCCCCTCCATGTGAATGGTCTTCAGGGACTCCAATCACATGATTCCTTTTTTATTTGTTTATTTTAGTGAGAGGAGGTGAGGCAGAGAGACAGACTCCCACATGTGCCCCCAGTAGCACCCACCCTACAAGCCCACTAGGGGGTGATGCTCTGCTCATCTGGGGCTGTTGCTGTATTGCAACCAGAGCTATATTTTAGCACCTGAGGCAGAGGCCATGGAGCCATCCTCAGTGCCCGAGGCCAACTCGCTCAAGCCAATCAAGCCATGGCTGAGGGAGTGGAATAAAGAGAGAGAGAAAAAGAGAGAGAAAGAGAGAGAGAGAGAGAGAGAGAGAGAGAGAAGGGGAGGGGTGAAGAGGCAGATGGTCACTTCTCTTGTGTGCCCTGACCAGGAATCAAACACGGGACTTCTACAAACCAGGCTAATGCTCTACAACTGAGCCAACCAGCCAGGGCCCCAATCACATGATTCATAAACAGATTATTACAAATATTTCAATATGTATGTACCAGTTAACATTCCAGGGGAGACAGGAGCTTCTTTAAATAAATAAGAGATTGAAGAAATGAGTAAGATGCCATACCTACCCTTGATCTTCTCACAAGAGCCACAGAGCAATAGTAAGAGAAAGGCCACCCTCACATTCACTCTTGTACGAAGAGCACCCTGAGGGAGGCTGCAGTGAACTGTGTGACGCTCCTCTCAGATCTCCCTTCAGTGGTGAAGGAATTACTCCCCAGCAGCTAGAATATTACTGGAAGATGGCCTTCAATGGTCAGTCCTCTTTGAAAAGGGCCTCTACTGAAGAAAGTAGTCTGTGCATGGTTGCAGCCCCTACCCAGGGAAGCTCATGTCTCATAGTCAATGAAAGGCTATAAAATGTTCTGACCCTTGAAGTTGCCTGAACTCAGGAGAACTCTGAAGGGAGCTCGCCATGGGATTGAGTGGGAATTTGTTGAGAATGAATCCTCCTTTGTGCCTAGTCCTGATTTCTTCTCTTCCCTTCCACGGGTGTTGAGCCCAATACAATCCTGCATGCTTATCTCTCTGTCTCAGTCTCTCTTTCCCAGGGAATTCAACCTGTAACAAGAACTAACCAAAAAAGGCCCAATTTCTTCATTCACTCACTAATTGTTAAGCTCTGACCATGTGCCAGACTGTGTGCGGGGCACTTGAGCTTCAAAAGTGAACAAAATAAATTAAAATATATTGTACAGTTGTTTCATGAAGTATAGTTGAGAAGATAAATATAAATCTAATACTCATATTATGAAGGAATACAATGTACAATTACAGAAACAGTTATTCTGAGAGAGAAGAGTACAGCTTTGAGTGAGCATGCGATAAAGGCCAAAGTGCGCTGGGCACTGAGGACCAGGACCTGTAAAGGGTTCTGACATGTTCCCTACTTGCACAGTTTTGTGGATGCTGGCAGAAGACAGGACTCCAAGGTCATCTGAAAAGGACAGATTATTATAGCAACAGCTATAGCCACAGTGTCAATATTTTTGTGCCATTTCCCTAAACTCCAATTCCAACAGATGATATGAAGAGGGTCAGAGGACACGTGCCCATGAGGTGAGTTGTATTTTATGAGGTAAGTGCTGAGCTTAGGGAATCCAAATCTTTTATTACAGGCAGTACAAATGCCTGCACTTTGCTGCAGCAGGGGAACGATCTCTATATTCCAAAGCCAATCACTGTACAAACGTCCTTGAAAAGTTAGTCTGGACAGTTAAGTGCAAGACACCCACATGTAGAAACATGCAGAAATACAAGAGAGCTGTGGAGAACTGTCTCCAACAAGCAGATATGTAAACCTGTCTCTCTGTTAGATACCTTTACTCTAAGCTCTGCATTCCTTCAATGAAGGCTTATTAGAAGCATGTTTATGGTGGATGTTTGCCTTCTCTAAAACGTGATCTTAGGGTCTGGGGGCACTGTGTACTTCCTTTTGGTGGAGCATTGTCTTGTAGGCTCCTTGCAGTTAGGACAGAGGATATAGGGATCTCCTATTTTCTCTCTTAAAGGAGTTGTGTAACTTAGAGTTTTTGTGTACAGAGGCTGCCTGTTAGGTGATGCATGGACCTGTACTGGTATCCTCAGATATCTAGGAGCTGAAAGCATTCAGTTGCAATGTAAATTTTTATAGTCTAAGTCTGGTGTTCTAGCTATTGATGCCAAATACCCAGAAAATAGACTTATTAAGTCACTAGTTGATGTAAATCCTTGTGGGATATGAGCTGGGAGGAGACTAAAAAATGTTCCATCACATGGACACAATGCTTCACTAACATCATTTTTGCAAAATGGTTATCCTTTGACCTAGGCTTTCAATATGCAGAGAACATTCTCATTATGTGAGTGGACATGGTAAGATCAGAAATGCTTTATAAATCTCTAAGTTGGGTGGATGTTTATGAGGCCCCATAGCTATGAATACAATTAGGAGAGTATGAAATTTGTATTTAGAGCAAACATTTTGGAATTATTCTAGCATGTATCCACTCTCTATGATAAAACACATTCCTGGGTAATTTTTGTAAGATAAATTTATCATTTTCCTTCAGATATACCCTATGTAACAATGTACTATTGTACTATGAGATACAACATAAAATGCTTTAGAGCAGTGGTTCTCAAAGTGTGTCTCCCCCCCCACCACCACCACCAGGAGCAGCCATATAACCTGGGAACTTGTCAGATGCAAACTCTCAGGTCCCACCTAGACTTACTGAATCAGAAACTCTAGGGTGGGGCCCAAGGATCTGTGGTCAACAAGCCTTCCAGGGGATCCTAAGTATGTTAAAGTAGGGAACCACTGCTATAGAATTGTCTGAGGTTGTTATACAGATAAACAGAACTGTTAAATCCAGGGTAAACAAATGCATCCTGTCAACATTCAGCCTTGTCACTTTAACTTTAATCTGAACCTTTCCTCCAACTGCCATAAAAGAAAATGGTTAAATTTTATTTTATTTTGCAATTTAACAGCCTAAGCAATAAACCCAGCCACCTGAGTCATCTCTCTTATCAAAACAAAGCAGGTTCTGTTCAGGTGTGATACACAATGGCAACCACAAGATTCAAAGAAAATCAATATGCAAATCAATACATTTAACTCCAAGTCTCATCTGTCAAGACTTTCATATAAACTGGCTTAATTAGGAACGCAGTGAAATGCAAGAATAGGCCTAACTCAATATTCCATGCCAAAGCTTTATCAATAATACACAATTTTCCAGAAGAAAGCACAAGGGATCAATAATAAAGCTGTCTTGTGTTAGAAACCTGAAGGTTCAGCTTCATTCAGAGACAATTTGGTAATTCAACCTACCATATGTCCACAACTGGGAGCTTACAAATTAATGAAAATTTTACTTCTGTTTATACAGGACCCTTGTCATTAAAAGCTTGACTATTTTTTAAAAGCTGATACTTCTTAAGATTACATGATCCAGAGGAAGCCAATGCTGTGGTCTCAACAGCAGCTGCCCATTAGAATGAGCTCATTAAAAGGCCCCAGGATCAGGCCACACACCCGAGACCAGTGGTTTTTAAATTTTAGCATGCATCAGAAGCAATCAGAAGGCTTGTTAAAACACACAAAACCATACCTTGGTAAACCACTGCCCCAGACAGACTAAATCAGAATCTTTGGGGCTGGGAACCCAACAACAGCATTTTCTAAACTGTAAAAGACAATTCCAACAGCCAAGGTCAAAATCACCAGTCCATGGTCCAACTCAACCTGCCCACATGTCCACAGGGAATTCTCCAGCATAAAATGGGGAAGGAAAGAAGAGAGAGAGGGAAAGAGGGAGGTAGGGAGGGAGGGAGGGGCAAGAAGAAGAAATACCTAGGAAATTTATTTGTGAGCATGAGATGAGGGAGGGTTACCCAAAATGTCCAAAGTTCATTAATCCAAATAAGATTTCACATTTTAAAATGTTCCCAGTCACTGGATAACTGGAGAACTGGTGAAGGACGCTAATGTTGGTAGCATGCACAAAATATCATAATCCTGTGCAATATACCAATCACTAGAGAAGATCAGTCATCTCAGCAGATCTCACTGCATATGGAGTGAGGCCACTGTTGTCACATAACAGAAGTCACCAGAAGGGAACTACACCAGGAGAGCTGGGCAGAGTAGAAATTGTGTCTGAGTTTAACATGTGTCTGTTTTAGGAAATGGAAGGGAGAACTATTATAGCCAAAAATCAAAAGACATTAAGTGAAGATTCTAAGAAGAAAGAGAGGAGACAAAAATCAGATCTGCTGGGAAGTTGGGAGCAGAACTATTAGATAGATTAGATGAATGTGCTTAGTTGTAAAACTGAGTAAGAAAGTGACCTTAATATGTAGTTCATCTGGCCCAAGGGTATGGGAGCAGTTCATTGATATACAGTGATAAATCAACATAATATAATAATAACAACATCTAAAATTTACTGAACCTTTTATATGGGCCAGGCACAGGTCTAAGAGCTTTGCATATATTAACTCAATCCACACAATCCATAGGATGGAGACAGTCCAAGGCCCAGAGAGATGAAGTAACTTGCCCAAGGTCACAGAGCTGTCCTGAGAGAGCCATGATTTGCACTGGCAGCCTGGCTCCCTCATGCATGCTCCTAAACATACCAGAGCTCTTTGTATACCTCTTTGCCTTGCACAAGGACACCAGCAGAAACTGTTTACACACCCCAAACATCACTAAGAGTATCTGCCATTACTGACTATCAAGTTCAAGAGAAAAATGTTTAATTCTATCTGTCGTGTTAAATACATACTCTGAATATTTGAAGCACTTAGTATTTTCAGGAATCTCATTTTCCCTCTCTAACCACACAATGACAAACACTAAAAATGACAAGACAATATTGCTCCTTTACCATTCCTTAGCTCTATTGAAAAGAAATGATAAAACAGGGGGGGGGGGGGGTGAAAGCATGCAAAAATCTCAAGTAATCATGTCTTTCTATATTGAATCTTTTGTGGCATATAAATTATTACAATCATTGAAATAAAAGAATAAAAACATCACACTTTGATGTTTAACTTGGGGACCTGTAATAAAAAATTGCAAAACTTAAAAATTATGTAGGCCCTGGCCGGATGGCTCAGTGGTAGAGCATCAGCCTGGCATGCAGAAGTCCCGGGTTCGATTCCCGGCCAGGGCACACAGGAGAAGCGCCCATCTGCTTCTCCACCCCTCCCCCTCTCCTTCCTCTCTGTCTCTCTCTTCCCCTCCTGCAGCCAAGGCTCCATTGGAGCAAGGATGGCCCGGGCGCTGGGGATGGCTCCATGACCTCTGCCTCAGGCGCTAGAGTGGCTCTGGCCACAACAGAAGCAACGCCCGAGATGGGCAGAGCATCGCCCCCTGGTGGGCGTGCCGAGTGGATCCCGGTGGGGCGCATGCAGGAGTCTGACTGCCTCCCCGTTTTCAGCTTCAGAAAAATACAAAAAACAAAAAGAATTATGTAGAAGAAAACAATGAACTAGTAATAAATGAATGTGCTTCACTACAAAATGAAGTGGGCAGTGGTTAGCAGGGAGAGGGAAATGTGGGGGAGGAAGTGGGGGAAGGGAGCGAAGAGGGACAAATATAAGGTGACTGAAAATGATTTGACTTTGGGTGATGGGTACACAACATAATCAACAGTTCAAATGCTGTAGAAATGTTTACCTGAAACCGATGTACTCTTATTGATCAATGTCACTCCATTAAATTTTAATTTTCTGAATAAAAAAATAAAAAATAAATAAAATAAAACAAAGTGGCCTGAATGAATAGTACATCTTGCCCAAGAATCTAAAAGGGCCTCAGAAATCATTGGTGGCAGATTTCACCACAACCACCCCCTGACTCTGCCAATGCCTATTGTAATATCAGCTTATTGCAATTGCATAATGATTTACATTACACATTTATGCATTTGTTTACTGTCAGTCTCTCTCCTAGACAGAAGTTCAATGAGAGCAAGAACTTTGTTTTATTTCTATGATACCCTCCTTTTTTAGAACAGGGCCTTTAACATAGTCAGTGATTAATAAGTATTTCTTAAATGGATGGATCAAATTGCCCTCCCCCACTAAAGAAGCAATAGCAATGCTGATGTGCACTGCTGCGTCAGGAGAGCAAAAACAGTGACCACTGACACTGCACAGGGGTGGATACATCTTCCTGAAGTAGAGTACTGTGTGTGTGTATGTGTGTAGCTTAAAGATAATTCTTCCAAGTCTGTACTCAGTAACCGTATTTCTAAGCCTCTATCTAATAGGAAATATAAGACACTATTAAATGTTCATTTACCAAGAGGTACCCTACATTATTCATACAAGTAAAATATTTAAAACAACCTCGATATCCAAAAGGAACATAGTAGTAAAATAAATTATGATACTTGCACACAATGGAACTTTTAATGACGGGGCAAGGCTCACAATACAATGTAAAACAACAGGAACAGAAAATAAAACTACATATCCTGCCAATCCAAACACGTAAGCACATAGATGGGCATACAGAAAAGAGACTTCAAGAAAACGCATGATAAGGCATTTCTGATCGTTTTCTCTGGCTGTGGGAATGTGATGAATTGTTTTTGTCTTTATGCATAGTGACATTTTTCAAGCTTTCTACTGCTTACCAAAAAAAATGGATTTTTAAAAAGAAAACATAATTTTATCATAGTTCACTGCAACAAATAAATGATCACAACTAAGGCAAAAGGTGAATGCATAAAATTTTCCCTTTCCTTCTCACGAACAAAAAATATATTTGTTTTGAATCTGAAATTTGAGCTTATAGAAATAAACACTTCACCTAATGGCATAAACACTTCCATTGATATGTTAACCAGTAGTTTTCAAACCTGTACTTGTCTACAGCAGGTTTTTTCTTTCAAATAAAACCTTAACTGGCATAGCAACATGTCCAAGGGAAACATATCTCTTCTGTTTAAGTTGGGGTGACACCCAGTGTGTCAAAGCCACCAACTTTCTTCTGTCCCTACAGTTCATTCCTGGGGACTGAGCTCTTAGAAGAAAACGCAGAAGACACCACACTGGAAATTCAGCAAATAAAAATCTTTTCCATACCGTTTCTCAAAGCTCACACTATGGTCCTCTTCACCCCTGGGTGATGGATAATCGTGCTCTGGCTCTTTCTGAGTAACAGGATCTGTCCTCATGCGTAATAGTTGCACAGTATTGTGCTAGGTTTGTGACATAAGCCTCTTCAGATTTGTCTACTTTAACGTTTATATTTCATGGCACCAAAAGAACACAAAGATTCTAAATCTTAGACAGTGGTGGGATTCAAATAATTTAACAACTGACTCTCTGTCCTAATGACCATTTTAAGTATAAAAAAAGGATATATCAAAAAATAGTTTATTATTTCTTGCATTTAATACTTAAATAAGAACAATAAAAGTGGTATGCAAAACTAGATTACGTTATAAGAAAGTTTTAAAATATTAATTAAAAATATTAAATACCTGAAAAAAGACAATAAAACTGTTATTTAAGATATTTCCATATTGCTTCTTGATTGGTGTCCTCACTTGCAATTTTCTTCACTTTTATCCGAGCATCATTGGCTGTGTGGACGGAATGAACATCACTATGGACGCTTAGAGTACACTGTTGCACAGACAAACATTAAAAAAGAATAAGGAATGTCATTTGTGATTTCCACATTGGGTGGCTGCCCAGGCACCCACATTAGAGAGAACCCTGATTACAAGTGCCATTTTAACAACCAGTTTGCTGAACTCAACAAAAAATTAGGCATCAGTTTTGCCAAACTGGTGCAAACCAGATGAATTCCACCACTGGTCTTACACCAGAAATGATTCTTTAGCATTTGTTTAATATTTTGATTTAATACCTTAACTGTTATGACCACAGCACACTTGAAGGAATTCAGTCCAGGCTAGTTGGATTTTTCATTACACAGATGGCTGGCTTAAAGCTAATTGTTATAAGACCCAACTCCTTGCCCCCCTCACCTCAGGGCAGTGGTATCTAAACTGTGTTCTCTAGATTTATTGCTCCCAGGAGATGCCTAGGAACAAAGGCAGGGTAACGGGGGACAGTGGAGCAGGTATATATGCTTCCTCTCTCTCATTTCAGTAAGAGCAATTCCACTCTTATCTGTTAGCAGTTCAGACTGATAAGACTTGGACTTGAAAATGACTACTTTAAGAGATGTCTATCTCTACGCATTACTGCCCACCAGGACTTGCCCTTGCAGGGAAGCACAGGTAATCCTACCTCCCATAAACTAGGCCTGCTAACATTCAGGTGTAGAACAGTCAAGCTTATCTCCTTTATATACTTTCAAAAATATATAAATAGACATTGAGGGTATAATGCTAAGTGAAATAAGTCAGACAGAGAAAGACAAGTACTATATGAATCCATTTATATATGGAATCTAAAACATCAAATTTGCCATGGCTGGAGAGTTCAGTTGGTTAGAGCATCATCCCAATATGCCAATGTTGTGGGTTCGATCCCCGGTCAGGGCACATATAAGAATCAATCAATGAATACATAAATGAGTGGAACAACAAATCAATATCTATCTCTCTCTCCCCCTCCCCTTCCTCTCTATAATCAATAAATAAAAATTTTTAAATAAAATTTTTTAAAAACTAAAACTTATATAAGTGCTTGCCAGTGGCTGAGAAGTGGGGGAAATGAGGAGCTACTGACCAAAGGGTAAAAACTTCAGTTATAAGATAAATAAGTTCTGGGATCTAAGATACAGCATGATGACTATAGCTAACAATACTGTATTTAATTCTTGAAAGTTGCTTGAGACTAGAGCTTTAATGTTCTCATCATAACAACAAAATGGTAATTGTGTGAGGTGAGGTGAGGTGAAAGATGTGTTAACTAACCTTATTGTGGTGAACATTCTGCAATATACATGCATATTAAATAATCACACCTTAAACTTACACAATGTTATATGTACATTTCATGAAGCTGTGAAAAACAGATGTTTATATGTAATTTTTGTAAAACCATATAAACTTGTAGTTTTGATCTTCAGTTGATCATATATCTTGGGCATACTTTCATGCCATTAAATATAAATCTAGATCATTCTTAATCTACAGAATTTCATTGTATAGTTCTATCATAAATCTGTCTATTCTTAAAATAAATTTCTGAACCACTGAGCAGGCAGGCATAGTATTTTGCTGGGTCAGCAAGAGAGAAGCCCCTTTCTCACACTGCAATTATGGTTGGGAATTAGTGTAGAGTACCAGTTTTGACTCTGCATGCGGCTACTTCTGACAGTTGAGAATGACCAACTTAATCAAAGTCTTCTGCAGTCATCATTAACAGTTATTTCTGATCCACAGACAGAGTCACAGCAATTTCATATACCTGGTTAAATGGTGAAATTTTTCCCTTTTTCCTTGGACATAGCTTGTTTGGACTATTCCTGCCAAATCCCGTGCTTAATAACACTGAATTAGCTGTTAAGTGGAAATAAACAGAATACACTTCAATAGTGTGATCACTCAGCGCTGGGCTCCTTGAGAATCCTCCAATCTCTCCCTTCTCTATCAAGTCTTTAAATCTTGGTGCATCTACCTGAAGGGGTATCTTGATTCAACACAGGTGTCCGAAGAACAGTCCCTGAAAAGAACTGCTTCAGCACTGGCATGTTTTCTGAGTCATGGTTTTTGAAATTCCATTCAAAATGACAATGAGCCAAACCTCAAATAACCATCAGAAAGCCCTTGATCTGGACTTATGTAAGTACAATGTTTGTAGGACAATTTCTCTGAACATAAACTCAAGCAGCTTTGAAGGGATTGGCTCAACAAAAGATTACTGAGGTATTTTAAGTGAAAACGCATCATACATAAGGGCTAAAGTGGTGATGCCTCTCTCCCACTCCCAGCCACCACTAGTCACTGTAGATTCCTTCATCTATTCATCAAATAAGTGAAAACACATACCATGCTCATGAATAGAAAGAATTAACATCATTAAAATGTCCACACTATTCAAATCTATCTATAAATTCAATGCAATTCCTATTATGGTATCAATAGTATATTTCACAGAATTAGAACAAATATTCCAAGACTTTCTATGGAACCATTAAAGACCCCAAATAGCTTCAGCAATCTTGAGAAAGAAGAACAAAGTTGGACATCAAACTATACTAAAAGCCCATAGTGATCAAAATAGCATGGTACTAGCATAAAAACAAACATACAGATCAATGAAATAAAGAACCCTGAAATAAACCCATGCCTTTGTGGTTGATTAATATTTTCAAAAGAAGCAAGAACATACAATACGATAAAGACAGTTTATTTATAAGTGGTGCTGGGAAACTGAACAGATACATATAAAAAAATGAACCTAGACCCCTGATGGCAAACCTTTTTATAAAAACCGCCCACTTTTGCAGTGCTGGTCAACCTGGTCCCACCCGCCCACTAGTGGGCGTTCCAGCTTTCATGGTGGGCCAATCGCAGCACTGTTTGGTTGCTTTGCTACACCCACCATGAAAGCTGAAACACCCACTAGTGGCCGGGAGGGACCAGGTTGACCAGAATTGCAAAAGTGGTTTATAAAAAAGTTCACCATCATGGACCTGAACCAACCTTCTTACACCATATATAAGAATAAACTCAAAATGAGTTAAAGACCCAAATCTAAGACTCAAAACCATAAAAATCCTGGGGAGGGGGGGAGCATAGGCTGTAAAATCTAGAACATTTCTCCAAGCAATATTTTTTCTGATATATCTATTGCCTCAGGCAAGAAAAACAAAAGAAAAAATAAACAAATGGGGCTACATCAAACTAAAAAGTTTCTGCACAGCAAAGAAAACTATAAAAAAACCCAAAAAGATAACCTACTCAATAAGAGAACCTATTCATCATTGATATATCTGACCAGAGGATAATATCCTAAATTTATATTAAACTTATACAACACAACACTGAGAAAACAAATTAAAAAATAGGTAAAGGGCCTGAACAGATATTTCTCCAAAGAGGATATACATATGACTAATAAACATAAGAAAAGATGCTTAATGTTATTCATCAGAAAAGTGCAAATTAAAACCACAATGAGGGGGCAACAAGATGGTGATGGAGTAGGCAGATGTTCCAACTTCCACTTCCCAGAACCAAAGTGGATTACAACTTAATTTTACAATCATCTGGAAAAACCAACTTTGGGCTAAACCAAGAAGAATCTATAACCAAAGTTCACCGAAGAAGCCACACTGAGACTGGTAGGAAAAGCAGAAATGCAGAGAGGGCTTCCCAGCTCCCGGAAGTGAGCTGCGGCCCAGAGAGACTTGTGTGGTGGTGGGGTTTTACCAGAAAGGGGAGCCAGGAGGAAAGCCCCAGCCTGCAGCCCAGGAACCTAGAAAGGCATATGGACAGTATTTCTCTATGAAACAAGTCAGGATACTGTTTGCAAGAAAGAGACAGATTTCTCAGATCCAGGATTCACATTAAAGAGACCACGCAGAAAACCTCTTTCACAACCCCACCCAGGGCTCTGGGGAACAGAGAGAGCTGAGAGGACCGGAGTAGCAGGAAGAGAATGTAATCTAGGAGGCACAGGAAGAAACACTTTGAGGGACAGCCACCCTAACACCTGGGGTGAGTCACTGCCCAAATCTAAAGTTAATATTTTTCCTGGAACCAGCAATACCAGCAAAGGGTAAAGGGTCACCAGCCAAATGGAAGCTGTTCTGCTACACTCAGAGCAGAGTTGCTTAGAAGCAGGAAGCCCGTTAGGAATACAATAGTATTGGGTGCTGAGGTCTGAGCTACAACACCACCCCCACACTGCTGAGTGCTCACCAGAATGCAGGCGGTGGTGAGACGCTGGAGCGCTTTTCCCTCCACTGGTGCAGAAGCCAGGAGCCGGCCGCAGCTGCTGCCCAAGCGTGTAAAAGCAGTCCTGCCTGCAGGGGCTTGGTGGAAGCCCGGGAACCTTCCCAGGCTTGCAGCCCCAGTGCACTAAAGCAGCGCGTGGGTGCAGGGCTGAGGCTGGGACAGCCAAGGCTTGTCAGCTAGATCCTGAACGCAGTCCCGCCCACAGGGGTGGGACAGAGGCTGGGGGTGGCCAAGGCTTGCAGACCAGGCATGCAGGTGAAGTCCAGCTGCAGAGGAAAGGCAAAGCCACAGTGACTGCAGTGGTGGGCCAGCGCTGGCAATGCCAGTGCCTGAATGCTCCAGGGTGAAGCAGCGGTGAGGGCGGGCCTGCAGGCAGACCACACTTCGGGAACACAAAGGCCACACCCATTGGACTCCTGCGGCCACATCCTTCTGAGGGCTGAAAAGAAAGAAAAATATCAAATAAAATAAAAATAAAATAAAATAGAAGGTTGGATAGAATGACATCTGAGGCTAAAGGGCAAGCCACATCCAATACCTTACTGAAAACCTGATTTACAATACTGAGCCCAACAAGTAGCCACCAATAAGAGGTAGCAGAAAACAAATCTCAGGGGAACCTGAACATTTAAATGAACATCCTCCAGGCCCAAAGCAGATAAAAGCCACCCTAAGTAGATATTAACAATGGCACCTGGGCTCAGCAGAGGCAGCCATAGGATCTGGATCGCCTGTTGCTCCAAAAAGATAGATAAGGGTCAGTCATGGGCAGCAACCCTCACTGGTCTAGGCCAGGCTCCAGCCAAGAAGGTCTGTGAAGGGCACATCCAGAGGCCATAAATGGAGAGCATCAGTTCAGGACCTAACAACCCTAGTTACAGTGACATTTTAAGGAAGGGCTACTCACACACCTGAACTAGTTAGATATAGAAAACGGAAAAGCGGCTCTACTAGTTAAGGAGACCACAACTCAAACAAGCCTGCAAAACTATAAACAGTAACAATGGGAGACAGAGGAACATAAGCAGTATAAATCAACAAAAAATATCCCCAGAAAAAATCTGGATGAAATGGAAGTAATCAAATATGCCGCGGACCAGCGCAGCTCCTAATAACAGTGCGGAATTAAGGAAACACACTTACCAAAACAAAAACAGGACGGGGAAGACTCTTCAAAATGCCTGACAGTATCCCAGTGCGCATAGCCTCAGTTTGCTTTATTATATATCCATATGCAAATCAAGGACCTTGATACAAAGTTGCACATCCAAGGCTAAGACAGGAACTCTCCCAAGGTAAAAACAGGATACATTAGTGAAATCTACCAACATCTGAAATGAACAAAAAGTCAGAGGAAGGGCATGTATATTGCTTCCAGCAACCCAAGGAAGCAAGTAGAGTGGGTGCAAATACTCAGCATCATAGCCAAATATGGAGATGGAGGGGGGAGAACTTAGCGTTTTGCTAAGCCTCGAATCTGCAATGGCTTTTTGCCATTTACGGTCCACAACACAAATAACCAAATGCAGAGTTTAAAATAATGATTGTTAGGATGCTTAAAGATCTTAAAGCTATGACGGATAAAATTAATGAGCACCTAAAAAAAATTGTAAGCATCAAAAATAACACTGAAATCATAAAAAAAAAAAAAACAGGCCTGATCAGATGGTGGTACAGTGGATAGAGCATCAGATTGGGATGTGGAGGAACCAGGTTCGAGACCCCGAGGTCGCCCACATGAGCATGGGTTCATCTGGTTTGAGCAATGCTCACCACCTTGAGCCCAAGGTGGCTGGCTCAAGAAAGGGGTCACTGGGTCTGCTAAAGCCCTCCAGTCAAGGCACATATGAGAAATTAATCAGTGAACAACTAAGGAGCTGCAGTGAATCATTAATGTTTCTCATCTCTCTCCCTTCCTGTCTATTTGTCCCTATCAGTCCCTCTTTCTGACTCTCTCTGTCTCTGCCAAAAACAAACAAACAAAAAAACAGACAGAAATGACAAACACAATATCAGAAATGAAGACTACACTAGAAGGAATTAAAAGCAGGCTGGAAGAAGCAGAAAATCGAATCAGCAACTTAGAAGACAAGATAAGAGAAAGCTTGGAAACAGAACAGCAAAAAGGAAAGAGGATCAAAAAATCTGAGGAAACTCTAAGAGAGCTCTGTGTCAACATGAAGAGAAACAATATCTGCATAACAGGGGTTCCTGAAGGAGAAGAGAAAGAACAATGGATAGAGAACCTGTTTGAAAAAATTATAGCGGAAAATTTCCCTAAATTGACTCAGAAAAGTCATACAGGTTCAAGAAGCAGAAAAAAAACCATTAAAAAAGTACCCAGCCTGACCTGTGGTGGCGCAGTGGATAAAGCGTTGACCTGGAACACTGAGGTCGCTGGTTCAAAACCCTGGGCTTACCTGGTCAAGGCACATATGGGAGTTGATGCTTCCTGATCCTCCCTCCCCCCTTCTCTCTCTCTCTCACTCTCTCCTCTCTAAAAATTAATAAAATAAAAAAAAGAAAAGAAATTAAAAAAAAAAGAACCCAAAAAGACCTACACCAAGACACAGCATAATCAAAATACCAAAGCTAAGAGATAAAGATAGAATAGTGAAAGCTCCAAGAGAAAAGCAGTCAATCACCTACAAAAGAGCCCCCATAAGGATGACTTACGACTTTTCAACAGAAAAACTTTAGGCCAGAAGGGAATGGCAAGAAATATTCAAAGTAATGCAGAACAAGAGCCTATAATGAAAACTTCTCTATCAAGCAAGGCTACCATCTAAAATTAAGAGAGAAATTAAAAGCTTATCTGACCAAAAAAAAAAAAAAAAAAAAACAACTCAAAGAATTTATTACAACCAAACCAATGCTACAAGAAATGTTAAAGGGCCTGTTGTAAACAAAACAAAGGAGGGAAATATAGTAGAAGAGGAATGTAGATTTAAAAAATAAAATGGCAATAGACAACCACATATCAATAATAACCTTAAATGTAAATGAATTAAATGCTCCAATCAAAAGACAGAGGGTAGCTACATGGATAAGAAAACAGGACCCGTACATATGCTGTCTATAAGAGACACACCTCAAAACAAAAGATACACATAGAATGAAAGTAAAAGGATGGAAAAAAAATATTGCATGCAAAAGAAAATGAAAAAAAAAAGCTGTGGTAACAATATTTATATCTCACAAAATAGACTTTAAAACAAAGGCTATAGTAAGGAATAAAGAAGGTCACTACATAATGATAAAGGGAGCAATTCAACAGGAAGATATAACTATTATAAATATCAATGCACCTAATATAAGAGCACATAAATATATAAAACAGACATTGACAGACATAAAGGACAAGATCAACAGTGATACTGTAATAGTTTGGGATTTCAACACTCCAATAACATCACTGGATAAATCCTCAAAAAAAGAAAATTAACAAAAATACAGCAGAATTAAGAGACACACTAGATCAACTAGATTTAATAGATATCTTCAGAACGTTTCAAACTAAAGCAGCAGAATATACATTCTTTTCAAGTGCTCATGGTACACTGTCTAGAATAGACCACATGTTAGGGAATAAAATGAGCCTCAACAAATTAAAGAAGATTAAAATCATACCAAGCTTCTTCTCTAATCACAATGACATGAAACCAGAAATTAATAGCAATAGAAAAACTGAAAAACAAACACTTGGAAACTGAACAGCATGTTATTAAATAACAAATGGGTTAACAATGAGATCAAGGAAAAAATAAAAAATTTCCTTGAATAAAATGAAAATGAGCATACAACAACTCAAAATTTATGGGACATAGCAAAAGCAGTCCTGAGACGGAAGTTCATAGCATTACAGGCATACCTTAAGAAGCTAGAAAAAGCTCAGGTAAACAACTTAACCCTGCATCTAAAAGAACTAGAAAAAGAAAAGCAAGTAAAGCCCAGAGGAAGTAGAAGAAAGGAAATAATAAAGATCAGAGCAAATATAAAAAAAATAGAAGCTAAAAAACCAATACAGAGGATCAATGAAACCAAGAGCTGGTTCTTTGAAAAGGTAAACAAGATTAATGAGCCTTTAACGAGACTCACCAAAAAAGAAAAGAGAGAGAGAGAGAGAGAGAGAGAGAGGACTCAAATAAATAAAATTAGAAATGAGAGTGGAGAGGTAACAACTGACACAACAGAAATACAAAATATTGTAAGAAAATACTATGAAGAACTGTATGCCAAAAAACTAGACAACCTAGATGAAATGGACAAATTCCTTGAAACATACAATCTTCCAAAAATCAATCTGGAAGAATCAGAAAAACCTAAATAGACCGATTACAACAAATGAGATCAAAACAGTTATCAAAAAACTCCCAACAAACAAAAGCCCTGGGCCAGATGGCTTCACAGGCGAATTCTACCAAACATTCAAAGAAGAACTAACTCCTATTCTTCTCAAGCTATTTCAAAAAATTCAAGAGGAGGGAAGACTTCCAAGCTCCTTTTATGTGGCGAGCATAATTCTGATTCCTAAACCAGGCAAAAACAACACAAAGAAAGAAAACTAGCCTGACCAGGCAGTGCTGCAGTGGATAGAGCGTCGGACTGTGATGCGGAAGGACCCAGGTTTGAGACCCCAGGATAGCCAGCTTCAGCATGGGCTCATCTGGCTTGAGCAAAAAAGCTCACCAGCTTGAACCCAAAGTCACTGGCTCGAGCAGGGGGTTACTCAGTCTGCTGAAGGCCCACTGAAGGTCATGGCACATATAAGAAAGCAATCAATGAACAACTACGGTGTCGCAATGAAAAACTGATGATTGATGCCTCTCATCTCTCTCCATTCCTGTCTGTCTGTCCCTATCTATCCCTCTCTCTGACTCTCTCTCTGTCCCTGTAAAAAAAAAAATTTTTAAAAAGAAGAAGAAACTATAGGCCAATATCCTTGATAAATTTAGAAGCTAAAATTCTCAACAAAATATTAGCAAACCAAATCCAGCAATACATAAAAAAAAAATCATACATCATAATCAAATGGGATTTATTCTGGGGAGGCAAGGCTGGTACAATTTTGCAAATCAATCAATGTGATTCATCACATAAACAAAAGCAAGGAGGAAAAACACATGATAATATCAATAGATGCAGAAAAAGCATTTGATAAAATTCAGCACCCATTTGTGATCAAAACTCTCAGCAAAGTGGGAACATATCTTAACATGATAAAGGACATCTATGACAGACCCAGAGCCAACATCATACTCAATGGACAAAAGTTAAAAGCAATCCCCTTAAGATCAGGAACAAGGCAAGGATGTCTCCTTTTACCACTCTTATTCAACATAGTTCTGGAAGTTCTAGCCACAGCAATCATACAGAAGAAGAAATAAAAGCTATCCAAATTGAAAAAGTAGAAGTAAAACTATCATTATTTGCTGATGATATGAATCTGTACATAGAAAACCCTAAAGTCACAGTCAAAAAACTACTGGACATGATAAATGAATTCATCAAGGTGGCAGAATATAAAATTAATACTCAGAAATCAGAGGCCTTTTTATACACCAACAATGATCTGTCTGAAAGAGAAATTAAGATAACAATCCCCTTCACTATTGCAACTACAACAACACAAAAAATAAAGTACCTAGGAGTAAATTTAACCAAGGAGGTTAAAAACCTGTACTCAGAAAATTATAAAACATTGATAAAGAAAATGAAAAAAGATACAAACAAGTGGAAGCATATACCATGTTCATGGTTAGAAAGAATAAACATCACTAAAATGTCTATATTACCCAAAACAATTTATAAATTCAATGCAATTACTATTAAAATACCAATGGCATACTTCAGAGATATAGCACAAATATTCCAAAAATTTATATGGAACCAAAAAAGAATACCAATAGCCTCAGCAATCTTGAAAAAGAAGAATAAAGTGGGCAATATCACACTAATTGATATCAAGTTATACTACAAGGCTCAAAACAGCTTGGTACTGGCATAAGAACAGGCATATAGATCAATGGAACAGAACAGAGAACCAAGAAATAAACCCACACCTTTTTGGACAATTGATATTTGACAAAGGAGGTAAGAGCATACAATGGAGTAAAGACAGTCTCTTTAACAAATGGTGTTAGGAAAATTGGACAGCTACCTGCAAAAAAATGAAACTAGACCACCAACTTACACCACTCACAAAAATAAACTCAAAATGGATAAAAGACTTAAATGTAAGTCATAAAACCATAAACATTTTGGAAGAAAACATGGGCAATAAGCTCTCCAACATCTCACAGCAATATATTTGCTAATTTATCTCCATGGGCAAGGGAAATAAAGGACAGGATAAACAAATGGGACTATATCAAACTAAAAAGCTTTTCATAGCTAAAGACAATATGAAGAAAATAAAAAGACAAACCACACAATGAGAGAACATATTCCACAATACATCTGATAAGTGGTTAATAACCAAAATTTATAAAGAACTTGTAAAACTCAACACCAGGAAGATAATCCAATCAAAAATAGGCAAGAGAACATACAGATGGCCAACAGGCAGATGAAAAAATGTTCATCACTAATCATTAGAGAAATGCAAATTAAACCACCATGAGATACCACCTAACACTAGTCAGAATGGCACTCATTAAGAAAACAACACAGAATAAGTGTTGGCTAGGATGTGGAGAAAAGGGAACCCTCCTGCACTGCTGGTGGGAATGCAGACTGGTGCAGCCACTGTGGAAACAGTATGAAGATTCCTCAAAAAATTAAAAATGGAACTACCTTTTGACCCAGCCATCCACTTTTAGGAATATATCCCAAGAACACCATATCACTGATTCAAAAGAAGAAATGCACCCCCATGTTTATGGCAGCATTTTTCACAATAGCGAAGATCTGAAAACAGCCCAAGTGTCCATCAGTGGACGAGTGGATTAAAAAGCAATGGTACATATACAGAAGGGAATACTATGCAGCCATGAAAAAGAAGGAAATCTTACCTTTTGTGACAACAAGAATGGGCCTGGAAACTATTACGTTAAGTGAAATAATCCAGGCAGAGAAAGACCTCACTCATTTGAGGAATCCAATGAACAATATGAACTGAGGAACGAAATAGAGACAGAGGGGGGACCAAAGGGTCCAGAGGGAAAGCAGACAGAAAGAAAGGGGATGATAGGAAGGGATCAGAAAAGGGAAAGAGATTGGTGAAATTTTACACACATAACACAACGTTATAGAGAGCAAAAAAGCAAATACTGGAGGAAAAGAGGGAGGGCAGGGGAAAAAGGGGGATGTTGTGTGGAACACGGGGAATGCATTCAGAGTATCACTAGAATCTATGTAAACACAATAATTTAAAAATAAAAAGAAATAACCACAATGAGATATTATCTGACACCTGTCAGAACAGCTATCATCAACAAATCAACAAACAAGTGTTGGTGAGAATGCGGAGAAAGGAAACCCTTGTGCACTGTTGGTAGGAATGCAGACTGTTGAAGCCATTGTGTAAACAATATGGAGTTTCCTCAGAAAATTAAAAATGGAACTGCATTATGACCCAGCAATTCAACTTCTGGGAATATATATGAAGAATCCCAAAACAGTGATTCAAAAGATTGTATACACTTCCATGTTTACTGCAGTATTATTTGCGATAGCCAAGATTTGGAAACAGTCATGGTGCTCATCAGTAGATGAGTGGATAAAAAAAGCTGTGGTACACTTACACAACAGAACACAACTTGGCCCTAAAAAAGAAGGAATCTTGCCTTTTTGTGACAGCATGGATGGACCTGGAGATTATTATGCAAAGTGAAATAAGCCAGTCAGAGAAAGACAAGTATCATATGATCCACTTATTCACATGTGAAATCTAATAAACAAAATAAACTAACAAACAAAATAGAAACAGACTCTTGAAAAGGAAGAACAAACTGACGGCTGTCAGAGTGGAGGGGGGTTGGGGCTGGGTGAAAGAAAGAGGTAAAGGGTTAATAAAAAAAACCCCACAGACAACAGTATGGTGATTGCCAGAGGAAAAGGAAGGCGAGAGAGACAAAAGAGGGGAAAAGGGCATAAATAAGCTGAAATAAGGTTCATGTCTGGGGTATGAGGGGAATTTTATTTGCAGTTGGGTAAACTGTGTGGCAAATAAATGTATTTTGAAGTATCCCGTTCTTTAAATTTGTTTATCAAAAATTTAAGTGAAAAAATTTGTCTCATCAGGTGATAGAATAAAATATAAGTAACTTAAAAGAGATGAATTTTAAAATCGACTCAACAAGACTGTTAACTCTTAATCATAAAATGAAAAATGTTAAGCAAGTCCACTTTCTAAGTTACCAAATTGGCCCTGGCTGGTTGGCTCAGCGGTAGAGTGTCAGCCTGGCGTGCAGGAGTCCAAGGTTCGATTCCCAGCCAGGGCACACAGGAGAAGCGCCCATCTGCTTCTCCACCCCTCCCCATCTCCTTCCTCTCTGTCTCTCTCTTCCCCTCCTGCAGCCGAGGCTCCATTGGAGCAAAGATGGCCCGGGTGCTGGGGATGGCTCTGTGGCCTCTGCCTCAGGCGCTAGAATGGCTCTGGATGCAACAGAGCTACGCCCCAGAGGGGTAGAACATCGCCCCCTGGTGGGCATGCCAGGTGGATCCCGGTCGGGCGCATGCGGGAGTCTGTCTGACTGCCTCCCCGTTTCCAGCTTCGGAAAAATGAAAATAAAAATAAAAATAAAAAAATAAAAATAAACTAAGTTACCAAATCAACATTAGCACTGAATCAAAGCAGTAACACCAATTGTTTTTACTTATTTTTCTAAACATAGTTCAGTTGGCATTTTATATCATTTTGTACATTTTGAAGCCAGTTTTATAGAGATTGAAGAAAAGTACACTGTGAACTTCTTTTAGTGTCTGAGATCAATCACTATTTAATTGTGTGACCTGAGGCAAATCACAGGCTCTTACAGCCTCTGGTTATTTATTCCATCTGAAATAATCATGTGACTGAAGATAATCACATCTACTTTGTATGTTGGGAGATCAAATGGAATATATTATATGAAAGTTCTTTGTAAATTGTAAAGTGTTATAAGACTATAAATAATGTTACTACTCTCTAAAAGTATCAATGAGTATCAGGCAATGAGAGAACCCTTCCTGGCTCTCTCCTCAAACTCTTAAAATATATTATATACTAAAAATAATATTGCTGTTCTTGAGACTTGTTTGGAGGTTCTAGCAGGGGAGCGCAGCTACTCGTATACCCTTGACCGAAGAACGGTCCTCTCCTCTAGCGGGGAAGGTCGTCCTCTTCGACCGAGCGCGCAGCTTCGGGAGGGACGCACATGGAGCGGTGAGGGAGGAAGGGGACACCCGCCTAGCCAGCCAGATCAGCCGAATCAACCCTGGCGATCAATGGGGTGACAGATGTCGCAGCCAGATCGCCCTCACATCCCCGTTCTTTCTGTAAGTTTTTATTTCCCATAAAGTAAAGGTCTTAACCATCTCTTTTACATCACTGTAGGATTAAATATTAATAGTAGGAACTCACATATATATTCTTGACAGTCTTCAATTGTCAATATTCTAATTTTCTCAATCATAGTCTTCTGGAAACCAGAAGGCTTTCTATGTTCAACTCTCAACAGAGTTCCCTTTAGGCTCTTTAACCAAAATGTCAAACCAAGAGTTTCTATTTTAAGAGACAAATTTTGTGAAAATTAGGCCAAGAAATACCTCTTTAAAATTAAATGTTGGGTTTTTTTTTGTTTTTTGTGGGGTTTCTTTGTTTTTGTTTTTGGGTTTTTTTGTTTGTTTGTTTGTTTTGTTTGTTTTTTTTTTTGGTTTTTTTTTTTTTTTTTTTTTCTGACCTGATGTATGGTTTAAAATTGAGGAAGATATAAATTCAAATAAGTCATTTTTTTTCAAAGCAGCCACCTAGTATGGCTATCCACTTATTCAAACATAAATTCTTCTGCTTGGTACATACAATTTTGAAGCTTTTCTCTATGAAATCAGAGCCATTTTTTAATCTGTGCATTAAGCTCTCTACTCTTCCTTCAAGCCAAATTATTCCTCATATTCAACAACTTGGTCAGAAGCGACTTGTGACTATTTTCAATAATCTAGTTTATGATTTTCCACCCTTGCCAGTGTTCAAAAAATATGCTGCAGGCTCCAGATTTATTACCCTAAGAAAAACTGAAAAAATATATTGTTCAACATCAACATCTTTCGGTAAAGTGATTACCTGCTGACAACATTGAAGAGAATCTCACTACTGGATATATGAGCTCTAAATGTGTTTATTAAATATTGATCAGAACAACTATTCTAAAATCAGGTCTGCAAATAACTTACAGAAAAATGCTTACAATAGGACATGAAAAAAAGCAAAATAAAAACTATATATATCTGTTCTTTCACACAACCATTATTTATTGAATCCCTATGTGCTAGGCACTGTCCTACATGCTGAAGATTCAACAGTGAACAAGTTTATAATAATTTATCAATTTTCCTTAGAAACAAAGAGATTGATAAAGAACTGACATTTGGCAAAATATTCCAGGTTCAGTAATTCATCATTTGATCTGTTACAAGACTACAAGGAAAGTGCAATTATACCAATTTTATAGACAAGAAATTGAGGCACAGATTGATTAAATAACCAGACCAATATAATAGAGGCAGAGGGGTAGGGCCTTACCTGAAATCTAGGTCTTTTCACTCTTACCTTACTCTATATTTCTCTCTGTTGTATCAACATGATATACTATTCCCCTCAATCAACTGGACTCTCCTGTTCCCACTCCTCACAAATTCAAATAATTCAGCAGCCTTTTACACCTGAGCAAAATGGGACACATCTGAACATAGCAAGATTGAAACCTGTCTATTAAAATGTACATCAGTGTTGAATCCTCTAGACCTTTCTTTAATAAATAAAACTGACAAATCTCAGTAAACTCTGGCACCTACTCAAAGTTATCTTGCTATGCTTCTCTTTTACACAGCATTTTCCCCATATGAAGGCCCCAAAGCCCCAGTGATCTAAGACTCACTTGGTGTCCCTCACTGGTATTATAAGTTACTAGTAAAGATCAGATTTTTTTCCACTTTCACTAAATCAGTAAGGCCTAAAAGCCATCATGCTGAAATTCCAAGATGGCAGTGGAGTAGGCAGATGCACAGACCGCCACCTCCCATGATCAAACTGGATTATAAATTAATTTAAGAACAATTATTGTGAAAAACCAACTTTGGACTAAAAAACAGGACTTGAAAACTAAGGAGCACAGAAAAACCCACACTGATCCTGGTAGGGAGTGTGTGGGCATAGTGGGAGCTCCCTCACTCCCAGGAGCAAGTGGAAGCTGAGGCTGAGGGTCCAGAAGGGCTTTCATTGCAAGGAGAGAGACCCTGAAGGTGGGGGTCCTCAGTCTCAGGACCAGAGCCCTAGCCTAGAAACCCAAGGACTGGAGGAGACAGCCAGACAGCATTGAGTGGGGAGAAGAGTGAGAGTTCTGTCTGTGGGAAGTGGCTGGTGAAAGAAAGTGCAGCTTTAAAGGGCAAGCACAAAAAATATTGCTCACAGCCACTTGCCTGGGGTTCCAGGGGTGAGGTGGGCTGAGAAGACTGATCTTTCATGAGCAGAGTGGGGAGAGCAAGACACGGGGACACAAACAGTGAAAGGGAAAAGAAAACCTGAGCTGACCTGAGCTGACTCATTCCCCAGTGCCAAGGCAGCCATAGCTGGGGGGAGGGGTCGCTCCCTCCGCCCAGCACAAGGCTGAAATGGAACCAGTTGAACCACCTACAAAAAGCTCTCTAGCTCCAATCATCGCAAAAGGCCTTTTGAAGAGGAGGAAGGGGGAGGGGCAGTAACCCAGGTTTCCAGGGAGACCTGAGCTACACCTCCCACTTAATACTGAAAATGCACCCTGCCCCCGGAGAGTAACTGGGCAGAACACATCTTCAGATTATCAGAGGTCACATATACCCCACTCCTGGATACAGTTTCAACTAGGGCCAATAAAAAAAAAAAAGGTACACCTACCTCCCCTCTCCTAAACATAGAACCCCCTGCTGAGATCAGCAAACATAGAAGTTCCCTGCTGGGTTCAGCAAAAAACAACAGGGAAATAAAGACTTTTAAGTGGTGCTTCTAGTTAAGGAGAATTAAAATCCAAACAACCATTGAGGCTGAGAAATAAAGACTTGGAGGAGAAGCTGCTTTTCCATAACCAAACTCAGATCCACAACTCTAACAAGCTTGCAAACCACACAGAAAAAATGGGAAGACAGAGGAAAGTAAACCATATGAATCAACAAGAAAAATCTCAAGAAAAAGAACAGAATGAAATCGAAGTAATCAAATTACCAAATGCAGATTTTAAAATAATGATTGTTTGGAAGCTTAAGGATCTCAAAGATACAATAAATACACTTAATGAGCACCAAAATAAAGAAATTGTAAGCAGCAAAAAGGACACTGAAATCATAAAAAAGAATCAGACAGAATTGACAAACAATATCAGAAATAAAGACTACACTAGAAGGAATTAAAAGCAGGCTGGATGAAGCAGAAAATAGAATCAGTGACTTTGAGGACAAGATAAGTGAAAGCACAAAATAAGAACAGCAAAAAGAAAAGAATATCAAAAAGTCTGAGAAAACTTTAAGAGAGCTCTGTGACAACACGAAGAGAAACAATATCTGCATAACAGGGGTTCCTGAAGGAGAAGAGAAAGAACAATGGATAGAGAACCTGTTTGAAAAAATTATAGCTGAAAATTTCCCTAAATTGACTCAGAAAAGAGTCATACAGGTTCAAGAAGCAGAAAAAAAACCCATTAAAAAAGAACACAAAAAGACCTACACCAAGACACAGCGTAATCAAAATACCAAAGCTAAGAGATAAAGAAAGAATAGTGAAAGCTCCAAAAGAAAAGCAGTCAATCACCTACAAAAGAGCCCCCATAAGGATGACATACGACTTTTCAACAGAAAAACTTTAGGCCAGAAGGGAATGGCAAGAAATATTCAAAGTAATGCAGAACAAGAGCCTATAACCAAAATTTCTCTATCAAGCAAGGCTACCATCTACAATTAAGGGAGAAATAAAAAGCTTCCCAGACAAAAACAACTACAACAACAAACTCAAGGAATTCATTACAACCAAACCAATGCTACAAGAAATGTTAAAGGGCCTGTTGTAAACAAAACAAAGGGGAAAAATATCTAGTAGAAGAGGAATGTAGATTTAAAGGATAAAATGGCAATAGACAACCACATATCAATAATAAACTTAAATGTAAATGAATTAAATGCTCCAATCAAAAGACAGAGGGTAGCTACATGGATAAGAAAACAGGACCCGTACATATGCTGTCTATAAGAGACACACTCCAAAACAAAAGATACACATAGAATGAAAGTAAAAGTATGGAAAAAAAATATTGCATGCAAATGAAAGTGAAAAAAAAAAAAGCTGGGGTAACAATACTTATATCTCATAAAATAGACTTTAAAACAAAGGCTATAGTAAGGAATAAAGAAGGTCACTACATAATGATAAAGGGAGCAATCCAATAGAAAGATATAACTATTATAAATATCTATGCACCTAATATAAGAGCACATAAATATATAAAACAGACATTGATAGACATAAAGGACAAGAACAACAGTGATACTTTAATAGTTAGGAATATCAATACCCCACTAACATCACTGGATAAATCCTCAAAAAATAATTAACTAAAAAACAGTAGAATTAAGAGACACACTAGATCAACTGGATTTAATAGATATCTTCAAAATATTTCACCCTAAAGCAGCAGAATATACATTCTTTTCAAGTGCTCATGGTACACTGTCTAAAATAGACTGCATGTTAGGGAATAAAATGAGCCTCAACAAATTAAAGAAGATTGAAATCATATCAAGCATCTTCTCTGCGCACAATGGCATGAAACTAGAAATCAACTACAATAAAAAAAACTAAAAATACTTAAACACTTGGAAACTAAATAGGATGTTATTAAATAACAAATGCGTTAACAATGAGATCAAGGAAAAAATAAAAAATTTCCTTGAATATAATGAAAATGAGCATACAACAACTCAAAATTTATGGGACACAGCAAAAGCAGTCCTGAGACGGAAGTTCATAGCATTACAGGCATACCTTAAGAAGCAGGAGAAGCTCAAGTAAACAACTTAACCCTGCATCTAAAAGAACTAGAAAAAGAATAGCAAGTAAAGCCCAAATGTAGTAGAAGGAAGGAAATAATAAAGATCAGAGCAGAAATAAATGACACAGAGGCCAAATTAACCATACAGTGGATCGATGAAACCAAGAGCTGGTTCTTTGAAAAGGTAAACAAGATAAATGAACCTTTAACCAGACTCAACAACAAAAGAGAGAGAGAGAGCGAGAGGACTGAAATAAAATTAGAAATTAGAATGGAGAAGTAACATTTGACACAGCAGAAATACAAAGAATTGTAAAAAAAATACTGTGAAGAAATGTATGCCAAAAAATTAGACAACCTAGATGAAATAAACAAATTCCTTGAAAAATATAATCTCTCAAAAATCAATATAGAAGAATCAGAAAAACCTAAATAGACCGATTACAACAAATGAGATCAAAACAGTTTTCAAAAAACTCCCAACAAACAAAAGCCCTGGGCCAGATGGCTTCACAGGCGAATTCTACCAAACATTCAAAGAAGAACTAACTCCTATCTTTCTAAAGCTATTTCAAAAAATTCAAGAGGAGGGAAGACTTCCAAGCTCCTTTTATGAGGCGAGCATAATTCTGATTCCTAAACCAGGCAAAAACAACACAAAGAAAGAAAACTATAGGCCAATATCCTTGATAAATTTAGAGGCTAAAATTCTCAACAAAATATTAGCAAACCAAATCCAGCAATACATGTAAAAAATCATACATCATAATCAAATGGGATTTATTCTGGGGAGGCAAGGCTGGTACAATTTCGCAAATCAATCAATTATGTGATTCATCACATAAACAAAAGCAAGGAGGAAAAACACATGATAATATCAATAGATGCAGAAAAAACATTTGATAAAATTCAGCACCCATTTATGATCAAAACTCTCATCGAAGTGAGAATACAGGTAACATACCTCAACATGATAAAGGCCATCTATGACAGACCCACAGCCAAGATTATACTCAATCGGCAAAAATTAAAAGCAATCCCTTTAAGATCAGGAACAAGGCAGGGGTGCCCCCTTTCACCACTCTTATTTAACATAGTTGGAAGTCCTAGCCACAGCAATCAGACAAGAAGAAGAAATAAATCCATCCAAATTGGAAAAGTAGAAGCAAAACTATTATTATTTGCTGATGATATGAATCTGTACATAGAAAACCCTAAAGTCACAGTCAAAAAACTACTGGACCTGATAAAAGAATTCTGCAAAGTGGCAGGATATAAAAATAATATTCAGAAATCAGAGGCATTTTTATACACCAACAATGAACTCTCTGAAAGAGAAATTAAGAAAACAATCTTCTTCACTATTGCAACAAAATGACGTACCTAGGAGTATATTTAACCAAGGAGGTTAAAGACTTCTACTCGAAAAATTATAAAACATTGATAAGAGAAATCAAGGAATATACAAACAAGTGGAAGCATATACTGTGTTCATGGTTAGGAAGAATAAACATTATTAAAATGTCTATATTACCCAAAGCAATTTATAAATTCAATGTAATTCCTATTAAAATACCAATGACATACTTCAAAGATATAGAACAAATATTCCAAAAATTTATATGGAACCAATAAAGAGCACAAATAGCCTCAGCAATCTTGAAAAAGAAAAATTAAGTGGGTAGTATCACAGTTCCTGATATCAAGTTATACTACAAGGCCATTGTACTCAAAATAGCTTGGTACCAGCATAAGAACAGGCATATAGATCAATGGAACAGAATAGAGAACCCAGAAATAAACCCACACCTTTTTGAACAATTGATATTTGACAAAGGAGATAAGAGCATACAATGGAGTAAAGACAGTCTCCACAAATGGTGCTGGGAAAATTGAACAGCTACTTGCAAAAAAATGAAACTAGATCACCAACGTACACCACTCACTAAAATAAACTCAAAATTGATTAAGTTCCTAAATGTAAGTTGTGAAACCATAAGCATCTTAGAAGAAAACATAGGCAGTAAGCTCTCTGACATCTCTCACAGCAATATATTTGCTGATTTTTCTCCATGGGCAAGGGAAATAAAGGACAGGATAAACAAATGGGACTATATCAAACTAAAAAGCTTTTGCACAACTAAAGACAATTTGAACAAAATAAAAAGACAAACCACATAATGGGCTAACATATTTGACAATACATCTGGAAAGAGGTTAATAACCAAAATTTATTAACAACTTGTAAAACTCAACACCAGGAAGATAATCCAATCAAAAGATGGGCAAAAGGCCCTGGCCGGTTGGCTCAGCGGTAGAGCATCGGCCTAGCGTGCGGAGGACCCGGGTTCGATTCCCGGCCAGGGCACACAGGAGAAGCGCCCATTTGCTTCTCCACCCCTCCGCCGCGCTTTCCTCTCTGTCTCTCTCTTCCCCTCCCGCAGCCAAGGCTCCATTGGAGCAAAGATGGCCCGGGCGCTGGGGATGGCTCTGTGGCCTCTGCCTCAGGCGCTAGAGTGGCTCTGGTCGCAACATGGCGACGCCCAGGATGGGCAGAGCATCGCCCCCTGGTGGGCAGAGCGTCGCCCCTGGTGGGCGTGCCGGGTGGATCCCGGTCGGGCGCATGCAGGAGTCTGTCTGACTGTCTCTCCCTGTTTCCAGCTTCAGAAAAATGAAAGAAAAATAAAACAAAAAACAAAAAACAAACAAACAAAAAAAGATGGGCAAAAGAAATCAATAGACACTTCTCCAAAGAGGACATACAGATGGCCAATAGGCATATGAAAAAATGTTCAACATCACTAATCATTAGAGAAATGCAAATTAAAACTACAGTGAGATATCACTTCACATCAGTCAAAATGGCACTCATCAACAAAACAACACAGAATAGGTGCTGGTGAGGATTGTGGAGAAAAGAAAACTCTCCTACACTGCTGTGGGAATGTAGACTGGTGCAGCCACTATGGAAATTCCTCAAAATTTTTTGAGATTCCTCAAAAAAATTAAAAGTGGCACTGACTTTTCACCCAGCCATCGCACTTTTAGGAATATATCCCAAGAACATCAAATCACTGATTGAAAAGAGGAAATGCACCCCCATGTTTATTGCAGCATTGTTTACAATAGCCAAGATCTGGAAACAGCCCAGGTGTCCATCAGTTGACAAGTGGATTAAAAAGTGTTGATCCTGTCAGAGTAATGGCGGGGTAGGAAGCAATACCGATAAATCTCCCCCCAAACTCAACAAGATCTTCAACCAGAAACAGAAAAACCTATCCTTGGAGCCTCCAGATGTTTCGCAATACATCTGAAGGTATGGTCGAGCGAAAAATTGGCTAAATATATAACCAAACCCCGAAGGAAATAGGGAGTAAGAAATGCTCCGCCTTCCTCACTAACCTCAACAGGGCAACTTTCACTAGGAACTGAGAATATAGAAACTAAAGCGGCCAAAGGGAGTGAATAGATCCAGGCCGCGGCACGGAGATCCAAGCCGAGGAAAAACTGTTCCTGTGGCAACCCGGGCAATACAAGCTAACACTCGCACCAAACCCAGACAAAGAAAGACAAGTGGGGCAGCCATTTTCCCTGATCCCCTTGTCAGTGTGCGCAGATAGTGGGTGAGAGATTCCTTCCAAAGCCCCGGGAGTGGGCGCCTGTGTTATCCCACAGAGAGGCAGAGTCAGGGGCCTTTGTGTGGGCTGAACGCAGAATCTCTGGACCGCCCCAGTGCCCTGGGAAAGCCGCGCATGGGGAGGGAGCGAGAACTAATTCCAACGCTGGAACATTCCCGTGCGGGTGGGGGTTTCACTCAGAGGGTGAGGCGGCTGGCCTGATATCCTGGTCTGCGCGCGCAGATAGTGAGCGAGAGATTCCTCCAAGTGCCTCGGCAGTGTGCGCCCGTGTTATCTCACAGAGGAGCAGAGTCAGGGGCCTTTGTGTGGGCCAAAAGTGGAATCTTGGGCCGCCCCAGTGCCTTGAAAAAGCCGCACACGGGAACAAAGCAAGAGCCAATTCCAACGCTGGAACTTTTACGTGCAGGCAGGGGTTTCACTCAGAGGGTGAGACTTCCAGCCTGATATCCTGGTCTGTGCCCACAGATAGTGAGCGAGAGTTTCCTCCAAACGCCCCGGGAATGGGCGCCCACCCATGTTACCAGACAGAGTGGCAGAGCCAGAGGTATTTGAGTGGGCAGAAGCCCCGCCTGATTATGCTAGCAGCTCTCACTGACTGAGCCTTACCCAGAGCCCTGTGCTGAGTGGGAATAGAGTGGGGAGTTGCCAGCTCTTTGAGCCTCTTACTATCCAGGCAGAGGCAGCAGCAACCCCATAGCTGGATTATCAGGCTACTAATTGAGGAAGGAAAGACTAGGAGAAAGGCTCCAGGAACACGGACTCTCTCACTGGCGGAGCCTATAAATGCTAATGAGCCTCAACTGCCAACGAGACTAAAGCACAATACATGACATCGCCATAGAGACTTATCAACTGCAAACCTCTACCTGAGCGTGCCAAAGGGGCAGAACCCGGGGTACAGAGTCCTGGACCAGGAAGAGGGAGAGAAAAGAAAAAGCAAGAAGATAACCTCTCAAAATCAAGAATAATCCGCAGACTTTATAACCTATCCCATTTTATTATATCTGTTCGTTTGTTTCTCTTATCCTCATTCTTGATATTTTTTTTTCCTCCTCCAATTTGGTCATTTAACTCTCTGCCGGTCTTACTCTCTCCTCTCCTTGAACTACACTACCCATAAGTGTTACATCTCCCATTATCTTTTCTTTCCTCTTCCTTTCTCTCTATGAGGTTTGCACTCCAAAACCCTTAACTCTCTCTCTCTCTCTCTCCTCTTTTTTCTTTTTTCTTCTTTTAGTGGTTCCCTCTTTTTTCTCTCCCTTTTTCTTTTCTCCCTCTATATTAGTTTCTTCATTTCTCCTTTATGTCTCCTCTCATTCAAACCTCAATAATGAACAAATTATCTGGGACTCAAACTTATGTTTGTGGCATTTTGGAGGGTTTTTACTTCACCTTTTTAACTCACTAGCAGTGCTCCCATCCCTGGCTCTCCATTTTATCTAGTTCTTGTTCCACTAAATACAATAGTAATTTTTTAATTTGTCCCCCCATTTTCCTGTTTCCCTCTTATTCCTCTCATCATAACTCTTAGTCAACCAACACCTAAAAGCAAATCATTTTATTCTTGACCCAAATTGTTTCCTTATTTGCTTTTTGTGAGTCAATAACCCCTTTTTTTTTTGCCCCTTTATTACTTTTCCCCAATTCAGGCCCTCCATTACAGGCATTGTTTGTTCTATTTAATACAATATAATTCACAGTTCACCACAAGATTTTCTCAAGAAAGAGGGGAGAGGGGAGGAGAGGAAAAAAGGAGGGCAGGAATAATTTTCTTTTTTTTAATTTTCATTTTATTTTACTTTTCTTTATTTCATTATTAATTTTTTTTAAAAAACACAACTTTTTTCGATTTTTTATTTTTTAACTATTTATTCTTTATTAAATCTCATTAATACTATCAACAAAACCACCCTCAGATGCCATTAAGGAAGTGAAAATCGAATATCATGGATACAAAAGAAAGAGAGGTAACACAGGTAGATGAGGGAAAATCTATGGAGAAAAAATTTAATATATTGGAAAAATTGAGCTGAATGACAGTGAATTCAAGATAGAAATCCTAAAAATCCTCGAGATATACAAGAAAACACAGAAAGACAATTTAGGGAGCTCAGAAAACAACTTAATGAACACAAAGAATATATTTCCAAGGAAATTGAAACTATAAAAACAAATCAAACAGAGATGAAAAACTCAATTCACGAGCTGAAAAATGAGGTAACAAGCTTAGCTAATAGAACAGGCCAGATAGGAGAGAGGATTAGTGAAATAGAAGACAAGCAACTTGAGGCACAACAGAGAGAAGAAGAAAGAGACTCAAAAATTTTAAAAAATGAGATAGCCCTACAAGAATTATCTGACTCCATCAAAAAGAATAACATAAGAATAATAGGTATATCAGAGGGAGAAGAGAGAGAAAATGGAATGGAGAACATACTCAAACAAATAATAGATGAGAACTTCCCAAGCCTGTGGAAAGAACTAAAGCCTCAAATTCAAGAAGCAAACAGAACTCCAAGTTTTCTTAACCCCAACAAACCTACTCCAAGGCACATCATAATGAAATTGACACAAACCAACGGCAAAGAAAAAATTCTCAAGGCAGCCAGGGAAAAGAAGAATACAACATATAAAGGAAGGCCCATTAGATTATCATCAGATTTCTCAGCAGAAACTCTACAAGCTAGAAGAGAGTGGACCCCAATACTTAAAGTCCTGAAAGAGAGGAACTTTCAGCCATGAATACTATACCCATCAAAGCTATCCTTCAAATATGAAGGAGAAATAAAAACATTCACAGATACAGATAAGATGAGGAAATTTATCATCAGAAAATCCCCACTCCAGGAATTACTAAAGGGGGTTCTCCAATCAGATACAAAGAACAAAAAACAAAAAAACAAAAAAACAAAGCCACAAGAAAAAGCTCCAAGAAGAACACAATAAAACCAGATTTAAACTGTGACAACAACAACAAACAAAGCGGGGGGAGAGGATGGAGATTATCAGTAGCAAAGGATGATGGAGTGAAAAAGTACTCACAAAATAGTGCGCTACAATGAACAGGGTAGGAACCCTTTTCATTACTTAAAGGTAACCACCATTGAAAAAACCACCACAGAAGCACATGAGATAAAAAAGATAGTAACAGAGGAAAGATGTATGGAATACAACCAAATAAAAACAAAAATAGAAAAACGAAAGAGAAGGATCAAACAAGACACAAAACTAACAGAAAGCAATCTATAAAATGGCAATGGGAACTCACAAGTGTCAATAATTACACTAAATGTAAACTAATTAAACTCACCAATAAAAAGGCACAGAGTAGCAGAATGGATTAAAAAAGAAAATCCAACTGTATGCTGCCTACAGTAAACTCATCTAAGTAACAAGGATAAAAACAAATTCAAAGTGAAAGGCTGGAAAACAATACTCCAAGCAAATAACATCCAAAAAAAAAGCAGGTGTAGCAATACTCATATCTGATAATGCTGACTACAAGACAGCAAAAGTACTCAGAGACAAAAATGGCCATTTCATAATGGCTAAGGGGACACTGAATCAAGAAGACATAAAAATTCTTAATATATATGCACCAAACCAAGGAGCACCAAAATATATAAGACAGCTACTTATTGACCTTAAAACAAAAACTGACAAAAATACAATCATACTTGGAGACCTCAATACACCGCTGATGGCTCTAGATCGGTCATCCAAACAGAGAATCAACAAAGATATAGTGGCCTTAAACAAAACACTAGAGCACCTGGATATGATAGACATCTACAGGACATTTCATCCCAAAGTGACTGAGTATACATTTTTCTCCAGTGTACATGGATCATTCTCAAGAATTGACCATATGTTGGGCCACAAAAACAACATCAACAAATTCAGAAAAATCGAAGTTGTACCAAGCATATTTTCTCATCATAAAGCCTTGAAACTAGAATTCAACTGCAAAAAAGAGGAAAAAAAATCCCAGAAAAATTTGGAAACTAAACAACATACTTTTAAAAAATGAATGGGTCAAAGGAGATATAAGTGCAGAGATCAAAAGATATATACAGACAAATGAAAATGACAATACGACATATCAGAATCTATGGGATGCAGCAAAAGCAGTGATAAGAGGAAAGTTCATATCACTTCAGGCATATATGAACAAACAAGAGAGAGCCCAAGTGAACCACTTAACTTCACACCTTAAGGAACTAGAAAAAGAAGAACAAAGACAACCCAAAACCAGCCGAAGAAAGGAGATAATAAAAATCAGAGCAGAAATAAATGAAATAGAGAACAGAAAAACTATAGAAAAAATTAATAGAAAAAGGATCTGGTTCTTTGAAAAGATCAACAAAATTGACAAACCCTTGGCAAGATTTACCAAGGAAAAAAGAGAAAGAACTCATATAAACAAAATCCAAAATGAAAGACGAGAAATCACCACAGACACCGTAGATATACAAAGAATTATTGTAGAATACTATGAAAAACTTTATGCCACTAAATTCAACAACCTAGAAGAAATGGATAAATTCCTAGAACAATACAACCTTCCTAGACTGAGTCAAGAAGAAGCAGAAAGCCTAATCAGACCTATTAGTAGAGAAGAAATAGAAAAAACCATTAAAAACCTCCCCAAAAATAAAAGTCCAGGCCCAGACGGCTATACCAGCGAATTTTATCAAACATTCAAAGACTTGGTTCCTATTCTACTGAAAGTCTTCCAAAAAATTGAAGAAGAAGCAATACTTCCAAACACATTTTATGAGGCCAACATAATCCTCATACCAAAACCAGGCAACAATGGCACAAAAAAAGAAAACTACAGACCAATATCTCCAATGAATACAGATGCTAAAATACTAAACAAAATACTAGCAAATCGAATACAACAACATATTAAAAAAATAATACATCATGATCAAGTGGGATTCATCCCAGAATCTCAAGGATGGTTCAACATATGTAAAACGGTTAACGTAATACACCTATCAACAAAACGAAGAACAAAAACCACATGATTTTATCAATAGACGCAGAAAAGGTTTTCGATAAAATACAACACAATTTTGTGTTTAAGACTCTCAACAAAATGGGTATAGAAGGAAAATATCTCAACATGATAAAGGCCATATATGATAATCCATCAGCTAACATCATATTAAATGGCACTAAACTGAAGGCTTTCCCCCTTAAATCAGGAACAAGACAGGGTTGTCCACTCTCTCCACTCTTATTTAATGTGGTACTAGAGGTTCTAGCCAGAGCAATCAGACAAGACAAAGAAATAAAAGGCATCCATATCGGAAAAGAAGAAGTAAAGGTATCACTTTTTGCAGATGATATGATCCTATACATCGAAAACCCCAAAGAATCCACAAAAAGACTACTAGAAACAATAAGCCAATACAGTAAGGTTGCAGGATACAAATTAACATACAATACTCTGGTTTCTCTTCAGATGCATAAATCTTTCGCCTTTTACAAATTAACATACAGAAGTCAATAGCCTTTCTATATGCCAACAATGAAACAACTGAGAATGAACTCAAAAGAATAATCCCCTTCATGATTGCAACAAAAAAAATAAAATACTTAGGAATAAACATAACAAAGAATGTAAAGGACTTATATAATGAAAACTATAAACCATTGTTAAGAGAAATCAAAAAAGATATAATGAGATGGAAGAATATACCTTGTTCTTGGTTAGGAAGAATAAAAATAATCAAGATGGCCATATTACCCAAAGCAATATACAAATTTAATGCAATTCCCATCAAAATTCCAATGACATTTTTTAAAGAAATAGAGCAAAAAATCATCAGATTTATATGGAACTATAAAAAACCCCGAATAGCCAAAGCAATCCTAAAGAAAAAGAATGAAGCTGGGAGCATTACAATACCTGACTTCAAACTCTATTATAGGGCCACGACAATCAAAACAGCATGGTATTGGCAGAAAAATAGACACTCAGACCAATGGAACAGAATAGAAAGTCCAGAAATAAAACCACATATATATAGTCAAATAATTTTTGAAAAGGAGCCAACAACACACAATGGAGAAAAGAAAGCCTCTTCAATAAATTGTGCTGGGAAAACTGGAAAGCCACATGCAAAAGAATGAAACTGGACTACAGTTTGTCCCCCTGTACTAAAATTAACTCAAAATGGATCAAAGATCTAAACATAAGACCTGAAACAATTAAGTACATAGAAGAAGACATAGGTACTAAACTCATGGACCTGGGTTTTAAAGAGCATTTTATGAACTTGACTCCAATGGCAAGAGAAGTGAAGGCAAAAATTAATGAATGGGACTACATCAGACTAAGAAGTTTTTGCTCAGCAAGAGAAACTGATAACAAAATAAACAGACAGCCAACTAAATGGGAAATGATATTTTCAAACAACAGCTCAGATAAGGGCCTAATATCCAAAGTATACAAAGAACTCATAAAACTCAACAACAAACAAACAAACAATCCAATAAAAAAATGGGAAGAGGACATGAACAGACACTTCTCCCAGGAAGAAATACAAATGGCCAACAGATATATGAAAAGATGCTCATCTTCTTTAGTTATTAGAGAAATGCAAATCAAAACTGCAATGAGATACCACCTCACACCTGTTAGATTAGCTATTATTAACAAGACAGGTAATAGCAAATGTTGGAGAGGCTGTGGAGAAAAAGGAACCCTCATACACTGTTGGTGGGACTGTAAAGTAGTACAACCATTATGGAAGAAAGTATGGTGGTTCCTCAAAAAACTGAAAATAGAACTACCTTATGACCCAGCAATCCCTCTACTGGGTATATACCCCAAAAACTCAGAAACATTGATACGTAAAGACACATGCAGCCCCATGTTCATTGCAGCATTGTTCACAGTGGCCAGGACATGGAAACAACCAAAAAGCCCGTCAGTAGATAACTGGATAAAGAAGATGTGGCACATATACACTATGGAATACTACTCAGCCATAAGAAATGATGACATCGAAACATTTACAGCAAAATGGTGGGATCTTGATAACATTATACGGAGTGAAATAAGTAAATCAGAAAAAAACAGGAACTGCATTATTCCATACGTAGGTGGGACATAAAAGTGAAACTAAGAGACATTGATAAGAGTGTGGTGGTTATGGGGGGAGAGGGGAAAGGGAGAGGGAAAGGGGGAGGGGGAGGGGCACAAAGAAAACTAGATAGAAGGTGACAGAGGACAATCCGACTTTGGTTGATGTGTATGCAACATAATTGAACGACAAGATAACCTGGACTTGTTATCTTTGAATATATGTATCCTGATTTATTGATGTCGCCCCATTAAAAAAATAAAATTATTAAAAAAAAAGTGTTGGTCCATATACACAATGGAATACTATGGGGCCATAAAAAAGAAGGAAATTACCTCTTGCGCAACATGGATGGACCTGGAACCTATTATGCTAAGTGAAATAAGCCAGGCAGAGAAAGAAAAATATCATATGACCTCACTTATTTGAGGAATCCAATAAACAATGTGAACCGAGGAGCAGAATCGAGCCAGAGGTCGGATCTAGGGACCAGAGGAAAAGCGGACAGAGGGAAAGGGGATGAGAGTATGGGATCAGAGAAGGGAAAGAGAGTGGTGAAATTATATACATGTAACACAGCTTTATAGAGAGCAGAAAAGCAAATCCTGGAGGTAAGGGGGGAGGGCATTGGGGATAGGGGGGCAAGGGGGATGTTGAGGGGAACACGAGGGTGGGTGAGGGATGTATTTGGTGGGACACTAGAATCTATGTAAACACAATAAATTAAAATCAATAACACAAAGACATCATGCTGAAAACAGGAGACAAAACTGCAGATTAAGTCTGCATATCTGACAACTTTCTGTGTTAGTAAGGTCTGACCTTGATCTTATGACCATTAATTTTGAAATTAAGTTAGGTTCTGTTCTAAGTATATTATATATATGAACTCATTTGTGCATTATGAATAGATTCATTTGGTGAACAAGGAAACTCATGTGTAAGGCGATAACTGCTCGATGTCAAGTTAGGTCTGAGCCTGGTTTTGAGCTCAGAATCCATTCATTATGATGTGTAGTGCCTCAGTGCTAGTGTGTGGTGGGACAGTCCATTTGAATATAGCCTTGGAGTTGGCTAGAATCCAGACTCTACTACTTCCTTGCCATGGGTTCTAACCTCTTTAAGCTACAGTCTTCTTACACTGCTCACAAAAATTAGGGGATCAGGGAACATGCAGATACTCCAGTACTTTCAGCCTTTAGTATAGTACATTTTCACCAATGAAATAAATGTTGGTTTTGCATCTCATTTGCAAAACTTTCTTTGACTTATTGTTTGCTTTTCTGATGTTCTTGTTTAATTTAAAAAATCAAATGCTTCTTTTTTTTTATTGCTTCATATTCATTTTGAAATATCCCCTAATATTTGTGAGCAGTATATTAGCTGCCATAACAGATAAACCCTAAAATCTCAATGATGAAACATAACAGAAATCTACTGCCTTCTAATGGATAGCCCAATGTCAGTGTGTATGACTGCCTTTAACATGGTCCTCTATCTATGCCATAAGACCATCTCATTTTTATTTGTGGCCTCACCCTCCTCTAGTCCTTCAACACTTCCCTATTAAGATGACAAATGAAGAAAGACCATGGAGAGGGTCAACTGGCTTCTTAATCTCTTCAGGAAGTGACACACCACTGCCACTCATACTCCATTGGCCACAACTAGTCCTACAGTCGTGCCTAATGCAAAGGGTGCCGGAAAATATAGTTCTGGCTAGGAAACCACTTACCAGCTGAAGGGGAACATGAATCTTGGCAGATCAGATGACATGTTGACCACACATCCTAACAAGATGATATGGAAGATTACAGTGAAAAAATCTATAACCAACCCAACATGTTAGAGAGGAGTGAAGAGCAGAAATGAGAATAAAGACCGGAAAAATTAGGATCTGTTAAGTCATGTGAGATAAATCAGAGCAATGGTCAAAAGAAGATAAGAAAGATTCTAAAGTGAAATTGACAAGATCAAAGAAATAAGATCATAAATGTTTCAATAATATGACAGGCCTGGCCAGTTGGCTCAGTAGTAGAGCATGAGCCCAGCATGTGGAAGTCCTGGGTTTGATTCCTGGCCAGGGCACATAGGAGAAGCACCCACCTGCTTCTCCACTGTTCCCCCTCTCCTTTCTCTCTGTCTCTCTCTTCCACTCCTGCAGCCAAGGCTTCATTGGAGCAAAAAGTTGGCCCTGGCACTGACGATGGCTCCATGGCTTCTGCCTCAGGCGCTAGAATGGCTCCAGTTGCAATGGAGCAATGCCCCAGATTGGCAGAGCATTGCCCCCTGGTGGGCATGCCAGGTAGATCCCAATCAGGCACATGCGGGAGTCTATCTCTCTGCCTCCCTGCTACTCACTTCAGAAAAAAAAAAAAAAAAGACAAAAAAAATTCCAGTTAAAATGATGGCCTATGTAGAGAACATTTTATGAATTTGACCCCAAAGGCAAGGGAAGTTAAAGACAAAAATATATGAGTGGGACTATAGTAAACTAAATAGTTCCTACACAGCAAAAGAAATCGACAATAAAAAAAAAAGCAGCTAACCAAATGAGAGATGATATTCACAAACAACAGCTCTGATTAGGGGTTAATATCCAAAATATATAAATAACCCACAAAGCTCAGTAAAAAACAAGCAAATAATCTAGTCAAAAATTGAGAGAGGGCCCTGGCCAGTTGGTTCAGTGGCTAGAGCATCACCCAGTGTCCAGATGTCCTGGGTTCAATCTCCAGTTAAGGCATACATGAGAAGTAACCATATGCTTCTCTTCCCCTCCCTTTCCCTCTTATTTTTCTCTCTCTCCCCCTCTCATACCCAATGGCTCAGGTGGTCTGAGCATCAGCTTCAGGCATTGAGGATAGCTCAGTTGATTCGAACATCGGTCTCAGACATGGTTTACTAGGGTGGATCCCAGTCAGGGTCCATGTAGGAGTTTATCTCATCATCTTCTCTCCTTTCACTTAATAAAAAGAAAATAGGGAGAGGACCTGAATAGACTCTCCTCCTAATTAGACATATAAATGACCAACAGATATATGAAAAGATGTTCATCTTCACTAGCTATTAGAGAAATGTAAATCAAAACTACAATGAAATACCACCTCACACCTGTTATATTGGCTATTATCAAGAAGACAGGTAATAACAAGTGTTGGAGAGGCTATTGAGAAAAAGGAACCCTCATTCACTACCAGAGGAAATGTAAGCTGGTATAGTCATTATGGAAGAAAGTATGGTGATTCTCAAAAAATTAAGAATATAATTATCATATGACTCAGCAATCCCATTACTGGGTATGAACTCAGAAAACTAAAAAATATTGGTACACCCTCATCCATGTTCACTGCAGCATTATTCATAGTGGCCAAGACATAGAAACAGTCAGTGTCCCTCAATTGGAAGATTGGATACAGATGTGGTACATATGTATATCCAATGAAATACTACTCAGCCATAAGAAACGATGACATATTACCATTTACATCAACATGGATGGACCTTGAACATTATATTAATTGAAATAAGTAAATCAGAAGGAGCTGAGAACTATAGATTTCACACATAAGTGGGATATAAAACTGAGATTCATGGACATAGATAAAAGTGAAGTGGTTATCAGGGGGAAAAGGGGAAGGAAGTAAAGAGGGACAAATATACAGTGACAGAAAATGTTCTGACTTTGAGTGATGGGCACATAACACAATCAACAGTTCAAATGCCAGAGAAATGTTTATCTGAAACCTATATACTCTTATTGATCAATGTCATCCCATTAAATTAAATTTAATTTCTAAATTAAAAAAATTATTACCAGTAAAGCAAAAAATAAAATAAAATAATCAATAAAATTATGTCCTGGGCCCTGTCTGGTTAGCTCAGTTGGTTAGAGCATCATCTCTAAACAACAAGCTTGCAGGTTTGATTCCCAGTTAGGGTACATATGGAAAGCAATCAATGAATGCACAGCTAAGTGGAACAATGAATGAATGCTTCTCTCTACCCACTTCTGTGAACCTCTAAAAGTAATCAATTAAAAAATTAATTAACTAACTAATTAAAATGATGACCTGTTTCCAGAAACTTCATGTCACTTTACACTTTGAGATGTGACACATTTAATTGCTGTTTTGCAATAATACTAATTCTCTTGATTGTGTTGTGAAAACAAAACTACTGAAGAAAATCTTTTTTAAAAGCCCTTAAAGAAAAATTAATATTCATATACAGTTGTCCATCTGAAACCTTGAAGTCAATTAATTAGCATGGCCAGCAAAGTTCCCACAAGGATTCTGATTTTGAGATTATTATCATACAAGCCTCTCCCTCTTGAATAAATCTGCTAGGCATGAATGGGAGATGAAAATAGTGGAGTAACTTGGCAAATCAAGTTCTTGTGTGTAAAGAGTCTGTTATTCTGGGGACACCAACCATCTGGACTTGGACTTTATCCAGTAAAATAAGGAGAATTTAAGCTACCTTTAAACCTTCATCCTACTCACAGCAGGAACGGGAAAGGTTTTATGGCTCACAAATCTCAGACTTCTAGGGATAAAGAACAACTGTGCCATCACCTGGTTCACCCTAGTCCCTAGTCTTCAGATGAGAAAATGGATTTGCCAAATCACAGAAATAGTTAAGTGGTGAAACCGGGTCTAGAATTTAGGTTTGTTGACCATGGACTGGCATTAACTGTTCGCACCTCAGCTTACCTTTAGAGCTGTCGAGCCTAGAGCTCCAGGCATGAAAAAGTCAATTATTTCTACAACTTTGGAGTTCCAGCTTGAATATGGGTCATTAGTACAACAATGAGGCACCTTGATCTCAATAATTGACAGGCCAATGAGAATAGTGACAGAATACCAGGCAATGGGCCAGTGCGTGGAAGAGGAGACTATGGGGCAGCTTCTGCCAAAGAAAAGAGAGGAGGGCATTGGGGAACACACAGGCCCTGACTTGGTTCTGCATTAAATGGACTTATTCTGTTCAAAAGCTTGGTATTTTTCCAGGACCTCACTGTTTTAAATTTGTGGTTTACTGTACTCATCCATTCATTCCACAGAGCTTTTCAGAGTGCTTATTAGGAGCCAATGGTCAGATGTATAAAAGTAAACAATAAACAGCATGCAGACTTTGCTTCTGAAAGTCTCACAGCAGATTGGAGGAAAGGGGTACATAAAAATATCATACCCTGTGATTTTCCTAGCAGCTCTCAAGTAGAAGTATAAGACATGACCAAGGTGTTAAAAAGAAAGGCAATATTCAGCATCCAGGACCACATGGCCAACTCAATAATCTAACACATATTTAAGTTTCCAAGATAGAAAACTGTATGGTGTGGGATGAAGCCATCTACTCAAAGGGTGGTCTGCAGCCCAGCAGCACAAGCATCACCGTGGAGCTTGTTAGAAATACAGAATCTCCAACACTGTTCCAACTCTAGTGAATTGCAACCCACATTATAACACAGTCCTCAGGTGATGTGTTTGTATATTCAAGATTAAGGTGATGAATGCTGTACTGGAGGGGTATACTGGAGGACTATACTGGAACATCATGGTTGCAACTGACTGCGTCTAAAATGGATTAAGGAAGAAGTAACAGCCCAGGTGGTCTGTGAGCCAGCATTTTTTTTAAATTGGGTTTATTGAGCAACAATTTTATACAGTATAATTCATTCTTTTAAAATGTACAGGTTGGTGATTTTAACAAATAGTTATGTAACCACGAGCACAATCAAAATCTAAAACAGTTATCACCCCAAAATGCTATTTTATCCTACTCTTACCCCAGTCCCAGGCAATCATTGATCTGCTTTCTGTCCCTATAGTTTTGCCTTTTTCTGAATGCCATATAAATGGGACTGTTTAGTATACAGACTTTGATGACTAGCTTCTGTTACTTGGCACAGTGCTTTGAGACTCATACATTTTGTTGCATGTATCAGTAATTTGTTTCTTACTATTGCTCGGTGGAATTCAATTGCATGGATGTACTCAGTTTCTTTAACCATTCAACAGATGATGAACATTTGGAATGTTTCTGGTCTGAAGCTATTATGAATAAAACTGCTATGAACATTTAAGTACAAGTCTTTGTGCAGACCTGGGTTTTCCTTTATCTTAGGTAAATACCCAAGGATGGAATTGTTGGGCCATTAGTAAGAATAGGTTTAACTTTATAAGTAATTGGCAAAGCCTTTTCCAAACTGATTATATGAGATTTTCAGTTGATGACCTAAAATTTTTTAATGACAAGGAGTTCACAAAGATGAACAAAGATGGGCCTAACTTGTGGTGGTGCAGTGGGTGGAGCATCGACCTGGAATGCTGAGGTCTCCAGTTTGAAGCCCTGGGCTTGCCTGTTCACAGCACATATGGGAGTTGATGCTTCCTGCTCCTCCTCCCTTCTCTCTCCCTCTCTCTCTTCTAAAATGAATAGATAAAATCTTAAAAAAAAAGATGAACAAAGACAATGAAATATGAATGAACATGAAGGATTCAAGGAACAAGAAATATTTCAGAGGATAAAAGTTTAGGGGCAGTAAAAAAGTGGTAATTGCAAGAGGAAAAGTGGTACAGAGAGGTAGAAGAGGGTAAAGGGGAGATAAATGGTAATGAAAGGAGATGGGGTGGTGAACACACATTACAATATACAAATGGTATATTATAGAATTGTACACCCGAAACCTATATAATTTTATTAATCAATGTCACCCCAATAAATTCAATTAAAAAAAAGAGTAGCTGGAGATAATGCTAGAAAAGCACACTGTGGACATCTCTGAATTGAAATCAACTCATCTTTATGAGCTTGTGTGGAAGTTTAGAGTGCTTGGCTTTGTGGAATACAAATATTATCAGCTTATGTTCATCTTGCAATTTTTTTCCATCATCTGAGTGAAATGGGAAAACACAAATTCTCCAAGAGTGGAGAAAGGGGGTCTACCCAGTGGTGGGGTTTAAATAATTTAACAACCAGAGAAAATATGGTGATGGAGTAGGCAGAAGTACCAACTTCCACCTCCCAGTACTAAAATGGATTAAAAACTAATTTTAAAAACCATCATCTGGAAAAACCAACTTTGGACTAAACTAAGAGGACTCTTCAACCAAGGAACACTGAAGAAGCCACACTGAGACTGGTAGGGAAAGTGGAAACGCGGAGAGGGCTGCCCAGCTCCCTGGAGCGAACAGCAGCCAGGAGAGACTCGTGTTGCGGGAAGTGAGTTTAGCAGAGAGGGGAGGGTCCTGAGTACCAGGAACAAAGCCCCAGCCTGCAGTCCCAGAGGCTAGAAGAGGTGTATGGACAGTATTTAGCTGGGAACAAGTCAGGATACTGTTTGTGAGAAAGAGACTTATTTCTCAGACCCAGGATTCTTCTTAAAGGGACTGCACAGAAAACCTCTCTCACAACCACTGACCCAGGGCTCCAGGGGACGGGGAGAGAGGAGAGGACCAGAGGAAGATAGTGTAATCTAGGAGGCACAGGGAGAAACACTTTGAGAGACAGCCATCCTAACCCTTGGGCTGAGTCACTTCCCAAATCTGAAGTGAGTATCTCCCCTGGAAACAGCAATACCAGCAAAGGGAAGCAGAATACCAGCTAAACAAGCTCTCCCATGGCACTCAGAACAAAGTCACTTAGAAGGAGGGGGCCTTTGGGACTACAGTAGTGAGTCTAAGGGTCTGAGCTGCAGTGTCCCCACCCACATGGCTGAAGGCTTGCCCAAGGGCAGGCAGCGGGGGAACACAGAAGCACGGTTCTGTCTGCAAGGGCGGAAGCCAGCTGGCCACAACTGAGGCCCAGGTGTGAGCTTGGTCTTGCCCAGCTGGGGAGGAGGGGACATGCAAAAGTGGTCAAGCCCAGCTGCGGTCCGCCTGCAATCCAGTCTGTGGGGGAAGTGCAGGAGCCCCAGAAGGGGCAGAGATCCACCCTTGAGCAAGGGTGCAGGAGTACAGCCTTGCTCCGCCGGGGAACCAAGGCTTGTGGCCTGACAAAGGAGCTGGCTCCTCCTGCGGGGGTGGGGCAAAAAGCCCAGAACAGGTGGAGTCTGCTACTGACTTGGGCACGCAGTCCCACCTGGCCCGTGGAGCCAAGGCTTTCAGCCGTCCCAGGAGCAGGCTCCTCCTGCAGGGGCGGGCGAAAGCCTGGAATCAGGCGGAGACCCGCAGTTGAGCAAAGGTGCTCACGAATGCCTGCAGGGCCGAGCATAATGCCACCTCGAGGATGGGGCGAAGCCCAAGGCTTGTACACCTGAGCAGGGGATCACAGCCACTCTTGTGAAGAAGAGGTGAAAACCACAGCAACAGCCCCAGTGGGCAGGCACTGGCAACGCCCATACCCAAACGCCCTAGGCAGCAACAGCAGAGGGGGTGGTGGGCCTGCAGAAAGACCACACCTAGGGAACACAGAGGCCAAAACCAGTGGACTCCAGTGGCAAAAACCTTCTTTTACATAGTCAAAATGGGAAGGCAGAGAAATGCAACACAAATGAATCAAGAGAAATCCCCAGAAAAGGACCTGAATGAGTCAGATATAACCAAATTACCAGACGCAGAGTTTAAAATAATGATAGTTAGGATGCTCAATGATATTAGAACAATAATAGACAGTCATTACAAACACCTAAATAAAGAGATAGCAAATATAAAAAAGGACATTGAAATAATAAAAAAGAATCAGTCAGAAATGACAAATACAATATCAGAAATGAAGAACACAATGGAAGGAATTAAAAGCAGGATGGAAGAAGCTGAGAATCAAATCAGCGAGTTGGAAGACAAGATAAATGAAAGCAAGGAAGCAGAGCAGAAAAAAGAAAAGAGACTCAAAAAGTCTGAGGATACTGTAAGAGAGCTCTGTGACAACATGAAGAGAAATAACATCTGCATCATAGGGGTTCCTAAAGAAGAAAAGAAAAACAAGGAATAGAGACTTTGTTGAAACATATCATAGCGGAAAACTTCCCTAAATTAAGGCAGAAAAACAACTCACAAGTTCAAGAAGCACAGAGAACTCCATTAAAGAGAAACCCAAAGAAATCAACACCAAGACACATCATAATTAAAATACCAAAGCTAAGTGATAAAGATAAAATATTAAAAGCTGCTAGAGAAAAAAAGACTATCACCTACAAAGGAACCCCCATAAGGATGACTTCTGACTTCTCAACAGCACAATTGAGGCCAGAAGGGACTGGCAAGAAATATTCAAAGTAATGCAGAACAAGAACCTTCAACCAAGACTACTTTATCCAGCAAGGCTATCATTTAAAATCAAAGGACAAATAAAAAGCTTCTCAGACCAAAAACAAAACAAAACAAAAAAAAACTCAAGGAATTCACTACAACCAAACCAATGCTGCAAGAAATGTTAAGGGGCCTGTTGTAAACAGATCAAAGTGGGAAAAGAATATATCAAAAGAGGAATACAGTTTTAAAGAATAAAATAGCAATAAAAAACTACATATCCATAATAACCTTAAATGTAAATGGATTAAATGATCCAATTAAAAGACATAGGGTAGCTGCGTGGATAAGAAAACAGGAACCGTACATATGCTGTCTACAAGAGACACACCTTAAATCAAAAGATGCACATAGACTGAAGATAAAAGGATGGAAAAAAATATTTCACGCAAATGGAAATTAAAAAAAAAGCTGGAGTAGCAATACTTATATCAGACAAAATGGACTATAAAACAAACACTACAGTAAGAGATAAAGAAGGTCACTACATAATGATAAAGGGAGCAATCCAACAGAAAGATATAACTGTTATAAGTATCTACACACCTAATATAGGAGCACCTAAATATATAAAGCAGACTTTGGTGGATCTAAAGGGCGAGATCAACAGCAATACTATAATAGTAGGGGATTTCAATACCCCACTAAGATCACAAGATAGATCCACAAGAAAGAAAATTAACACAGAAACAGCAGACTTAAAGGACACACTATTTTAACTCAATTTAATAGATATCTTCAGTACCTTTCACCCTAAAGCAGCAGAATATACATTCTTTTCAAGTGCTCATGGTACATTCTCTAGGATAGACCACATGTTAGGGAACAAAAATAGTCTAAACAAATTTAAGAAAATTGAATCACATCAAGCACTTTCTCTGATCACAATGGCATGAAACTAGAAATCAGACACAACAGAAAAGCTCAAATATTCTCAAACACATGGAAACTAAATAGCAGGTTGTTAAATAACGAATGGATTAAGAATCAGTTCAAAGAAGAAATAAAAAAATTTCTAGAAACGAATGATAATAAGCATACAACAACTCAAAATTTATGGGACACAGCAAAAGCAGTCCTGAGAGGGAAGTTCATAGCACTACAGGCACACTTTAAGAAGCTAGAAAAAGCTCAAATAAACAACTTACCCCGGCATCTAAAAGAACTAGAAAAAGAACAGCAAGTAAAGCCCAGAGCTGGTAGAAGGAAGAAAATAATAAAGATTAGAGAAGAAATAAATGACATAGAGGCTAAAGAAACAATACAGAGGATCAATGAAACTAGGAGCTGGTTCTTTGAAAAGGTAAACAAGATCGATGAACCTTTAACGAGACTCACCAAGAAAAAAAGAGAGAAGACTCAAATAAAATTAGAAATGAGAATGGAGAAATAACAACTGACACAACAGAAATACAAAATATTGTAAGAAAATACTATGAAGAACTGTATGCCAAAAAACTAGACAACCTAGATGAAATGGACAAATTCCTTGAAACATACAATCTTCCAAAAATCAATCTGGAAGAATTAGAAAACCTAAACAGACTGATTACACCAAATGAGATCGAAACAGTTATCAAAAAACTCCCAACAAAGAAAAGTCCTGGGCCTGATGACTTCACAAGTGAATTCTACCAAATAGTCAAAGAAGAACTAACTCCTATCCTTCTCAAGCTATTTCAAAAAATTCAAGAGGAAGAATTCCAAGCTCCTTTTATGAGGTGAGCATAATTCTGATTCCAAAACCAGGCAAAGACAACACAAAGAAAGAAAATTATAGGTCAATATCCCTGATGAATATAAATACTAAAATCTTCAACAAAATATTAGCAAACCTCATCCAACAGTATATAGAAAAAATCATACACCATGATCAAGTGGGATTTATTCTTGGAAGGCAAGGCTGGTACAATATTTGCAAGTCAATCAGTGTGATTCATCACATAACAAAAGGAAGGAGAAAAACCACATGATAATTTCAATAGATGCAGAAAAATCATTCAATAAAATCCAGCACCCATTTATGATCAAAACTCTCAGCTAAGTGGGAATACAGGGAACACACCTCAACATGATAAAGGCCATCTATGACAAACCCACAGCCAACATCATACTCAATGGGCAAAAATTAAAAGCAATCCCCTTAATATCAGGAACAAGGCAGGGACACCCCCTTTCACCACTCTTATTCAACATAGTTCTAGAAGTCCTGGCCACAGCAATCAGACAAGAAGAATAAATAAAAGGCATTCAAGTTGGAAAAGAAGAAGTAAAACTATCATTATTTGCAGATGAATGATAATGTATATAGAAAAACCTAAAGTCTCAGTTAAAAAACTCCTGGACCTGATAAATGAATTCAGCAAGGTGGCAGGATATAAAATTAATACTTAGAAATCAAGGGCATTTTCATACACCAACAATGAACAGTCAGAAAAAGAAATTAAGGAAAAAATCCCCTTCACTATTACAACCAAAAAAATAAAGTACCTAGGAGTAAATTTAACCAAGGAGACTAAAGACTTGTACTCAGAAAATTATAAAACATTGATAAAAGAAATCAAGGAAGATACAAACAAGTGGAAGCATATACCATGCTCATGGTTAGGAAGAATAAACATCATTAAAATGTCTATATTACCCAAAGCAATTTATAAATTCAATGCAATACCAATTATAAATTCAATTAAAATACCAATGACATACTTTAAAGATATAGATCACATATTCCAAAAATTTATATGGAACCAAAAAAGAACATGAATAGCCTAAGCAATCTTGAAAAAGAAGAATAAAGTGGGAGGTATCACACTTCCTGATATCAAGTTATACTACAAGGCCATTGTACTCAAAACAGCCTGGTACTGGCATAAGAACAGGCATATAGATCAATGGAACAGAACAGAGAACCCAGAAATAAATCCACAGCTCTATGAACAACTGATATTTGACAAAGGAGTTAAGGGCATACAATGGAGTAAAGACAGCCTCTTTAATAAATAGTGTTGGGAAAATTGGACAGCCACCTGCAAAAAAAATGAAACTAGCCCACCAACTTATACCATTCACAAAAATAAACTCAAAATGGATAAAAGACTTAAATGTGAGCTGTGGAACCATAAGCATCTTAGAAGAAAACATAGGCAGTAAACTCTCAGACATCTCTCACAGCAATATATTTGTTGATTTATCTCCACGGACGAGTGAAATAAAAGACAGGATAAACAAATGAGACTACATCAAACTAAAAAGCTTTTGCGTAGCTAAAGACAATAAGAACAGAATAAAAAGACAAACTACACAATGGGAGAATGTATTTGACAATACATCTGATAAGGGGTCAATAACTAAAATTTATAAAGAATTTGTAAATCTGAACACTAGGAAGACAAACAATCCAATCAAAAAATGGGCAAAATAAATGAATAGACACTTCCCCAAAGAGGACATACAGATGGCCAATAGGCATATGAAAAAATGCTCAACATCACTAATCATTAGAGAAATGCAAATTAAAACCACAAGGAGATATCACCTCATACCAGTCAGAATGGCGCTCATCAACAAAACACAGAATAAGTGCTGGCAAGGATGTGGAGAAAAGGGAACCTTCCTGCACTGCTGGTGGGAATGCAGACTGGTGCAGCCACTGTGGAAAACAGTATGGAGATTCCTCAAAAAACTGAAAATCAAACTGCCTTTTGACCCCGCTATCCCACTTTTAGGAATATACCCTAAGAACACCGTAGAACTGTTCCAATAGGAGAAATGCACCCCCATGTTTATGGCAGCATTGTTCACAATAGTGAAGATCTGGAAACAGCCCATGTCCGTCAGTGGACGAGTGGATTAAAAAGCTTTGGTACATATATACTATGGAATACTACTCAGCCATACGAAATGATGACATTGGATCATCTACAATAACATGGATGGACCTTGATAACATTATACAGAGTGAAAAAAGTAAATTAGAGAAAACTAAGAACTATATGAATACATACATAGATGGGACATAAAAATGAGACTCAGCCCTGGCCGGTTGGCTCAGCGGTAGAGCGTTGGCCTGGCATGCGGGGGACCCGGGTTCGATTCCCGGCCAGGGCACATAAGGAGAAGCGCCCATTTGCTTCTCCACCTCCACCCCCTTCCTTCCTCTCTGTCTCTCTCTTCCCCTCCCGCAGCCTAGGCTCCATTGGAGCAAAGATGGCCCGGGCGCTGGGGATGGCTCCTTGGCCTCTGCCCCAGGCGCTAGAGTGGCTCTGGTCGCGGCAGAGCGACCCCCCCGGAGGGGCAGAGCATTGCCCCCTGGTGGGCAGAGCATCGCCCCTGGTGGGCGTCCCGGGTGGATCCCGGTCGGGTGCATGCGGGAGTCTGTTTGACTGTCTCTCCCCGTTTCCAGCTTCAGAAAAATACAAAAAAAAAAACAACACACACACACACACAAAAAAAATGAGACTCAGAGACATGGACAAGAATGTGATGGTAAGGGGGGTGGTGGGATCAGGTGTGGGGGAGGAAGGGGGCGAGGAAGGAGAGAGAGGGGGTGGGGGGAGGGGAGGGGCACAAAGAAAACATGATAGAAGGTGATAGAAGACAATTTGACTTTGGGTGAGGGGTATGCAACATAATCAAATGTCAAAATAATCTGGAAATGTTTTCCCTGAACATATGTACCCTGATTTATCAATGTCACCACATTAAAATGTAAAAAAATAAAATTGCCTTCCCTCTGTGAATATGGTTTAAAAATAAAAGAAAATTCAAAATCCTTTTTCTTCTTATAAAAGCATTTCTCAGGGCTCCTTGGCCACTGAAATATATATATATGCTTTATGGAGGCGAGTGAAGTATTAGTCCCCAAGCTGTTTGGCAGGCTGGGTTCATGCTGATAAATGTCAGTTTCTATCCTCATTCCTTTCTCTCAGTGAGCTTTCATTAGAATGTATTGACTCAGGCAGGACAGGGCTACTTCTCAGGAAGTTTGGTAGGACGTGATCTTCTCTTCCTTCTTCTCCTTTATAAACATGAGCAGCACATGCGGAGTCACTGCCATTTCTTGCAGTTTCCATTCTACACTTTATCTTACAGGCGGGAATGCCAGGGAGTCAGTGAGCCTCGTTGTTGTCATACAGCCTATTTCCAGCTGTCCTCTTTGGTGGGACTGAGTAACATAATGAGTTTGGGGTGCTTTTTATTTGAGATCAGGTGTCTTCCTAGGTGAGAAATGACAGCCCCATTCTTACTCATTCTAACCCTTCCTAACTACACCCTTGAGGGGAGTCCTCAGGAACTAAGAATCAGCTGCTTCCTTCAATAATCATGAAATAGCAGCACAGTCATGTTCTGGTTATGCCCTGTGATTTTCAAACATACCCTTTAGTTGAAGTACAGATCTTGACCATGTTACTCAAGAGAAAGGCAAGATTCAACATTCAAGAACTATATGGGAAATCCAATTACTTCCCAGGATTTATGGTTCCCAGGTAGAAAACTGTATGGTGTGGTATAACGGCAACTAACCAAAGGGGAGTCTGAATCCCAGCATCACCCCAGAGCTTATCAGAACTATAGAGTCTAGATTTAATAAATCATGAGCTACATACAGTTTAACAAGATTCCCCACATGATGTGCATGTGCATTCAAGATGGATACAGATCTCCAAGCCTGGAGTCTAAAACCCATCTCAGGCATTTATAAATCTCATAATCATAGACCACAACTTCACCTCTGTGGGATTTATTCTCCTTACCTGTCAAGGTGATTATCTCTATCTCAGAATTGTTGTAGAAATTAATGAGACGTCAAAAATGAAAGGGGAGCTTACATGATAAAGGGCAAGAAGTGATTAAACAGGATGATGCTACTGGGCCTCTGCAGCTTTCAGGGGATGTTTAATGGTGGGAGTGGAAGTGTCAGGACTTTTTGCAATGTGGGATCTATTTTCAGTTCAACTTCCAAGCAAGAAGTGACACTTCCCCAAAAGAGAGTCTAAAATGAAAAGGAAGATAAATGAGAAATGGAAGAACAAAGTAAGGAGAATAAAGGAAGAGAGGATCTAAAAGGAAAGATGGGGAGAAGAGGTAATGAGAAAGATGCTGAGAAATGAAGGAACCAATAAATTCTAGCTCTCTGGTTCCCAGGGTTGTCCTCATTCACTTCTTCCAGCAGTACCTTTTAAAAGACTCTGAGTGAACTGCTTTTCTCTAAGTATTTGGAGCATCTAGTAACTTTTATCACTCTCTTGACAGCATTTCTCTCTTGCAAATGATTGTCCTAACCACACAGATTTACAGCAGGGATATTGTCCTTATCAGTTTCATTCAAGGATATCTTCTGTATTTTCTATTAAATAAAACACACCACGGCCCTGGCCGGTTGGCTCAGCGGTAGAGCGTCGGCCTGGCGTGCGGGGGACCCGGGTTCGATTCCCGGCCAGGGCATATAGGAGAAGCGCCCATTTGCTTCTCCACCCTCCCTTCCTCTCTGTCTCTCTCTTCCCCTCCCACAGCCAAGGCTCCATTGGAGCAAAGATGGTCCGGGCGCTGGGGATGGCTCCTTGGCCTCTGCCCCAGGCGCTAGAGTGGCTCTGGTCATGACAGAGCCCCCTGGTGGGCAGAGCGTCGCCCCCTGGTGGGCAGAGCGTCGCCCCCTGGTGGGCGTGCCGGGTGGATCCCGGTGGGGCGCATGCGGGAGTCTGTCTGACTGTCTCTCCCCATTTCCAGCTTCAGAAAAAAACAAAAACAAAACAAAAAAAACCCCCAAAAAACCACACCACACTTTAGAAAATGTCTGGGAGAATAACTGTCAATGTCTGATCACTGACACTAGGTGTAGGATGCCTGGCAGAAAATTCTAGAAATACATTAGGAGAAACACCAAGGTCACTGGTAGGAAGTTCCAGAAACATATTAGGAAAAAACCAACCATTTTCTCTATTGGAGACTAGCTGTTTGAATACTGGAAAGTGATGGGACCTCTCTGAAGCTTAGCCTTCTAGTCTGTGTAATGAGCAGACTGGGCTATATGTTGTCTTCAGCTCTTTTCTGGCTTCAGGATTTTGAGATTGTAACTGAGATGCACACATGGCAATTTCCTTAGACTGTGTAGAGACTAGCATGGTATATCCAAATAGAAAGGACTTCTGCAAAGTATACGGAAACATCCCCCGGCTGGAGACAGATGAGTGGTCAGGGGAAGAGCTTGAAGGGAGGTACAGAAGGATGGAGTTGACCAGTGTTCTCAAGGGCACCACGTTATCTAAACAGATGGGCATGAATATTACCAGCGAGAAGCCATTCCTACTCTACCCCACATGATGAGTGAGTGTTGGCGCCTCAGCTGTGCAGGCAGCTGTCTGCCATGAGGCTATTCACTCAGCTAAATGAGAAATCTTTCTAGAACTGATGAGCCATACTCAAGCATCAGCCAGAGCTCTGAAGCTTCATATCAATCATGTCATCCCTCACACACTCTTTTTCCTTGATTTAGACAAACAAAAGCAAAGAGGTCTGAACTTCACTGAGTCATTTCCCCTCCAATTTACATACCAACCACAATATCTCCTGAAAATACTATGGTACTTCCCTCTCTGTGAAATATGCACTTTCCAGTTGACGGTTGACACAGCAGTGTCTGAAATGAGAAATTATAGTTAAAAACTATCAATCCCAATCTCAGGGAACAACCTTATTCTTTGAGTAAAAGAGAAATACCAGCCAACTGAAAACCTAAGTATGTAGAATCTCACACCAGAAGGCCCCTGTCCCTATCATTTTACAAATGAGGACTGATGGGTCAACATCAAGCCAACTCATGCTGAAAGGACTGATTTTTTTGTTTGTTTGTTTGTTTTTTCATTTTTCCAAAGCTGGAAATGGGGAGGCAGTCAGACAGACTCCCGCATGCGCCTGACCAGGATCCACCCGGCATGCCCACCAGGGGGCGATGCTCTGCCCCTCTGGGGCATCACTCTGTTGCATCTAGAGCCATCCTCAGCACCCGGGCAATCTTTGCTCCAATGGAGCCTCGGCTGTGGGAGGGGAAGAGAGAGACAGAGAGGAAGGAGAGGGGGAGGGGTGGAGGAGCAGATGGGAGCTTCTCCTGTGTGCCCTGGCCGGGAATCGAACCCGGGACTCCTGCACGCCAGGCCGACGCTCTACCGCTGAGCCAACCGGCCAGGGCCAGGACTGATGTTTGAATCCAGGATGCATGATCACTACTTTAGCTCTGTTTCCAGCACTCTCTGATCCAAATACAAACAGAATTCTCTTTGAAGCCCAACTCTGCCCCTTACAGAAAGTCTGACTTTGGTGGTCACCTAACCTATTTGAGTCTCGGATTTTCTGATCTGAAAAGGAGGCATCCTTACCAGTATATTAAAGATGTGAGAGATTGACAGATCCAAGATGGTGACAGAGTAGGCAGATGTTCCAACTGCCACTTTCCAGGACCAAACTGGAGTTGTAACTAAATTTAAGAACAGTCATCCTGAAAAACCAACTTTGGATTAAAGGGAGAAGACTATAACCAAGGATCACAGAAGAAGCCACACTGAGACTGGTAGGAAGGGCAGAGATGGGGAAAGGAGCAAGTGGAGGGATCAGAGGAACTCTCACTGTGGGGAGGGTCGCCCTGAGAAGTGCAGGTTCTAAACCCCAAGCCCAATGCCCCAGCCTTGAGCCCCAGAGCCTAGAAGAGGTGCCCACACAGCATTTGGCAGTGAAAAGGGACAAGGTTTCTCTTTGTGAGAAAGAGACACAAGCTCTCAGAGATGCAGGCTTTGTCTTAAAGGGACCACACAGAAACTCTAGTTCACACCTACTTATTCAGTGCTCTGGCAGAAGGAGGGCTGAGATGACTAGAGTTAAGTGAGGAGAATGTTAAATTGGCAACCCGGGGAGAGACACAGTAAGGAACAGCCACCTGAATCACTGTGCTGAATCATTCTTCAATACCACAGTTACTATATTTCTTGGGTGCAGCAGCCAATTCTGTGCAGCGTCAGTCTGGGCAAAAGCAGCAGCCCTGCACTCAGGCATCCCTCTTGCCCCACTCTATGGAGACTGGGCCCTGCTGAGAAATAAGTAGCTCTGGACAGGAAGCAGGGGTCCAAAAAGGGGTGACAAGGACTCATTGTCTGGAATTGAGACTGGAGCTTTTCCTCCCACTTTCCTGAGAATATGACTTGTACTTCTGCCTCATGGGAGATTCAGTAGAAATTATCTGGACTGTGGACAGACCAAAGGTCTGGGTTTCAGAGGCCACACCCACCATACTCCTAGTGGCCACACCCTACTAAGGTCTCTGAAAATATTCAGAACAGACTGACAACTGGGGAGCTGGGGTGGGAACCACACCCACCACCTTTCCTAATGCCAGATTAGCCCCAGCCTATATTTTTCGGGGCACAGTGTAACAAGCAGCTGGCAGATAGAGGCAGCAAGAGACAGGGATATCAGGGACTTGCGTCTTTTGGTGACTTGCCCACAGGCCCAGTGTGGGTAAAAGCCAGCCTAAGTTTGCAGCTTGGTCCTTCCAAGCTTGGTAGAGGCAGACATAAACTACGAATCATTCATAGCAATCTTACTGGCATAAGAACAGGCATACAGATCAATGGAACAGAACAGAAAACCCAGAAATAAACTCACACCTTTATGGTCAATTAATACTTGACAAAGGAGGCGAGAGTATAAAATGGAGTAAAGACAGTCTCTTTAATAAATGGCATTGGGAAAAATCAAACAGGTACATGCAAAAAAATATACCTTACAACATTCACAAAAATATACTTGAAATGGATAAAATATGTACTTAAATGTAAGTAAAAAAACATAAAAATCCTGGAAGAAAACATAGGCAGTAGACACTCAGAAATCTCTCATAGCAATATTTTTGCTGATTTATCTCCTCAGGCAAGTAAAATAAAAAACAAAATAAACAAATGGGACTATATTATATTAAAAAACTTTTTCACAGAAAAAGACACCATTAACAAAATAAAAAAACAATCCACACAATGGGAGAACATATTTGCCAATATGTCTGAGAAGGGGTTAATAACTAAAATGTATAAAGAACTTGTAAAACATAACACCAAGAAGACAAACAGTCCACATAATGAGGAAGAAGTCATACAAGTTTAAGAAGCACAGAAAGTCCCATTAAAAATGAACCCAAAGAGGCCCACACCAAAACACATCAGAATTAAAATGCCAAAGATAAGAGACAAAGAAAGAATACAAAAAGCTGCAAGAGAAAAGCAATTAACTACCTACAAAGCTGCCCCCATGAGGCTGATTTCTGACTTCTTAACAGAAACACTTCAGGCCAGAAGGGACTGGTAATAAATATTCAAGGTGATGCAAAACAAGAATCTACAACCAAGATGACTATCCAGCTGTCAGTCTGTTCTCTGTATCCATGAAAGTGTTTCTACTTTGTTACTTTGTTTTGATGATTAGATTCCACATATGAGTGAAATCTTAGGATACTTCTCTTTCTCTTACTGGCTTATTCCCTTAGCATAATATTCTCCAGGCCCAGTCATGCTGTTACAAAATGTAAGATTACCTTCTTTTTTACTGCTGAGTAGTAGTCCATTGTGTATATGTGCCATGGCTTTTTTATCCACTCATCTACTTAGGGGCACCTGGACTGCTTTCACGTCAGTAGAGTCAATTAGTATTTGACAAAGGAGGCAAAACATACAATGGGTGAAGACAGTCTATTCAAGAAATGATGTTGGGTAAATTGGACAGATATGTACAAAAAAAATGAAACTAGTCTACCTTATTATAACATACACAAGAATAAACTCAAAATGGATTAAATGTTTAAATATTAGACCTGAAACCATAAGAATCCTAGAAGAAAACATTGGCAGAAAAATCTTGGAAATTTCTCATAGCAATGTATTTCCAGATATATTACCTCAGGGAGGGAAAACAAAAAAAAAAAAATAAAGACTACATCAAAACAAAAAGGTTTTGCACAGCAAAGCAAACCATCAATTAAGTGAAAAGATAACATATTAGATGGAAGAACATATTTGCCAATATATCTGATAAGGGCTCAATATTCAAAATTTATAAAGAACTTATAAAACTCAATATCAGAAAAACAAATTATCCAATTAAAAAAGGGCAAAAGACCTGAGTGGACATTTCTTTAAAGAGAATATAAAATGGCAATAGACATATGAAAATATGCTCAACATCAGTAATCATCAGAAAAATATCAAATTAAAACCACAGTGAGATATTACCTCACACCCATAAAATACCTATTATCAATAAATCAACAAACAAGTGCTGGCAAGGTTGTGGATAAAAGAGAATCCACGTGCACTGTTGATGGCAATGCTGATTGGCACAGCCACTATAGGAAGTAGTGTGGATTTACCTGAAAATATTAAAAATGGGACTGCCTTATTTATTACCCAGCAATTCCACTTCTGGGGATATAGCCATGGAAACCTGAAACACTAATTCGAAAGAGAACATGCACCCCTATGTTCATTGCAGCGGTCCTTACAATAGCCAAGATTTGGAAACAGCCTCATAATAACTCACACACATTTTATTTCATTCTTTTGAGTACTATTTTCAATGTTAATGTGCTTTTACTTTTAAATTTCACTTGTTTATTACTGGTATATAGAAAAGTGACCGGATTTTTAATATTACTCTTTTATCTTGCAACCTTCCTATAACTGTTAATAAGTTGTGTTTTTTTGGTTGTTGTTGTTGATTTGGTTTTGACTTTTCTGCATAGATGATTATGACATCAGTGAACAAAGGCAGTTTTATCTTTTTAGCAAGTACTTTCAAAATAATATTGAAAAGAAGCAGTGATAGGGCATATCCTTGACTTGTACCGGATCTTAGAAGGCTTTGATGTTCTCACCATTAAGTATAAGATAGTTTCCCTCTGTATCCAGTTTAGTAAGCATGAATGGGTGTTGGATGTTTTCAAATTCTTTTTCTGTATCTATATGATCATGTGATTTTTTTGTTTCAGCCAACTGATGTGATATATTATCCAATTTTCTAATTTTGAAGTGGGATAGATCTCACTGGGTCAGGCTGTATAATTCTTTTTATAATCCATAATTCTAAATCCAATCTTAATGTCCACTAGATCTGATGCTTTATGAATCTTAGGGATTTTTTGGTGTTGTTTTTGTTTGCTTATATATTTGATTTTCAATGTGTAAAAGGAGCAGTTTAGTCTCCATAATTCTCAAGATTTCTTTTAATGGCAAAGCTCAATCATGCAGTCACTTTATCTTTGTACTGTCTTTAATAGTTTTAACATAACATAATTTATTTTTAAAATATATGAAACAACTTATTTTTGTGTTTCTTTTCTTAATTTTAATTTGTGTTGACATGGTTTCAGGTGTCCTACTCAGTAGAAGACCCTCTGCACACGGCTTTGTGCCCCCATGCCCCATTCATACTCTCTTTCCACCCTCATTTCTATGCTGTGTCCCCCTCCTCTTACCTCCACCCCCTTTCCCTCTGGCTGTGGCTACCCCACTGTCTGTATATATGTTATGCATATATGATTTTGCCTCATCACCATTTTTGATCCCATCCCCTCTGCCCCCTTCCAGCTGTCCACCTGTTCACTGTGACCTTGCATATTTTTCCGCAGTTTATTGTGCTCATTAGATTCTATATATAAGTGAGATCATATCATACTTGTCTTTTCCTGGCTTATTCCATTTAGCATAACAATCTCCAGGCCCATCCATGCTGTTGTAAAAGGTAAGATTTCCTTCTTTTTTACAGCTGCATAATATTCCGTTGTGTAAATGAACCACACCTTTTTAAATTAAGGTTTTATTTGATTGCTTTTATCAGCACTTGTACTTCTTATTATACATGTCCTAACTATGCCTTATTTATGGAGCTTCTTGAATCTGCAAATTTATCTTTCATCAAATTTAGACAATCTTTGGCTATTTTTTTTTTTTTTAGTCAGCTACTTTCTGCACTTACCTCTACTCTTTCTGGGACACTAGTAATGCATGTGTTAGGACTATTGATTGCATAGTTCACAGAGGCTCTTTTAAAACTGCTTTAATCCTTTTTTAAAATTATTTTCTCTATCTCTCTTAGATTAAATTTTTATATATCTACCACTTTTTGATTCACTGAATCTTTTTTTTGTTGTTGTTATATCTATTCTGTTTTTGGCTCAATCGTGATTTTTAAAACAACACATTATTAGCCCTGGCTGTTTGGCTCAGTGGATGGAGCTTCAGCCCAGAGTATGAACATCCTTTGTTCAATTCCCAGTCTGGGCACACATGAGAAGTGACCATCTGCTTTTCCCAAACTCCCTCTCCTTATCCCTCTCCCCCTCCCACTCTCACAGCCTGTGGCTCCAGTGGTTCAAGTGTGGGCCCCTGGGTGATGAGGATAGCTCGGTTGGTCCGTGCATTGGCCTCATGCACTAAACATAGCTTGGTTGATTTGCGCATTGGCCCCAGACAGGGGTTGCCAGGTAGATCCTGGTCTGGGCCCATGTGGGAATGTGTCTCGCTATCCCCCTTCCTCTCACTTAATTTTTTTTTAAAAAAACAAAGTTTAAGACATTATATTATCAAATAACATTTCCATTTCTTGTTCTTACTGTTTGTATGTCACTGTAAAATCTTATCTAATTTGAAGTGTTTATATTCACTTCATAGATCCCAGTTACAATAGCTGCATTAAAGCCTTTTTCTGATAATTCCATCATCTGTGTTATCAGATTAAGAATTCCATCTGTTGATTATTTTTGTGCCCTTGAGAGTTGACCATATATTTTGGTCTTTGTTGATTGGGTAATTTAGAATTGTGTATGGTACATTTTTTAAAATTGCAATGAAAGATTTACAGCATATAGCAAATTCTTTTTATCATTTGGTTGGCTGAATTTCATTGTCAAGTTAATTTTTGGATGTATTTTCAAGTAAGGGTCATGGATACCATATTAAAGAGAATTTTATTTACTCTTATTAAAATGTCATGAGTATCCATGTATGGCTTTTTTTTACTCATGCTAAATGGGGTCTACAGAGTGTTGTAAATCAAAATTCTTGACAAGGAGAACTTTTAACATGACAAAAGAAGCATACACTGTACTAAATACAATATTAATTAAGCCTCAAATCTTGTGTGAGTTTTCAAATCAAAAAGAATACCAGAACAAAAACACAGAGATGAGAAGCATGGTGCAGGGGTACTACTCAAATTTCAAAAGTGCTGAAGACATAGTAAACAACAGCATGACAAAGTCTGTAGCAGAATGCACGGCACCCATAGGTTCTGAGGTGCAACTGTATTCACAGGGAATGGGATAATGAAATCGGGCCAATCAGTTCTCATCCCCTTCCCCCTCTACCGTAAGATGTCCGCTAGCAATGTTATGGCTTCTGGCGTGGAGTGTTGTGCTTGTCCTTTGTCATGGCATTTTCATTCATTTTTCAGTTGCCTCTATTACAGAGTTCAGTGATGTCTTCAGAAATTGTACTTAAAACATAAATATATTCCCTGAAAAAAACTGAACACGCACTTAACAATGTCTGCCTATTGTTTTTACACTTGAAAACAATGTGTCTGCAAATGATATAGCAGTATCACAGCTTTCTGTCAACATCTGCAGATACTACCTATCATTTTCAAGCAATAAATATTGTTTTGTGGATGTGTAAAGCCAACTTCGTGTTTCGTAGTTCTAAGAGACTTGTTTCACTAATGGCACATGTAGAATTTTGTTTTGGTTGTTTTGTACTTTAAGGCAAAAAGTAATAAATTGGTTTTGAATTTCTATAAATTGTTCTGTATCATTTTCTTTTTCCTGGCAAATGTGTGTGTGTGTGTGTGTGTGTGTGTGTATTTTTGTATTTTTCTGAAGCTGGAAACGGGGAGAGACAGACAAACTCTCGCATGTGCCCGACCGGGATCCACCCTTCAAGCCCACCAGGGGCGACGCTCTGCCCACCAGGGGGCGATGCTCTGCCCATCCAGGGCGTTTCTCTGTAGCGACCAGAGCCATTCTACCCCTGATGCATAGGCCACAGAGCCCTCCTCAGTGCCCAGGTCAACCTCGCTCCAATGGAGCCTCAGCTGCGGGAGGGGAAGAGAGAGACGGAGGGGAAGGAGAGGGGGAGGGGTGGAGAAGCAGATGGGCGCCTCTCCTGTGTGCCCTGGCCGGGAATCGAACCCGGGACTCCTGCACGCCAGGGCGACGCTCGACCGCTGAGCCAGCCGGCCAGGGCACACAGGAGAAGTGCCCATCTGCTTCTCCACCCCTCCCCCTCTCCTTCCCCTCTGTCTCTCTCTTCCCCTCCCACAGCTGAGGCTCCATTGGAGCGAGGTTGACCTGGGCACTGAGGAGGGCTCTGTGGCCTATGCATCAGGCGCTATAATGGCTCTGGTTGCGACACAGCGACGCCCCAGATGGGCAGAGCATCGCCCCCTGGAGGGCATGCTGAGTGGATCCTGGTCCGGCACATGTGGGATTCTGTCTGACTGCCTCCCTGTTTCCAGCATCAGAAAAATACACACACACACGCACACACACATTTTTTGATTTCATATATTCTTTTCATCTGTGGTTTCAGTTCTTTAATCCTAGGTCTATTTTACTGTATTTTATCTGAGTTACTGGTGTCTTTGTTAAAATCTTTATTGTTATGTTGCATCATTTAGTCTTACTTTTTTTATCTCCATCTTTTATTTAATTATGTATATTATATTTCTCTCTTCTCTTTATAGTCTCTGTAAGATATTCTATATATGTTCTTCAGTTTTAAGCTTTATTCTTTTTTTTTGTAATTTATTTATTTGTTGTTTTGATCGTTTTTAGACTGTTTTCTTCTCACCTCTAAAATTTCCAGATTTATATCTGTGCATTGATTTGCCATCTTTGTCTTGGCTCCTGTTTTATTGACTAGTTGCCTAAACCTATAGTGTGAATAATTCTCATGCAATTGTTCTTCTGTTCCTTGGGTCATGGTTCATCACAGACTGCAGTATTTATTTCTATAATTCATTCTGCCTTAATTTTTTGAATAATTAACTTAATTGCTGTGTTCTTTTCTCTTATTGCTCACGTTTAATTTGGGTTTTCTCTTTTCAGCCTACTGTACTCTAATGCAGGTAAACAAACTCTGGCATCCTCTGTTTCTGTCTCAGTGTGATAGCTGAAATATTTCTTCCTCCCCAATCTCCTTCAAAATCATATCAAAGCCTTATTACCCAGAACCTGTGAATATATTAGTTTAAGTAGCAAAGGAACCTTGGCAGATGAGATTAAGGATTTTGAAATGGGAAGATTATCCTAGATTCTTTATGTGGAGCCAGGGTAAATATAAGAGTCTACATGAGCCCTGGCTGGTTGTTTTAGTGGATAGAGCATTGGCCCGGCATATGGACGTCCCGGGGTTCATTCCCAGGTCAGGGCACATAGAAAAAACAACCATCTTCTTCTCTTCCCTTTTCTTTCTTCCTTCTCTCACTCTTACCCTCCCACAGTCAATGGCTCAATTGCTTTGAGATCAGCGTCAGGAGCTGGGGATACCTCGGTTGGTTCTTCATCAGCTCCAGACAAAGTTGCTGGGTGAATCCTGGTTGTGGTGTATGTGGGAGTCTCTCTCATTTTCTCCTCTGCTCTAACTTAAAAAAAAGAGTCTATATAAGATTAATATAGGGGACTAATAGAGTGACAATGTAACAGTGGGAGTAGATGTTGCAGTAATGTGTTTTGAAGATGAAGGAAGAGAACAGAAGCCAAGAAATGCAGGCAGCCTCTTGAACCTTACAAGGGCAAGGGAACAGATTTTCTCCTAGAGTTCCAGAAGGAATCAATCCTGCTGATTGATTGGTTTGTGGCTTTAAAACCTGCATTGAACTTGTAACATACAGAACTATAGTACATTTTTATCTTAAGTCACAAAATTCGTGGTGGTTTGTTATAGCAGCAACAGGACACTAATACAGTAAGGGACCTTTAGAGCATTCTAGACCTAATCTCGGCCATTCTTGGGACGGGGGATTATTCTATTTTTTAATATTTAAAAATTATTCACAATTAAGTTAATAATTCTTCTTAGTCATTTGCTTGCTTAAAGAACTACTTGTGTTTTTATTATTAAACAGTTTTCTTTTTGCCACTGATCACCAGTTCCTTCTTGATATTCCTCTCTATAGAAATATATTTTTAATGGGTTTGACTTCTATCTTTGGAAGTTAATTCTGTAATATGTACACACTACATTTTGCTTATCCATTCCCCTTGATTGGAAACTAACTAAACTAAAATTCTAACTCCCTGCTGGTGTATACAATGCTGTAAGAATTATCCTTATACAGATAGATACCTTTAAGGAATAAAATGATAAGGTCATAGATTATATGCTTAATTAATTTACATGTTAGTAGTCATTCAACACCAACAATTGTTCAGTTACATAGGTCAGGAAGATTTTTTTTTTTTTTTACTCATATCCTTACAATCATTTGTATAGTTTGATCTAATTTTTTCAATTTGTTATATGCAAACTCTTGTCTAATTTTTGTTTTTATCTTTTCCTGATAGCTAGCAAGCTAAAATTCCTGGAGAAATGTGCCTACTACTTAGTGGCTAGAAGCAGTTGAACCCAGAGTAAGGGGGTAACACCCAGAGGCAGGGCTTGCTGGTGGTAAAGAAGACTGAAGAGGCTTAGTCACAGCTTGGTTGTCATGTAACCACTAAGGTTTGGAAGTAAACACATCTAGCCCCAGAGGAAGGAGGCATATTCACTGGGTGTGGGGGGTTGTAGGATAGAGCTGACTGTACAGAGTCCAAACCCTGTACAGAGCCCCGATATTTCCAGAAGATGGAGGCTGGGGCTGAGAACAGAAGCCTTGAAGTTGAGACCTTCCTGATTGACAAGAACAGGATTCACAACAAGGGCTAGGTATTTTCTTTTATCCCAAGTGATAACAGTAGCAAGAGACACAATGGCTTCTGCTAAAAAAATATACAAGACTATTCCCAATAGTGGGGGTGGAGAGATATTTGATAAATGTTAGAGTTGTATGGAATTATGAGCTGTTTTCAAATAGACAAATATAATATATTCCTCGCATATAAGTTATGTTTGTACATAAGTTAAAAGGTACTCCCAATAAGATACAAATAACATTTACTGTTTTCTACCAGATAGGCATGGTTCTAAAACTACTTTTCTCAGGTAATGCTTAGCCTCACCACTGAGATTTAGTAGTGTGGTTACCCTAAACGCATAAAATAATTTCCCTGGTTGAATCCAAGTCTTCTATCCTCTAGTTTTATTATCAAGGAATAAATTTTTAAAAATTCAAGTTCATGGCCTGGCCTATGGTGGTGCAGTGGATGGAGCCTCAGCCTGGAACATTGAGGTCATGTGGTTCAAAACCCTAGGCTTGCTGGGCGAAGGCACATACAACAAGCAAGCAATGAACAACTAAAGTGAAGCAACTATAATCCTCAATGTCCCCCATCACGCCATAAAAGAAATAACAACTTTCCAAAAAAATAAAAGTAAATAATAAAAATAAATAAAAGTAAAAATTTATGGTCATGGTCGAGTTTTCTACTTGATAAAAGGAATCACTCTAGTCAGTGGGTGTGACAGTGGTTGTATACTCCTCTGAATATTAGCTAGGTCCCTGGAGTGCATGATGTAATACCCAGGATGTAGAATACTGCTGATGCCTTAGTGGAGTTATAGCCAGGTCATGGAATCCTGTGGTCGCCTTAGCGATAACAGTCCTGCTCAAGTGCTAAGCACTGGTCAGAACAGTGATCTGGTGAGGAGATAAGTATCTCTCGTGACTTGTTATTGATTTGAAGTTGTTTCTATTGATTGACTTGTAGTATTGTCACTCATTGTCATCATCAACGGACACTCTGAGAGTAGAGTTAGGGTTAGAAGTACACCTGCTCTGACTCTTTAAAGAGTTGTACCATGAAGCGTAAACATAAAAGGAGACATCTGGACAGCAGCTATTCCATCAAACCTGTAGAAGAGTCAAGAGGTATGTGTTAAGTACAATCTCTGAGCATGGGGTAACCAGGTACTGTTTTCTAAAGAGAGAGAGAATTCCTAGTAGTAATGACAGAGCAAGAGAGAGGGGGATCAAGGGAGAGAGGGGGTAACAGGGAGAGAGGGCGGGAGAAAGGGAGAGAGGGAGAAAAAGGGAGAGAGGGAGGGAAAAGGGAGAGAGGAAAGGAGAGAGAGAAGTTGTTGGTATATATACATATGTGTTTATGAGGGCCCAGAGAGTCTGAGAAGAGAGAAAACTCAGATGGCTGGGTCCTTGTCATTGTGGCTTAGGACTTGTGTTACCTATACTGTGTCACTCTGGATTACTGTTATAGAAATAGTGGTTGATTAGTATGGTATTTCTTAGAAAAGGTATTTCCCTTTATTTGATTTCTATTTAAGGGTAATGGTTAAATAACTGACTTTGTTACTAGTTTCCAATAGGACTTTCTCCTGTTAAAAAGAAAATCTGGGTCGCCTGACCAGGGGTTGCACAGTGGATAGAGTACTGGACTGGGACACAGAGGACCCAGGTTTGAAACACTGAAGTCAATGGCTTGAGTGCGGGCTCATGTTGTTTGAGGACAGCTCACCAGCTTGAACCCAAGGTCACTGGCTTGAGCAAGGGGTCACTCACTCTACTGTAGTCTCCTGCCCCCAGACAAGGCACAAATGGGAAAGCAGTCAATGAACAACTAAGGTGCCTCAACAAAGAATTGATACTTCTTATTTGTCTCCCTTCCTGGCTGTCTCTCTCTCTCTGTCACAAAGAGAGAGAGAGAGAGAGAGAGAGAGAGAAGGAAGTCTGGCTCATAGAGGTAATGATAAAATTGGTGTAGAGGAAGGAACTTTGAACACTTAAATCTGGCTGTATGAGGATGAGAGTATTATGACACAGAATTTTTTACTCAGGATTAAAAATGAATTGTTTTGTTGTAGATCATAATGATGTAAATATGGGGTTCCTGTGTGAAATGCAAGGAAAAAATGGGATATATATACACACACGCACAACAAACACAAAACACCCCTTAAATGAGAAACTGGAACCGTTTGTTTACTCTGGAGATTAAAAGTAAACAAGTAACTGCTATGAGGAAGTTTCTCAGTGCTGGGAGGGGGGACAGAATGGAGCCAACCCCAAGGTTCCAAGTGGAGGCTCACATTACTAAAGAAACCGCTCTTTCCAACATGTTTGGGATTTCTGCATCCTCCAGTGGACCTCTGTAAAAGGCTATCTTCATTTCACTTTAAAAAATTGTGGATATTTATGAAGTTATTGAGACATGTAAAAACACATTCACATGTATTGACATATACACATATTTAGAACATTAAATAAGCAAGGGAAAGACATGTTAATATTTAATATAACTGTCCAATAATTATGTACCAGGTCCAATTACTTGTATCTCAAAAACACATTATATCACTAGTTCATTAAAGTATATTAGGCTGTAGTGACAAATACACAAGTGAATCCATCTATTAATTACATTACAAATCAGCAGATATGTAGAGACCATTAGGGCAAGTCCCCTCCATAAGATAATTCATGTACTTGGGTAGATGGAAACTTTATCATTAACATGTACCTTTCAAATAGACCCTGGGTATCATTATCCCAGATATCTAGGAAAGAAAGGAGCTGAGGACACATAAAGGTTTGTATGAACATGTGTCAAAGTGGAACATGGCATTTCCATTCATTTTTCAACATGGAAATGTAATCACATGGTTATAATTATCTGCAAGGAAAGGTGATAATAAATATAGTTGTATGTCCAGGAAGAAAGGAGACAGCAGTCTCTGTTCTATTTACAAAGAACTTACTTCGCGCATACTCTGTCATCCATTACAAATATATATATATATATTTATACACACACATTATATTATATATACATATATATACATCCACTATATATGAGTGTGTGTGTCCACATATATATATATATGTATATTACTACACATTTAAATGTTTTATAGAAAACATATATCACTATCCATGAAGATGGAGGCCAACTATATTCACTAAACATGTTACATAGTAATCTCTCATTGTTTAATGAACACATAAAATACAAAAATTAGAAACATTGCCTGACATGTGGTGGCACAGTGGATAAGGCATCAACCTGGGATGCTGGGTCTCTAGTTGAAACCTGAGGCTTGTCCAGTCAAGGCACACATGAGAACCAACTACTATAGGTTGATGCTTCCCATTCCTCACTCCCTTTCTCCTCTCTTCTCTCAAAAATCAATAAAATCTATATTAAAAAAAGAACAAGAAACAAAGAACACACCTCTAATTATTATTATTGTTTTGTTTTGCTTTGTTTTGTTTTAGTGAAAGGAAGGGAGGCAGAGAGACAGACTCCTGCATGCACCCGACCAGGATCCACCTGGCAAGCTCACTAGGGGATGATGCTCTGCCCATCTGGGGCATTGCTTTTTGCTCAGCAACGGAGCTCTTCTTAGCATCTGAGGCAGAGGCCATGGAGCAATTCTCAGTGCCCAGGGCCAACTCACTGGAGCAGATCAAGCTATGACTGCAGGAGAGGAAAAGAGAGAGGGGGGAGAAAGAGGAGAGGGTTGAGGGAAGAAGAAGAGGGACAAGAGAAAGAGGAAGAGGAGGAGTGGAGAAGCATAGTAGCTTCTCCTGTGTGCCTTGACCAGGAATAAAACCCAGGATCTCCACACACCAGACTGATACTCTATCACTAAGCCAACTGGCCAGGGCCTCTATTATTTCTATTTAATTTCTCAACATCTTTATAAGAAGATGATTTGCAGTCTATACATAGAGCCGTGGCTCTAACTCAAGGTTAGGAAGCCTGGGAGGCTGCTTCTTCATCATCAGATGACTTAATCTGCATCTCTTCTAAAGACACACTAACTGGTGATGGTAAAGAGGAACTATAGAACAGGTTGTAAAGGGAGGTTGGGATTTGAAGTGGCCAAAGATGAGCTGAGTGAGTCTGCCCATCAATTGATACAAAAAAAACCCAAAAACAAACAAACAAAAAAACCTCAAAATGCTTCTGTATGTTCTTTCATGTGATCACCAGTGGAACCAACAAATTCCAAGGGAAAAACACGTAAAAGAAATCTGGAGGTTGCCTGACCTGTGGTGACACAATGGGTAAACTGTCAACCTGGAATTCTGAGGTCTCCAGAATGAAATCCCGGGCTTGCCGGGTCAAGGCACAAACAATAAGCAACTACTAGAAGTTGATGCTTCCTGCTCTTCCTCCCCCTTTTGCTCTCTCTCTCTCTCTCTCTCCTCTCTCTAAAATCAATATATAAAGTCTTTTTTAAAAAATGGAGGACCCTCAAGGATCAGTTTACAACAGTGTTATATTTGAGGAAATAATGGGAGATGGACTAAGGGATGAGAGTTATTTGAGAGATACAAGACAGATTATATTATGTATACTATGAGTCAAACAAGGGTATGTTTCATTACTGAGAGGGTATGAAAACAATAATAAATTGAAACAGGTCTCAAGTGGTGTGATCCTGAAGAAAAGAACTTGAGGTAGAGTTAGAAATGCCCAGTTGAAAACCCCACCACATCCATATGTTTTCATAGCCCAGGTGTTCACATTCATAGTCACCCTCATTAGAATCATCAGGGCTCAGTATCCTCATAATTCATTTTTTATAATCCTCTACATGCATCTAAATTTTCTATGCCATATTTTTCTCTGGCCATACAAAAAATTATAATTTCTCTCATTCCTAAAATCTTAGATTAGTTACTCCTGTTTTTAAATTTTATGGAAATAGAAGGGCACAATATATATAATATATACCTTGTGTCTGGTTCCTTTCACTCATCGTTATCATTGTTTAATTTATCCAAGTTGTATGTAGAATTAGTGTGTTCATACTTTGTATATGCATAATGGTACATAAATATAATGGCTATATTGATTACACTTTTCTGATTTGGGGGTGGCTTTAAGTCTGGAACTACTAGGAAAGGAGACGTTAACATTCTATTACATTGATTTGCAATGTGGACATATTTTGTTTGATGAATGCTTGAGAGTTATATTGCTAGACCGTAGTTTCTGTACTGTATATATTACTGGTCAGAACTCAGACCTCCATATTTTTATTCTAATCACATGTTCCTGCATACTTGAATTGACATACTCATCTCTGCATTCTCATTACCTTGGCTTCTCACACAGTGTCATTTTGTTTCAAGTTCTTGTATTCTTTCTCTTACTCTCCTTGATTATCACATCCTCACCTTCCTGAATTATTCCCTAACATTTACAAGTAAACTAATTCCACTGATCTCAAAAAGCATATACTCGGCCCTGGCCGGTTGGCTCAGTGGTAGAGCGTCGGCCTGGCGTGCAGGAGTCCCGGGTTTGATTCCCGGCCAGGGCACACAGGAGAAGCTCCCATCTGCTTCTCCACCCCTCCCTCTTCCTCTCTGTCTCTCTCTTCCCCTCCCGCAGCCAAGGCTCCATTAGAGCAAAGTTGGCTCAGGCACTGAGGATGGCTCTGTGGCCTCTGCCTCAGGTGCTAGAATGGCTCTGATTACAGCAGAACAACAACCCCGATGGGCAGAGCATTGCCCCCTAGTGAGCGTGCAGAGTGGATCCTCGTCAGGCACATGTGGGAGTCTGTCTGACTGCCTCCTCATTTCCAACTTCAGAAAAATAAAAAAATTAAAAAAAATCCATATGCTCAGTAATAGCATTCCATTCCTAAAACATAGAATATATGAACACAAAAAAATCCATATTTATAGGAAATTCATTTTACACACATAAATATGTCGTGACTAACAGACATACATTACATATCATCCTCAGTCACACAAAATTCATGTACATATATTCAAAATCACACACACCAAACCAATCACACATTAAAAACTGACCCAGTAAAACCAACATGTTATGCACTTAAACACAAAGTACATTACATTCAACATTCCATTTGGCTACAAATGTGAATTATATATACACCAGAAATATTTGTGAGACACAGAAATATTCATGAGACATATTTCAATAATTTCTAGTGTGCATGGTTAACACTGAAACAAAAACAATGACATTATAATGCAGTTAATTTTTGCAAAGAAAATGTATCTTTACATTTCTGTACATATATCTACAACATAGATATCAATATAAATAGATATATGTACAGAATTCTACATAAAAATTCCAACAAATATTTTTGAATTGTACCATTTTTCATGAGGAAATTAAGTTGATATCCAATGTTTAGTTTATGCATACTACCTTTCAGGCAGGGTTCAAAGTTTTTATAATTTCTATAGATCAACTGAAATTTCATATACAAGGTAACTAATCCCACAGACATCCCTCTTTCCCAATATTTTAATAAGTGTTTACTTATATTTTGGTGTACATGGAATTTTAAATGGGAACATCACCTTAATTACTATGAGACCAATGTCACAGTGGTAATGATGTCTGAAAAATAATGTCCACTAAACATGTATTTTTTGAATTGACACAGATCATAGCAAATACCTCATCTCAAATTTCTTTTTTCTTTTTTTATTCAATTCTCCAGAAGGTGAATTAGTTGTGGAGGTCCCACCACCTGGACAGAGAGCAGATGAAAACTTATCAACAGAATGTTTCTCTTCTGTCGCCTCTGCATCCAAGCGTCCCCGACCTGCTGAGGATGGTAAGGAATATACAGTTGGAATCTGAGCTTAGACAACAGACAAAGCTGAGCTGCTTGGCCCAGTATCTACTGATTTCACTCTCCCCTCAAAAACAGGAAAGGGCTACAGGGCAGAGAGACTAGTAGTAAGGCTTCTGCACAGGGACATGTAGGAAGTATACCTTCAAAGACAAGGCGAGGTGCCCTCAGCACACACTTTCAACATAGCAACACTGGAACAGCTGTGGGTGACGTAATGGACTGAGCTGATACGTTACTGGGAGTGTCATCACAACCTGCCCCCTCAGATGAGCACTGACTCGTATCCTCACACACACTCATACGTCTCTACCCTTCACACAAGGTATGGCACTGCTTCTCTTATTTTCACATCTTCTCACAAATACAAGCCTTCATTCTCCATCTACCCCTCCCCTTTCTTTACTAGCATCACACAGTTACACCCTCACCTTCATTCCTTCACACAATCATTTCAGACTCACACAATTACAATTAATTCCATAAATAATTTGCATCCCCTCACACAGATAACCTGTTTTAAATCTCTCATCCTTGGCCAACCTCTAGAAAATGCACATGTCCTACTGGACACAATCTTTACTCTCTTGCCTTTGTAATGCATATGCCCCTTTACAAAGCCTCAGACTTTCATACAAATGCTCATTCTGAGAGCTACAATCACAACCTAACACTCTTAAATCGTATCATCTCACTCTGAGAACAGTGCCCACTGCTGCACTGTTCACATGTGTTGTCACACCTCTAACAAACATGCACACTCATTCGCCATCCCATTACCAACATCAACAATGCTCACCAGATATGTCTCAGACATACACACAGCTCCACTAGAACATTCATTTAATGCTACATCCTCATTCCACAGAGTTACATCATGTAAATCACTCAATATATGCATAACATAGTGAGAATTCTGAAATATCACACAGAGATGAACATTCACCTACATGACATGGCCATCTTTACCACTACAGACTCCACATACACAGTCTAATTATCTTCTGTTTAAAATATTCACTCCTAGGTATCCCAGAAATACATCAAAATTATTCATGCATTAAAAAACCCAAAATGCCTGTATCCCAGTCACCTAGTAAAGGCCAGAGTCCAGAGGAGCACACAGGAGCTTTGTACAGCAATGTCTAGAAGTGGCTCATGTCATTTCCAGTTACTTCCAGTCATTTCCATTGTAGACACTCAATCACATGGTCAAAACTACCTGCAAGGGAAGTTGATACATGTTTTTATGGTTTTCAGTCTCAGTAGAAAGAAGACACCAGTTTCTTCCATTTACTAAAAAACTTATTTGTGCACAATCCAGTCACCTATGATTGTCATTGATACAATCAATATCACTGTGCATTTAAATGTATGGTAGTAAATATATTACATTAGGACCTAATCAGGCAGTGGCACATTAGATAGAGTGTTGGAATGAGACTCAGAGGACCCAGGATCGAAACTCTGAGGTCATGAGCTTGAGTGCAGGCTCATCTAGTTTGAGCACGACCTCAACAACTTGAGTGCACGGTCGCTGGCTTGAGCGTGGGATCATACACATGACTCCATGGTCACTGGCTTAAAGCCTAGGGTCGATGGCTTGAGTCCAAGGTTGCTGGCCTGAGCAAGGGGTCACTTGCTCTGCTGTAGCACCCTGTCAAACCACATATGAGAAAGCAATCAATGAACAACTAAGGTGCTGCAATGAAGAACCAATGCTTCTCATCTCTCTCCCTTCCTGTCTGTCTAGCCCTCTCTCTGTCTGTCCTCTCTGTCTCTGTCTAAATATATATGTATATATTACACTATCCATGAAGATGGAGGACATTTGTGCTCACTCAAGAATCACATAGCAGACTCCTGTTGTTTGTTACCTGGACAAATAAACACACAAATAACTATAATGGACTAACCCTATTATTTTTATTTAATTTCTCTTCAGAGCTGAATTTAGAAGATGCACTGCAGCAAAAACAAAACACAGTGGCCCCAACTCAAACCAAGAATGATTCAGAGATTTCTTCCTCCTCAGATGACTTCATCTACCTTTCTACTGATGATGAGCTAACAGGTGCTGATTAGAGTAACTACTGAATAGGATGCAAAGGGAGGTTGGGACCTAAAAAGAACCCAGAGGTGAGCTGAGTGATTCTGCCCATTAGTTGATACAAGGCTGCCCAGTATATAAAAAACCTCAAAATGCTCTGCACCTCTGGCCATTTGGCTCAGCGGTAGAGCATCTGCCCAGCTTGGGGAAGTCCCAGGTTTGATTCCCAGCCAGGGCACACAAAAAAAGTGCCCATCTGCTTCTTCCCCCGTTGCCCCTCTCCTTTCTATCTCTCTCTTCCCCTCCCGCAGCCAAGGCTCCATTGCAGCAAAGTTGGCCTGGACACTGAGGATGGCTCTATGGCCTTTGCCTCAGGTGCTAGAATGGCTCCCACTGCAACTGAGCAAGGCCACAGATGGGCAGAGCATCTCCCCCGGTGGGCATGCTGCGTGGATTCCAGTTGAGCGCATGTAGCAGTCTGTCTACAGACTACCTACCTGCTTCTAACTTTGGAAAAATACAAAAAAAAATGCTTCTGCATCTTCTTTAATGTGAGCACCAGTGGAAGCAATAAAGTCCAAGGGGAAAACACCTACAAGGCCATGGAAAGCCAAGGAGATCATAGGAGAACAGTGTTATATTAGTGGAAATAATGGGAGATACAGCATGCGAGGTTATGAGAGAAATATTGAAGAACATTTGACTGTGAGTCAAACAGGGACCCATTATATTACCAGGAAAGTGTGAACACACTCATAACCTTGAAAAGTCGAAAGTGGTAGGATCCTGAAACACAGAAATTGAGGTAGAATAAAGAAATAGACAGTTGAAAACTCAGTTTTTATTCTAGCATATTATCTTTCAGGCATGGTTTTTAGCTCCAAAAATATCCCATACAAGATACCTAATCCAACTGAGATTCATCAAGCACAAAATTTTAATCAGTGTTTACTCATATTTGGGAATAATACAATTTTATATGGAAAAGCCAACTGAATTTTGATGAGAGCAAGTGTCGTGTGTGAAAATAATGCCTGACATGTAATGTCCAAACGTTATATTTTTACACAGACACAGATAGCAGAAAAAGTCTCATCTCAATATTCAATATTTATTCCATTTTCCAGAACTCTGGGACCCAGAAGGATTTGCCGCTTTGTGTCAGTCAAAGCGGAAGGCCAAAGAGGCTGCTCGGAGAGCAAGAAAAAAACCTTCATCCTTAAGAGGGGACCCATCTACATCCAAGAGTCCCCATCCTGTTGACGACGGTAAGGAATATACAGAGGTGCGATCTGAGCTTGGACATGAGATGCAGCCGAGCCTATAACTCAGTCTTTACTTACTTCACTTTACCCTCAAAAACAGGGAAGAGCTACAGAGCAGACAGATGAGGACTAGCAATTCTGCACAGGGACACATAGGTAGTGTGCCTTCAGTGACAAGGCAAGGAGCTTCTACACAAACTATCAGCAGAGCAACACAGGGACAGCTGTGGGTTACATAGTGGACTGAGCTGATATGTGAGTGGGAGTGTCATCACAACCTGCCCCCTCAGATGAGCACTGACTCGTATCCTCACACACACTCACACGTCTCTACCCTTCACACAAGGTATGGCACTGCTTCTCTTTCTTCCACATCTTCTCACAGATACACAAGCCTCCATTCCCCATTGATCCTCCCCCTTTTTTTATTAGCATCACATAGTTACACCCTCACCTTCACTCCTTCACACAGTCATTTCAGACTCACATATATACAATTAATTCCACAAAAGATTCACACTCCCTCATGTAGATAACCTGTAGAAATCCCTCATTCTCGGCCAAACTCTAGAAAATGCACATGCCCCACTCTGCATGACCTTTTTTCTATTATCTTTCTTATGCGTTGTCCCTCCACCTCCAAGACTCCAACCTGCATAAAGATGCTCATTCTGAGAGCTACACTCATGTCCTAACACTGCATCTTACAATCTCACTCTGAGAACAGGGACCTCTCCTGCACTGTGCACATGTGCTGTCACACCACGAACAAACGTGTACATCCATTCACCATGCCCTTTTACCAACCTCAACAATGCTCACCAATAATGTACCAGAACATACACACACACACACAACCACACTAGAAATACATCCAATACTTCATCCTCATTCCACAGAATTACATCATGTAAATCACTCAATATATACATAACATACAGAGAATTCTGAAATATCACAGTGATGAACTTTCACTCAACATGCTCACACAGGGCATGGCCATCATTACCACTACAGACTTCACACATAATCTACTTGTCTTCTGTTTGAAATTTTTATTCTTAGGAATCCCAGCACCATATCAAACTCTTTCATGTATTGGAACCCCCGAAATGCCTGTTTCCAAGTATGCTAGGAAAGGCAATAGCCTGGAGGGGCAAAAAGGAGGTATGTATGGCAATACCTAGATGTGGCTCATATCATTCCAATCATTTCTTTTGTAGAATGCCATCACATGGTATAAACTAACGGTAACAAAACCTGTTAATCATAATATGGTTCTACATCTCAGCACAAAAGAGACAGCATTCTGTTTCATTTACTAAGAAGCTTCTTTGTGCAAACCCAGTCAGGCATGGAATTAACCGACAAATCAATATCACTGTGCATTTACAGGTTCCATACTAACCGTGCTACACAATCCGAAAGATGGAGGTCGTGTGAGATCACTCATATGATTACATAGCAGACTCCTATTATTTGTTACTTGGACAAATAAATACACAAATAACTATCATGGACTATATATACCCTTTTATTTTTATTTAATTTCTCAGCAGAGCTGAATTTACAAGAAGATGAACTGCAGCAAAAACAAAACACAGTGGCCCCAACTCAAACCAAGAATGATTCGGAGATTTCTTCCTCCTCAGATGACTTCATCTACCTTTCTACTGATGATGAGCTAACAGGTGCTGATTAGAGTAACTACTGAATAGGATGCAAAGGGAGATTGAGACCTAAAAAGTACCCGGAGGAGAGCAGAGTGATTATGCCCATTAGTCGATACAAGGCTGGCTAGTATATAAAGAACTACAAAATGCTTCTGCATCCCTGGCCATTTGTCTCAGCGGTAGAGCGTCTGCCCAGCTTGTAGAAGTCCCAGGTTTGATTCCCGGCCAGGGCACACAGGAAACGCACCCATCTGGTTCTCCACCATTGCCACTCCCAATTCTATCTCTCTCTTTCTCTCATGCAGCCAAGGCTCCATTGCAGCAAAGTTGGCCTGGGCACTGAGGATGGCTCTATGGCCTTCGCCTCAGGTGCTAGAATGGCTCCCACTGCAACTGAGCAAGGCCACAGATGGGCAGAGCATTGCCCCCGGTGGGCATGCTCGGTGGATTCCAGTCGGGCGCATGTAGCAGTCTGTCTACAGACTACCTACCTGCTTCTAACTTTGGAAAAATACAAAAAAAAATGTTTCTGCATCTTCTTTAATGTGAGCGCCAGTGGAAGCAATAAAGTCCAAGGGGAAAACACCTACAAGGCCATGGAAAGCCAAGGAGATCATAGGAGAACAGTGTTATATTAGTGGAAATAATGGGAGATACAGCATGAGAGGTTATAAGAGAAATACTGAAGAATATTTGACTGTGAGTCAAATAGGGACCCATTATATTACCAGGAAAGTGTGAACACACTCATAACTTTGAAAAGGCCGAAAGTGGTAGGATCCTGAAACACAGAAATTGAGGTAGAATAAAAAAATAGAGAGTTGAAAACCCAGTTTTTGTTCTAGCATATTATCTTCCAGGCATGGTTTTTAGCTCCAAAAATATCCCATACAAGATACCTAATCCAATTGAGTTGAGATTCATCGAGCACAAAATTTTAATCAGTGTTTACTCATATCTGGGAATAATACAATTTTATATGGAAAAGCCAAATGAATTTTGATGAGAGCAAGTGTCGTGTGTGAAAATAATGCCTGACATGTAATGTCCAAACGTTATATTTTTACACAGACACAGATAGCAGAAAAAGTCTCATCTCAATATTCAATATTTATTCCATTTTCCAGAACTCTGGGACCCAGAAGGATTTGCCACTTTGTGTCAGTCAAAGCGGAAGGCCAAAGAGGCTGCTCGGAGAGCAAGAAAAAAACCTTCATCCTTAAGAGGGGACCCATCTACATCCAAGAGTCCCCATCCTGTTGACGACAGTAAGGAATATACAGAGGTGCAATCTGAGCTTGGACATGAGATGCAGCCGAGCCTATAACTCAGTCTTTACTTACTTCACTTTACCCTCAAAAACAGGGAAGAGCTACAGAGCAGACAGATAAGGACTAGCAATTCTGCACAGGGACACATGGGGAGTGTATGCTGCCCCACACAAAAAGAACCTCAAAATGCTTCTGCATCTTCTTTAATGTGAGCACCAGTGAAACCAAGAAATTAAAAAAACAAAAACAAAAAACTTTTTACAACACTTTAAATGACTGGAGGAAGCCAGTAAGATTAGAGGAGAACAGTGTTATACTTGAGGAAATACTTGGAGAAGAAACTAAGGAAATGGGAGTTTTCTCAGAATAACATGAAAGAATATGTTAGTATAAGCCTGATGAAGGAATGTTACATTTCATGGAGGATGTGAAAGCACTAATATCGTAAAATAAGACCAAAGTTGTAGGATCCCTTAGAACTGAACTTAAGGTAGAGTATACAGATGCCCACTGGAAGACCTACCACATCCACACATTTTCACAGCCCAAGTGTTCACATTCATACTCAGCCCTCATCAGACCCATCGGCACTCATATCCCATCGTTTGTTTCCTTACACTCTACCACATGCATCAAAATTCTCGGCACTCTAATTTTCTCCTTACCATACAAAGATTAATAATTTCTCAAACTTTTAAGACCATATTAGTTATACCTGTTTTAAATTTTATAGCAATGGAAGAGCACAATATAAACTTTTGTTATATAATTTATCACTGTTGCATGTGGCATGACTATAATTTCTTTACTGTTTACACTCTTCTAAGCTTTTGGTTGCTTTCAGTATGGGACTACTTGACAAGATGTTCTTAACATTCTATTACATTGATTTGCACTATGGACACATTTCTGTTTGTTGAAAGCATAAGAGTTAGATTGCGTGGCCTCAGTGTCCAGATTATGTCCTATGCCCTTCAGAACTCGGAACCTCCATACTTTTATTTTCTAATGCAATCACAGGTTACTGCATACATAACCTTACACACTCTTCTCTACACTCTCATTTAACCTGCCTCCTCACTCAGCGCCTTTTGCAATGCCCAGGTATTTTTTTCTCTTATACTCCTGGATTTTCACATCCTCTCATCCTTTAATTTTATCTCATATTTTACAAATATACTAATTCCTCCAGTTTCAAAAGAATATGGTCAGTAAGACGTTCTATATCTAAATCACAATATATATATATATCACAATTCACAGTTACAGGAAATGTAATCCACACATAACTAACACACAAACCAAACGCACATTCTATCCTGTCACACAAAACTTATCCCATTTGCATATTTGCAAACACCAATATTCACCCTAACCATGACCCAGTGTTAATCAACACCTCATGAACTTAAACACAAAGCATATTACATTCATCATACCCTTTTGCTACAAACGTGAATAAAACATACACTAGACACATTCATGAGAGATGATGATAATCTTAAATAATTTAATAATGACCAGTGAGCATATTTAACACTGAAACAAGAAAAGTGATATTATACTAATTTTTAATTTCAACAAAAGTTAAATTATATCTATACATTGTTCTCTATATCTGTATTAACACAGATTTTAAAATGTGTGTGTGTGTGTGTGTGTGTGTCTGGGTGTGTGCAGATTTCTTTATAAAATATATACCACATATCCCCAAATTATATAATTTTTCGTGAGGGAATTGAGTTGACATCCAATTTCTACTTTCTCAACACTATCAGGCATAATTATAAGTTTTTGATGCTCTGTATAAATCTTCAGAATTATCACATACAAAATTTCTAATCCCAATGACAACCATCAAGCTCAATATTTTAATTTGTGCTTACTTATATTTCTGAGTAAATAATTGTTCTTTTTTAGTGAGGGAAAGTGTTCCTTTTTAGAGAGAGACTCCACCAAGTACCCTACCTGAATCAACCTGGTAGCCCACTACTGGGCGATGATGCTCTGTCCATCTGGAGTCATTGCTCTGTTGCTAAGCAACCGAGACTTTTTTATTTTTTTATTGCCTTAGGTGGAAGCCACAAAGGCCACAAAGTCAACGTCAGTGCCTGAGGCCAACTTGAAGGCAACTCGCTCAAACCATTCAAACCATGGCTGCTGGAGGGGAAGAGAGAGACAGAGAGAGAAAAGAGAGGGGGGGAGGGGGGGAGAAGCAGATGCTCACCTCTCCTCTGTGTCCTGACAGGAAATTGAACCTGGGACATCTACATGCCTGGCCAATGCTGTATCACTGACTAAACTGACTAAGGATGTAAAAAAAATTTATATTAGTCACCTTAATTTCTATGCAAGCAAGTGTGATACGTGCTATAGATACCTGGCATATAATGTCCACTTAGCGTATATTTTTTGAATTGACACAAACTTCACAAAATTTTACATCTTAATATTTCTTATATAATTCAATTTCTCAGACCTTGCATCAGCTGGGGAGGTCCCACCATCTGAACAGACAGCAGGAGAAAATCACTCATCCTCAGGAGATTTAATGGGGAACGCCTCTACATCCCAGCATCCCCGTCCCATGGAGAAGGGTAAGTAATATACACAGGTGGGGTCTGAGAGTAGATATGAGATGGTCCTGAGCTTCTCAGCCCAGTATCTACCGATTTCACAGTCCTCTTTAAAACAGGAAAGAGCTATAAGGCAGAGGAACTAGTACTGAGGCTTCTGCACAGGGACATATATGAGTGTACTTTCAATGACAGTGCAAGGTGCCTGACCACAAATTTTCAACACAGGATCACTGGGACAGCTGTGGGTGATGAAGTAAACAGTGCCCATGTAAGAGAGACAGTCATCATGAACTGTCCCCTCAGATGAGCACTAACTCATATCCTCACACACACACACACACACACACCTCTTAACCTTCATACAAGTTATACCTCCATTTCTCCTTTATTCACTTTTCTTCTCAAATTCACAAGCCTTCCTTTCCCATCTCTAGTAGAATTATGTAGATATGTGCTTAATTTCATTCTTTTACACAATCACTTCAGACTCACATATTTACACCTAATTCCATAAATAATTCACATCCCCTCACACAGATAACCTGTTTACAATCTCTCAACCTCAGTGAAACTCTAGAAAACAAATTCCATTAATGAAATTGAACTCTCCTCCACTGCATAATCCATGTTGCTGCAGCTACAAAGCCTCAGGCCTTCATGAAGATGCTCATTCTGAGAGCTACACTCACTTTCTCTATATTCTGAGTCTTGCGATCTCACTGAGAACAGGACCCACTCCAGCACTGTGCACATGTGCTATCACACCACTAACAAACATTCACACTCATTTGCCATCTCCTTCTACCAACATCAACAAAACTCAACAGATATGTTCCAGAAGGTACACACAACACCATCAGAACATAAATTCAATCCTACATTCTCATTCCCACAATATAATACCATGTAAACAACTCAAATTCTGAAATATCGCATAAATGTGAACTTTCACCCACATGCTCACATGTGCATGGCCATCCTTACAACTACAGACTTCATACATATTCAGCTTGTCTTCTGCTCACAAATTTCATTCCTAGAAAACCATCAATTACATCAAAATGTGTCCTGTCTTGGAATCCCCAAAATACCTTTATCCCAGGCAGCTAGGAAAGGCTAGAACACAAGGTGTTTGTATGGCGATGCCTAGAACAGGGTCATGTCATTTCCAATCATTTCCATTGTAGAAACGCATTCACATGGCCAGACTATCTGCAAGGGAAACTGAAATTGAACTTTAGTTCTATCTCTACGTAGAAAGGAGGCAGCATTCTGTTCAATATACTAACAAGCTTACTTGAGCAAACTCAGTCACGCATGATATTCACTGACACAATCAATATCACTGTGCATTTACAGGTTACATACTAACCATGCTACACTATTCATGAAGATGGAGGCTGTGTGTGCTCACTCGACAATCCATAGGAAACTCTTATTTTTGTTCCTTGGACAGAAAGAACACACAGATTAAAATCATGGACCTTATTTTTATTATTTTTATTTAATTTCTCATCAGACCTGAATTTACGAGATGATGCTTTGCAGCGAAGACATGACACAGTCGCCCAAACTCAAACCCAGAATGATAGGGAGGTTTTCTCTACATCAGATGAATTCACGGACATTTCTTCAGAAGATGAGCTCTCAGGTGCTATAACAGGGAATTACTGAATAGGAAGCAAAGGGAGGTTGGGATCTAGAAGGAGACCAGAGATGAGTGAAATGATTATGTTTCTTTTTTTTTTTTTCTTTTTTGCATTTTTCTGAAGCTGGAAACGGGGAGGCAGTAAGACAGACTCCTGCATGCACCCAACCGGGATCCACCCGGCACGCCCACCAGGGAGCGATGCTCTGCCCATCTGGGGCGTCACTCTTTCATGATCAGAGCCACTCTAGCACCTGGGGCAGAGGCCAAGAAGCCATCCCCAGCACCCGAGCCATCTTTTGCTCCAATGGAGCCTTGGCTGCGGGAGGGGAAGAGAGAGACAGAGAGGAAGGAAAGGGGGAGGAGTGGAGAAGCAGATGGGTGCCCTGGCTGGGAGTCAAACCTGGGACTTCCGCACGCCAGGCCGACGCTCTGCCACTGAGACAACCGGCCAGGGCCATGATTATGTTTCTTGAAGATAAAAGGCTGCCCAGTACATAAAAATACAAACAAACAATTCAACAGACTTCTGCGTGTTTTTTTATGGGTGCTCCAGTAGCAACAATATTTTTCCAAGAAAAAAAGAACACTTTATAGGACTGTAGAAGACCAAAAATGAACAGAGGACACGAATGTTATATTTGAGGACATACTAGTAAAAAGGACTAAGGGGATGAGAGTTTTCTCAGAGTAACTTGAAAGACTATGTTAACATAAACCAGACTAGGACATGTTATATTACATGGAGGGTGTGCAAGTACTAAAAACTGAAAACAGGACCAAAGTGGTAGGATCCTCCAGAAGTAAACTTGAAATACAGAGGTGTACACTTGAAGACCCTTCCATATCCACATGTTTTCACAGCCCAAGTGTTCACATTCATACTCAGCCCTCAGCAGACCCATCGGCACTCCATCCCCATAGTCTGTTTCCTTACACTCTACCACGTGCATCGAAACTCTCTGCACTCTAATTTTTTCCTTACCATACAAAGATTAATCATTTCTCAAACTGTTAAGATTGTCGATTAGTTATACCTGCTTTAAATATTACAGAATGAAAGGGAACAATATAGACTTTTATTCTGGTTTATTTCACTCATCATCATATTTCTGCAATTTATTTCAGTTGAATTGGCATGACTAATAATATCTTTACATATTATACTCTTTTCTGACATGGGTTGCTTTCAGTCTGGGACCACCTGACAAGATGTTTTTAACATTCTATTACATTGATTTGCAATATGGGCACATTGCTACTTGATGAATCCTTAAGAGATAGATTGCTAGGCTTCAGTGTCCAGATTCTGTCCTATGCCCTTCAGAACTCAGAACCTCCATACCTTTATTTTCTAATGCAATCATGTGCTACTGCACACATAACTTTGCACATACTTGTCCTCACTCTCATTTCCTCTGCCTCCTCACACAGTGCCTCTTCTAATGCCCAGGTGTATTTTCTCCTATAATCCTTGATTTGCACATTGTCACGTTCCTTAATATTCCCTCATATTTTAGAAATCCACTAATTGCACATGACTCAAGAGAATATGCTCAGTAAGACATTCTATATCTAAAGCACACAACCCATAATTACAGGAAATGTAATGTACACACTTAAAAATGTGTGTAGCTAATACACAAACACCAAGAAAACATTCTAATCTCAGTCACACAAAACTCATCACATTTTGAGATTTAAAAATAACAATAAGTCACACATTAAACCTTGACCCAGTGTTAACCAATACTTTGTGAACTTAAACACAAAACACAATACATTCACCATGAGCTTTTGCTACAAAAGTGAATAATATACACACCAGACACATTCATGAGAGATGGTGATAATCTTAAACATTCAATAATGACCACTGGACATGTTTAACATTGAAACAAGGAAAGTGACAGAACTGTTAATTTCAGTAAAAATAAAACTTTATTTATACATTGTTTTCTATATCTATACATACAAAGACTCTACTATTAGTATACATCTTTTTATATGTGTGTGTGTGCAGAATTCTTCATAAAATTTCCACCACATATCACCAATTTATATAATTTTTCATGAGGGAATAGAGTTGACATCCACCTTTTAGTTTCTAAATACTGTCTTTCAGGCAAAATTATAAATTTTTTATGCTCTGTATAAATTTCCAGAATTATCACATACAAAATTTCTAATACCACTGGCATCTATTAAGTACAATATTTTAATAATTGCTTAGATATATTACTGAGTAAATGAAAAATTTTTTTAGTAAAAGAAGGGGAGGCAAGGGAGACACACTCCTACAAGTGCTTTGAGCAAGATCTATCACTTTTCTTTTGTGACAGAGACAGAGAAAGAGAGATAGATAGAGGGACAGATAAGGACAGACAGGCATGAAGGGAGAGAGATGAAAGACATCAATTTTTCATTGAGGTACCTTAGTGGTTCATTGATTGCTTTCTCATATGTGCCTTGAACGGGGGGCTAAAGCAGATCGAGTGACCCCTTGCTCAATCCATGGACCTTGGGTTCAAGCTGGTGAGCTGTGCTCAAACCAGATGAGCCCACATTCAAGACGGCAACCTCAGGATTTTGAACCTGGGTCCACAGTGTCCTAGTGCGATGCTCTATCCCCTGCACCACTGCTTGGTCAAAGTATAAATGAAATTTTAAAAAAGAAAGTCACCTTAATTTCATTGCAAGCAAGTGTCATGTGTGGTAATGATGCCACACCTATAATGTCCACTTAACGTATATTTTTTGAATTGACACAAACTCAGAAAATATCGCATCTTAATTTTTTACTTCTTTTTTCTTTCTTTTTGTATTTTTCTGAAGCTGGAAACGGGAAGAGAGAGTCAGACAGATTACCGCATGCGCCCAACTGGGATCCACCCGGCACGCCCACCAGGGGGCGATGCTCTGCCCCTCATGGGGGTCACTCTGTTGAAACCAGAGCCACTCTAGCGTCTGGGGCAGAGTCCAAGGAGCCATACCCAGTGCCCGGGCCATATTTGCTCCAATGGAGCCTCGGCTGCGGGAGGGGAAGAGAGAAACAGAGAGAAATGAGAGGGGGAGGGGTGCAGAAGCAAATGGGCGCCTCTCCTGTGTGCCCTGGCCGGGAATCGATCCTGGGACTTCTGCACGCCAGGCCGACGCTCTACCACAGATCCAACTGGCCAGGGCATTTCTTTTTTAATATAATTCAATTTCCTCCTGACATCTGGTGGCACAGTGGATCAAGCTTCAACCTGGAAAACTAAGGTCACAGGTTCAAAATCCTGGGCTTGCCTGGTCTAGGCACATATGGCAGTTAATGCTTCCTGTTTCTTCCCATCTCTCTCTCTCTCTCTCTCTCTCTCTCTCTCTCTCTCTCTCTCCTCTGTAAAATGCATACATAATTAAATTAATATAATTCTTTTCCCTAGACCTTGAATCAGCTGTGGAGGGCTCACGATCAGGACAGGCAGCAGCAGCAGATCATTCATTTACAGGAGATTTAACAGGAAACTCCTCTACATCCCAGCATCCCCGTCCCATCGAGGATGGTAAGGAATATACACAGGTGGGATCTGAGCTTGGACAAGAGATGGCCCTGAGCTTCTCAGCCCAGTATCTGCCTATTTCACTGTCCCCTCGAAAACAGGAGAGAGAAAAAAGGCAGAAGGAATAGTACTGAGGCTTCAGCACAGGGACACATAGGGAGTGTACTTTCAATGACAGGGCACAGAGCCTCACCACACATTTACAACACAGGATCACTGGGACAGCTGTGGATGACATAATAGAGAGCGCAGATATGTGAGCTAGAGTGTCATCACTACCTGTCCCCTCAGATGAGCACCAACTCTCTCTCTCTCTTTCTCTCTCTCTCTCTTTCTCTCTGTAACACACACACACACACACACACACACACACACACACACACACACAATCTAAACCCCTGCACACAAGGTATGGCCCGTTTCTCATTTATTCACATTTTCCCTCAAATATACAACCCTTTTTCCCCCATCTACCCTTCCCCTTCTCTAGTACCATTATGAAGATATGCGCTTAATTTCATTCCTTCACACAAGCATTTCAGACTCATACATATACAAATAATTCCACAAATACTTCACATGCCCTTACATAGATAATCTGTTTAAAATCTCGCATTCTCAGCCAAACTCTAGAAAACAGATTTCCTTGATAAATTTGAACTCTCCTCTGTTGCCTTTCTAATCCATATGTCCCTTTAGCTACAAATCCTCAGATCTTCATACGGATGCTCACTGTGAGACCTACACTCATGTCCTCTAATACTCTAATACATACACTCTCACTCTGAAAGCAGGTCACATTCCTGCACTGTTCACATGTGCTGTCACACCACTAACAAACATGCACATGCTCATTCTCCATCTCATTCTACCGACATCAAGAAAATTCACCGGATATGATCCAGAAGGTATACACACCACCACCAGGACAAAAATTCAATGCTACATTCTCATTCCCACAATATGATACCATATAAACACCTCAAGTTATGCGTACCATAAAGGGAATACTGAAATATCATATAAACATGAACTTTTACCCACATGCTCACATGTGCATGGCCATCCTTACAACTACAGACTTCACACATATTCAGCTTGTCTTCTGCTCATAAATTTCATTCCTATAAAACCATCAATTACATCAAAATGTGTCCTGTCTTAGAATCCCGAAAATACCTTTATCCCAGGCAGCTAGGAAAGCAAGAGCCCGGAAGGGCACACAAGGTGTTTGTAGGACGATGCCTAGAACTGGCTCATGTCATTTCCAATCATTTCCATTGTAGAATCGCATTCACATGGCCAGACTATCTGCAAGGGAAATTGAAATTGTACTTTAGTTCTATCTCTACGTAGAAAGGAGGCAGCATTCTGTTCCATTTACTAACAAGCTTATTTGTGCAAACTCAGTCACCCATGATATTCACTGACACAATCAATACCACTGTGCATTTACAGGTTCCAATCTAGCCATGCTACACTATTTACAAGATGGAGGCTGTGTGTGCTCACTTGACAATCCATAGCAACTCTTATTTTTGTTCCTTGGACAGAAAGAACACACAGATTAAAATCATGGACCTTATTTTTATTTTTTTTATTTAATTTCTCAGCAGACATGAATTTAAGAGAAGATGCTTTGCCGCGAAGATACAACACAGTGGCCCAAAATCAAACCCAGAATAATTGGGAGGTTGTCCCTACTTCTGATGAATTCATCTACATTTCTTCGGAAGATGAGCTCTCAGGTGCTATAGGGGGAATTACTGAATAGGAAGCAAAGGGAGGTAGGGATCTAGAGAGAGCCCAGAGATGAGTGGAGTGATTCTGTTCCTTTTAGATAAAAGGCTGCCCAGTATATACAAAAAAACAAAAAAAAAAACACCCCACAAAAGACTTCTGCTTGTTCGTTAATAGGAGCTCCAGTGGAAGCAGTATTTTTCCAAGAACTAAAAAGAATACTTTATCTGACTGTAGAAGGCCAAGGTGATCAGAGGACAACAGTGTTATATTTGACAAAATACTAGTAAAAGGGACTAAGGGGATGAGAGTTTTCTCAGAATAACATGGAAGAATATATTAATATAAGACAGACGAGGGCATGGTACCCTACATGGAGGGTATAAAAGCACAAAAAAACTTAAAACAGGACCAAAGTGGTAGAATCCTTTAGAAGTGAACTTGAAATACAGAGATGCCCACATGAAGACCTACCACATCCACATGTTTTCATAGCTCAGTGTTCACATTCATACTCAGCCCTCAGCAGACCCATCGGCACTCAATCCCCATAGTCTGTTTCCTTCCACTCGACCACATGCATCGAAATTCTCTGCACTCTAATTTTCGCCTTACCATACAAAGAATAATGATTTCTCAAGCTTTTAAAACCATAGATTAGTTATACCCGCTTTAAATTTTATGGCAATAGAAGGCCACAATATATACTTTTGTTGTGGTTTATTTCACTCATTATCATATTTCTGCGATATATTTGTTACATTGGCATGACTATCCTTTCTTTACTGATGATACTCTTCTAAGCTTTGTGTTGTTTTCATTCTGGGACCACTTGACAAGATGTTCTTAACGTTCTATTACATTGATTTACATTATGGAAACATTGCTACTTGATGAATCCTTAAGTGTTAGATTGCTAGGCTTCAATTTCCAGATTCTGTACAATCTCTTCAAAACCTAGACCTCCATACCTTTATTTCCTAATGCAATCACGTGTCCCGGTCCACATAACTTTGCACATCCATCTCCACACTCTCATGCATTCTGCCTCCTCACACAGAGCCTCTTCCAATGCCCAGGTATATTTTCTCTTTTAACCTGGATTTTCACATTGTCACGTTCCTTAATATTCCCTCATATTTTACAAATTCACTAATTGCACCTGTTTCAAAAGAGTATGTTCATAAGACATTCTATATCCAAACCATACAATATATAATGCATATCATCCATAGTTACAGGAAAGGCATCCACACACAAAAAATGTGCAGAGCTAACACACAAACACCAAGCACACAGTCTATCCTCAGTCACACAAAACATCTTATTTACAGATTTGCAAACTCAATAAATCACACATTAAACCTTCACCCAGTGTTAACCAACACTTTGTGAACTTAAACACAAAACACAATACATCATCATGAGCTTTTGCCACAAAAGTGAGTAATATACTACCAGACACATTCATGAGAGAGGATGATAATCTGAAACGTTTCAATAATGACCAGTTAGAATGTTTAACATTGAAACAAGGAAAGTGACCTAAAAGTTCATTTCACCACAAAAATGAAAAAATATGTGTCTATACATTGTTCTCTATATCTATTAATATAGACTTTAATATATATATTTATTTCTATGTGTGTTTGTATGTGTGTATGTGTGTGTGTGGTTCATTATAAAATTTCCACCACATATCACCAAACGGTATAATTTTTCATGAGAGAATAGAGTTGACATACAACTTTTAGTTTCTGAAAACTATCTTTCAGACAAGATTGTAATTTTTTTTTTTTTTTTTCTGAAGCTGGAAACGGGGAGAGACAGTCAGACAGACTCCTGCATGCGCCCGACCGGGATCCTCCCGGCACGCCCACCAGGGGCGACGCTCTCCCCACCAGGGGGCAACGCTCTGCCCCTCCGGGGCGTCGCTCTGCCACGACCAGAGCCACTCTAGAGCCTGGGGCAGAGGCCAAGGAGCCATCCCCTGCGCCCGGGCCATCTTTGCTCCAATGGAGGCTTGGCTGCGGGAGGGGAAGAGAGAGACAGAGAGGAAGGAGGTGCAGGGTGTGGAGAAGCAAATGGGTGCTTCTCCTATGTGCCCTGGGCGGGAATCGAACCCGGGTCCCCCACACGCCAGGCCGACGCTCTACTGCTGAGCCAACCGGCCAGGGCCAAGATTGTAAATTTTTGATGCTCTGTACTAATCTCCAGAATTATCACATACAAAATTCCTAATTCCACTGACATCAATCAAACCCAAGATATATATATATTTTGTATTTTTCCGAAGCTGGAAATGGGGAGGCAGTCAGACTCCCGCATGCACCCGACCGGAATCCACCAGGTATGCCCACCAGGGGGCAATGCTCTGCCCATCTTGGGGCGTAGCTCTGCCACAATCAAAGCCATTCTAGCGCCTGAGGCAGATGCCACAGAGCCATCCTCAGCGGCTGGGCAAACCTTGCTCCAGTGGAGCCTTGGCTGCGGGAGGGGAGGAGACAGACAGAGAGGAAGGAGAGGGGGAAGGGTGGAGAAGCAGATGGGTGCTTCTCTTGCGTGCCCTGGCCGGGAATCGAACCCGGGACTCCTGCACGCCAGGCCGACGCTCTACCACTGAGCCAACCGGCCAAGGCCCAAACAAAGTATTTTAATAAGTACTTAGTTATATTTTGAGTAAATGAAACTTTTTTTTTTAATTAGAGAAGGGGAAGCAGGGAATCAGACTCTTGCTAGACCTGGGCGAGATCCACCAAGGAGCCCCACAAGGCGGCAATACTCACCCATATGCTGCTGGCTTTTGCTCCATTACGAAGCAACACAGCCTTTTATTTTTTTAGTGTTTTAGGTGGAGGCCACATAGTCATCCTCAGAGCCTGAGGCCAACTTGCTGAAACCAAACAAACCAGGCCTGGGGAAAAGGGGGGAGGGAGAGAGAGAGAGAGAAAGAGAGAGAGAGAGAGAGAGAGAGAGAGAGAGAGAAAAGGGAGGCAGTGTGGTAGCAAAGCTGATGATCACCTCTCCTGCATTCTCTGACTGGAAATCTATCTATCCCAGGACATCCACACACCCACCGACACTCTACCATTTACTAAAATGGCCTGGACTGTAAATGAAAATTTATTATTATTATTTTATTTATTTACTTTTCTGTGTGTGAGAGAGACAGAGAGAGAGAGAGACAGATAAGGACAGACAGGCAGGAAGCGAGAGAGATGAAAAGCATCAATTCTTTGTTGTAGCATCTTAGTTGCTCATTGACTGCGTTCTCATATGTACCTTGAACGGGGGGCTACAGCAGACCGAGTGACCCATTGCTCAAGCCAGTGACCTTGGGCTCAAGCTGGTGAGCTGTGCTTAAACCAGATGAGCTCACGCTCAAGTCGGCGACGTCGGGATGTCGAACCTGGATCCTCTGTGCTCTAGTGGGATGCTCTATCCTCTGTGCCACTGCCTGGTCAGAGTAAAAATGAAATTTTAAAAAAGAAAGTCACCTTAATTTCAATGCAAGTGTCATGTGTGGTAATGATGCCTCACCTATAATGTCCACTTAACATATATTTTTTGAATTAACACAAACTCAGAAAATATCTCATCTCAATTTTTTATTTTTCATATAATTCAATGTCCAGACCTTGAATCAGCTGTGGAGGGCTCACCATCAGGACAGGCAGCAGCAGCAGATCATTCATTTGCAGGAGATTTAACAGGAAACTCCTCTACATCCCAGCATCCCCGTCCCATCGAGGAGGGTAAGGAATATACACTGGTGGGATCTCAGAGTAGATATGAGACGGCTCTGAGCTTCTCAGGCCAGTATCTGCCGATTCACTGTTCCCTCAACAACAGGAAAGAGCTGCAGGGCTGAACAACTAGTACTGAAGCTTCTGCACAGGGACACATAGGGAGTGTGCTTGCAATGACAGGGCACAGAGCCTCACCACACATTTACAACACAGGATCACTGGGACAGCTGTGGGTGACATAGTAGAGAGTGCAGGTATAGAGGATCATCACAACCTGTCCCCTCAGATGAGAACTAACTCAAACACACACACACACACACACACACACACACACACACACACCTAAACCCCTTCACACAAGGTATGTCCGATTTCTCATTTATTCACATTTTCCCTCAAATACACAATCCTTTTCCCCCATGTACCCTTCCCGTTCCAGGTACCATTACGGAGATACACACTTAATTACATTCCTTCACACAATCATTTTAGACTCACACATATACAAATAACTCCATAAATACTTCACATGCTCTCACACTGATAACATGTTTGAAATCTCTCATTCTCTGCCAAACTCTAGAAAACAGATTTCCTTAATGAAATTGAACTCTCCTGTTGCCTTTCTAATCCATATGTCGCTTTATGTACAATGGCTCAGATCTTCATACCGATGCTCATTGTGAGACCTACACTCATGTCCTCTAACACTCTAATACATACAGTCTCACGCTGAAAGCAGGTCACATTCCTGCACTGTTTACATGTGCTGTCAACGCTAACAAACATGCACATGCTCATTCGCCATCCCCTTTTACCTACATCAACAAAACTCACCTGATATGTTCCAGATGGTACACACAACACCACCAGGACATAAATTTAATGCTACATTCTCATTACTATAACATTATACCATGTAAACAACTCAAATTATGCATACCTTAAAGGGAATTTTGAAATATCGCATACACGTGAACTGTCACCCACATGCTCACACGTGCATGGTCATCTTTACAACTATAGACTTTACACATATACTGCTTGTCTTTTGTTCACAGATTTCATTCCTAGAAAAACATCAATTAGGCACTGGCTGGTTGGCTCAGCAGTACAGCTTTGGCCTGGCATGTTGAAGTCCCGAGTCAATACCTGACCAGGGCATACAGGAGAAGTACCCATCTGCTTCTCCACCCTTCCTCCTCTACTATATCGCTCTCTTCCCCTCCCGCAGATAAGGCTCCATTGGAGCAAAGTAGGCCCTGGCACTGACGATGGCTCCATGGCCTCGTCTCAGGCACTAGAATGGCTCTGGTTTCAAAGAACCAACGCCCCAGATGGGCAGAGCATCGCCCCCTAGTAGGCATGCCGGGTAGGTCCCAGTCAGGTGCATGCAGGAGTGTGACTCTCTGCCTCCCTGCTTCTCACTTCAGAAAGAGATAAAATAAAATAAAAAAGTCAATTAAATCAGAATGTTTCTGGCCCTGGCCGGTTGGCTCAGTGGTGGAGCGTTGGCCTGGTGTACAGAAGTCCCGGGTTCGATTCCTGGCCAGGGCACACAGAAGAGGCGCCCATCTACTTCTCCACCCTTCCCTCTCTCCTTCCTCTCTGTCTCTCTCTTGCCCTCCCGCAGCCAAGGCTCCATTGGAGCAAGTATGGCCCGGGTGCTGGGGATGGCTCCTTGGCCTCTGCGCCAGGCGCTAGAGTGGCTCTGGTCGCAACAGAGCGATGCCCCAGATGGGCAGAGCATCACCCCCTGGTGGGCGTGCCGGGTGGATCCCAGTTGGGCGCATGCGGGAGTCTGTCTGACTGTCCCTCCCCATTTCCAGCTTCAGAAAAATACACAAAAAAAATAATATCAGAATGTTTCCTTTCTTGGAACCTTCAAAAAAACCTTTATCTCAGGTACCTAGGAAAAAGAAGAGCCCAGAGGGGCACACAAGGTGTTTGTAGGACGATGCCTAGAACTGGCTCATGTCATTTCCAATCATTTCCATTGTAGAAACGCATTCACATGGCCAGGCTATCTGCAAAGAAAACTGAAATTTCTCTAGGTAGAAAGGAGACAGCATTCTGTTTCATTTACTAACAAGCTTATTTGTGCAAAATCAGTCACCCATGGTATTCACTGACACAATCAATATCACTGTGCATTAACAAGTTCCATACTAACCATGCTACACTATTCTGAAGATGGAGGCTGTGTGTGCTCGCTCGACAATCCACAGAATACTCTCATTTTTGTTGTTTGGACAGAAAAAACAAAAAATTAAAAATATTTTTAATTTTTTTAGCAGACCTAAATTTACAAGTAGATGCTATGCAGCAAAGAGACAACACAGTCACCGGAAATCAAACTCAGAAAAACTGGGAGGTTTCTCCGACTTCAGATGAATTCATCTACATTTCTTCAGAGGATGAGCTCTCAGGTGCTATAACACGGAATTACTGAATAGGAAGCAATGGGAAGTTGGGATCTGGACAGAGACCAGAGATGAGCAGAGTGATTCTGTTTCTCATTTATAAATGCTGCCCTGTAACTTAAAAACCTCAAAAGGCTTCTGCATGTTCATTAAAAGGAGCTCCAGTGAAAGCAATTTTTTCCCAAGAACAAAGAACACTTTATAGGACTGTAGAAGGACAAGGTGAACTGGGGACAACAGTGTTATATTTGAAGAGATACTAGTCAAAGGGACTAAGATGATGAGAGTTTTCTCAGAATAACACGGAAGAATGTTAGTATAAGCCAGACAAGAGCATGTTACACTAAAAAAGCACTAAAAACTTAAAACAGGGCCAAGGTGGTAGTATACTCTAGAAGTGAACTTGAAATACGGAGATGCCACTTGAATACCCTTCCACATCCATATGTTTTCACAGCTCAAGTGTTCACGTTCATACGCACCCCTCATCAGACCAGCAGCACTCATATCTGCATCGTTTCTTTCCTTACACTCTACCACATGCATCGAAATTCTCTACATTCTAATTTTGTTCTCACCATACAAAGACTAATAATTTCTCAAACCTTTAAGACCTTAGATTAGTTATACCTGTTTTAAATTTTATGGCAATTGAAGGGCATAATATATTCTTTTGTGCTGGCTCCTTTCACTCATCATATTTCCATAATCTATCCCTGTTGCACTGGCATGACTATCATTTCTTTACTGATTATACTCTTCTAAGCTTTGTGTTGTTCATTCTGGAACCACTTGAGAAGATGTTCTTAAAATTCTATTACATTGAAAAAAAAATTCTCTTACATTCATTTGCAATATGGACAGTTGATGAACTTAAGAGTCAGATTGCTAGGCTTCAGTGTCCAGATTCTGCCCTGTCTCCTTCAGAACTCAGACTGCCATACCTTTATTTCCTAATGCAATCATGTGCTACTGCACACATAATTTTGCACATACTTCTCCACACTCTCATGTACTCTGCCTCCTCACACAGTGCCTCTTCCAATGCCCAGGTATATTTTCTCTTGTAGTCCTTGATTTTCACATTCTCCCATTCCTTAATTTTCCTTCATATTTTACAAATACACTACTAATTCTACCAGTCTCAAAAGAATATGCTCAGTAAGACATTCCATATCTAAACCACATAATATATAAAACATATAATCCATAATTACAGGGAATGCAATACACACAGTTAAAAATGTGAGGAACTGCCTGACCAGGTGGTGGCACAGTAGATAGAGTGTCAGACTGGGATGTGGAGGCCTAGGTTCGAGACCCCGAGGTCGCCAGATTGAGCGTGGGCTCATCTGGGTTGAGCAAGGCGCAACAGCTTGAGCCCAAGGTCGCTGACTTGAGCAAGGGGTTCCTCGGTCTGCTGTGTCCCCCCAGTAAAGGCACATATGAGAAATCAATCAATAAACAACTAAGGAGCTGCAATGGAGAATTGATATTTCTTATCTCTCTCCCTTCCTGTCTTTCCCTATCTGTCCCTCTCTCTGACTCTCTCTGTCTCTGCCACAAAAACAACAACAAAAAAAAAAAAAAAAACATGAGGAACTAACACAGGAACACCAAGTGTACATTCTATCTTCAGGCACACATAACTCATTCCTGTTTTGGATTTGCCAACTCCAATAAATCACACATTAAACCTTGACCCAGTGTTAACCAACACTTTATGAACATAAAAACAAAACACATTAGATTCACCATATGCTTTTACTACAAATGAGAATAATACACTAGACACACTCATGAGAGAAGATGATAATCTTAAACATTTCATAATGACCGGTGAGCATGATTAACACTGAGATAGGAAAGTGACATAATAATAAGAGTAACATTGAAACAAGGAAAGTGACATAATAGTAGTTCATTTTGGCAAAAATAAAATTGTATCTATACATTCTTCTTTCAACATTTATAATAACATAGGTTTATATATATTTATATATGTATGTGTGTGAGAGAGAGTTCTTTATTAAATTTTCACCATATATCGTAAAATTTGTATAATTTTTACGGAGAGTTGAGTTCACATCCAACCTTAAGTTTCGGAATACTGCCTTTCAGGCATCATTATAAGTTTTGATGTTCTGTATAAATCTCCAGAAATATCACATACAAAATTTCTAATTCCATTGACATCCATCAAACCCAATATTTAGTGTTTAGTTATATTTCTAAATAAATGGAATCATAAATAGGAAGGCATCTTCATTTCTATTTGAGCTAGTGTTATGTGTGTTAATGATGTCTGATATACAATATCAAATCGACATTTTTTGAATTGACAAACTACAGAAAATACCTTATCTCAATTTTTTTTTAATTAAATTTCTCAGATCTTGAATCAGCTGTGGAGGCCCAACAATCAGGACCGACAACAAGAGAAAATCATTCCTCCTCAGGAGATTTAACGGGGAACTGCTCTCTATCCCAGGATCCCTGTCCCATGGAGGAGGGTAAGAAATATACACAGGTGGGGTCTGAGCTTGAACGAGAGATGTCTCTGAGCTTCTCAGTCCAGTATCTACTAATTTCACTGTCCCCTGTAAAACAGGAAAGAGTTACAGATCAGAGGGACTTGTAGTGAGGCTTCTGCACAGGGACACATAGGGAGTGTACCTTCAATGACAGGGCAACATGCCTCAGCATAAATATCAACACAGCACACTGGGACAGCTGTGGGTAAGGTAGTGGACTGTGCTGACATGTGAGCAGGAGTATAATCACCGGTGACCTCTGATGAGCACAGACTCATGTCCTCATAATCACACACATTTCTACACCTTCACACAAGGTATGCCTCCATGTCTCCCTTATTCACTTTTCCCTTCAAATGCACAAGCCTTCCTTCCTCATTTATCCTTCCTTTTCTCTAGTAACATTAAATAGGTATGCTCTTACCTTTATTCCTTCACACAATCATTTCAGACTCATTAATTTACAACTAATTTCATAAACAGTTCACATCCCTTCACACTGGTAACATGTTTTCAATCCTCATTCTCAGCCAAAATCTAAAAAACGCACATGCCTTTAATGACAATGAACTTTCATCTGTTGTCTTTCTAAGGCATGTGTTAATTCAGCCACAAAGCCTCAGACCTTCATGCAGATGCTCATTCTGAGAGCTACACTCACCTTCGAACACTCAAAGTCTTACAATCTCACTGAGAACAGAGCCCACTCCTACACTGTGCACATGTGCTGTCACAGCACTAACAAACGTGCACACGCTCATTCTCCATCCCTTTTAACCAACATCAACAACGCTCACCAGGTTTGTCCCAAAAGGTACATGCGCCACCATCAAGACATAAACTCAATACTACACTCTCATTCCTACAAAATTATACCATGTTAACAACTCACATTATACATAACATAGAGGGAATTCGGAAATATCGCATACACATGAACTTTCACCAACGGACTCACACAGAACATGGTCATCTTTACAACTACAAACCACACACATATTCTACTTGTCTTCTGTTTCTAAATTTCTTTCCTAGAATACCATCAATTATGTCAAAATGTTTTCTGTCTTGGAATCCCCGAGATATCCTTATCCCAATCAAATAGGAAAGACAAGAGCCCAAAGCTACACACAGGGTGTTTGTATGGCGATGCCTAGAAGCGGCTCATGTCATTTCCAATCATTTCCATTGTAGAAACGCATTCACATGGCCAGACTATCTGCAAGGGAAACTGAAATTGTACTTTAGTTCTATCTCTAGGTAGAAAGGAGACAGCATTCTGTTCCATGTACTAACAAGCTTATTTGTGCAAACTCAGTCACCCATGATATTCACTGACACAATCAATATCACTGTGCATTTACAGGTTCCATAGTAACCATGCTAGACTATCCATGAAGATGGAAGCCTATTGTGTTCACTCAATAATCACATAGGAGCTCTCTTATTTGTTACTTGAACAGATAAATACACAAATGACATTCATGGTGCACATCACTATTATCTTTAATTTCTCAGCAGCCCTGATTTTACAGGAAGATACATTGCAGGAAAAACACAACACAGTGACCCAAACTCAAACCCAGAATGATTGGGAGATTTCCCCTTCTTCAGATGAATTCATCTACATTTCTTCGGAAGATGAGCTCTCAGGTGGTATAAGGGGGAACCACTGAATGGGAAGCAAAGGGAGGTTGGGATCTAGACAGAGCCCAGAGATGAGCTGAGTGAGTCTGTTCCTTGTTGATATAGGGCTGCCCAGTACAACATAACTTCAAAATTGTTCTGCATGTTCTTTAATGTGATAACCATTGGAAGCAATAAATTCCAAGGGAAAAAAAAAGAACACTTTAAATGACTGGAGGAAGCCAAGGTGATCAGAGAACAGTGTTATATTAGAGTAAATACTAGGAAAAGGAACTAAACAGATGAGTTTTCTCAGAATAACAGGGAAGAATATGTTAGTATAAACCAGATAAGGGAATGTTACATCACATGGAGGGTATAAAAGCACCAATAACTTAAAACAGGACCAAAGTCATAGGATCCTCTAGAAGTGACCTTGACCTGCAGAGATGCCCACAGGAAGACCCTTCCACATTTATATGTTTTCACACCCCAAGTGTTCACATTCATACTCAGCCCTCATTAGACCCATCAGCACTCATATCCTTATCACCTGTTTCCCACCACTGACACTACCACATACATTGAAATTCTGGGCACTCTATTTTTGCCATGAACATACAAAGACGTATAATTTCTCAAACTTTCAATACCATAGGTTAGTTATACCTGCTTTACATTTTATGGCAATGGAAGGGCACAATATATACTTTTTCTCTGGTCCCTTTCATTCATAATTATATTTCTGAACTTTATCCAATCCTGCAAGTAGCATGACCATACGGTGGTCCCTCGTTTGTCGCGGGGGTTAGGTTCCAGAACCCCCAGCAATAGGCAAAAATCCACCAACTAGCGACCTTATATTTATTTTCTTCTGTATATATACTTTAAGGCTTTATAAACCCTCCCCACGCTCTTACCAACCTTTCCCACACTGTTATTACCCTTTCCCACACCCTTATAAACACTTCCGATGCTCTTAAACAATTTCTACACTCTTAAATCTACATCATTTAACAAAATATAAAATTCTATATAGGTACTCACCAGTGAATACTAGTATGTTTTAATTAATATTTTAATATTGTTTTCAATTTTTCAGGCTACAAAATGTTCATTTTACAACAAAAATAAGTAAAATAATGAATTTATAAAAAATACCTATATATGGCAAAATCCCACAATATAGCAACAAATCCACAGTACAAAATTAGATAAGTATAATTTAAAAATCTGCAATACAGTGAGACTGCAGAATATGAACTGTGATATGGCAAGGGATGACTGTAACTCCTTTACTGACTGTACTTTCTCAGTATTTCGGTAGCTTTCAGTCTGCAACGACTTGACAAGATGTTCTTAACATTCTATTACAATGATTTGTAATATAGACACATTATTATCTCATGAATGGTTAATAGTTACATTGTCTAAATCATAAAACCTCAGTGTCCAGATTCTGTCCTATCCCCTTCAGAACTCGGTCCTGCATACATTTATTTCCTATTGCAATCACATGTTACTGCACACATAAGCTTACACATAGTTCTCTGCGCTCTCATTTACTCAGCCTCCTCACACAGTGTCCTTTTAAATGCCCAGGTATTCTTTCTCTTATAGTCCTCAATGTTCACATCCTCACGTTCTTTAATTTTCCTCGTATTTTACAAACACACTAATTTCACCGTTTTCAAAAGAATATGCTAAGTAAGATATTCCAGATATAAACCACATACTATATAAAGCACACAACCCATAGTTACAGGTAATGCAGTCCACACAATTGAAAATGTGTGGAACTAATACACAACACCAAGCGCACATTTTATTCTCGGGCACACAGAACTCATCCCGTTTTCAGATTTGCAAACACCCATTGAACTCATCCCGTTTTCAGATTTGCAAACACCCATTATGGCTAGACCCAGTGTTAACCAACACTTTATGGACATACACTCAAAACACATTACATTCACCATATGCTTTTGCTACAAATGTGAATAATACATATACTAGACACATGTAAGCGAGATGATGATAATCTTAAACATTATCATAATGACAGGTGAGCAAGTTTAACAATGAAACAAGGAAAGAGACATAATAATAATAGTTCATTTTGGCAAAAATGAAATTGTACCTATACATTGTTCTCTGTATATTTATAGTAACAGATTTGTGTGTGTGTGTGTGTGTGTGTGTATATATTTATGTGTATATGTGTGTCTGTGTGTGTGAATTTTTTATAGAATTTTTACCACATATTCCCAGATTGTATAACTTTTAATGAGGGAAATGAGTTCACATCCAACTTTAGTTTCTGAATACTGTCTTTTGGGCATCATTATAAGTGTTTGATGTTCTGTAAAGATCTCCAGAAATATCACACACAAAATTTATAATTCCATCAAACCCAATTGACATCCATCAAACCCAATATTTTAGTAAGTGTTTAGTTATATTTCTGAGTAAAGGGAGTTTCAAATAAGAAAGTCATCTTCATTTCTACGTGAGCAATTGTAATAGGTGGTAAAGATGTCTGACATATAAGGTCCAATCAACACATATTTTTGAATTGACACAAAATCTAGAAAATGCCTCATATCAATATTGTTTTTATAATTCAATGCCCTAGACCTTGAATCAGCTGTGGAGGGCCCACCATCACGACCAACAGCAAGAGAAAATCATTCATTTTCAGGACATTTAATGGGGAACACATCTACATCCCAGCATCCCCGTCCCATGGAAGATGGTAAGGAATACACACAGGTGGGACCTGAGCTTGAACAAGAGATGGTTCTAAGCTGCTCAACCCAGTAGCTACCGAATTCACTGTCCCCTCAAAAACAGGAAAGGGCTACAGGGCAGAGGGACTAGTAGTGAGGCTTCTGCACAGGGACACATAGGGAGTGGACCTTCAAATACAAGGCAAGGTGCCTCAGCAGAAACTATCAGCATAGCAACACAGGGACAACTGTGAGTGATGTAATGGACTGAGCTGATATGTGAGTGGGAGTGTCATCACAACTTGCCCCCTCAGATGAGCACTGACGCGTATCCTCAAACACACTCACACGTCTCTACCCTTCACACAAGGTATGGCACTGCTTCTCTTTTTTTCCACATTTTCTCACAAATACACAAGCCTCCATTCCCCGTTGATCCTTCCCTTTTCTATCAGTATCACGTGTTACACCCTTACCTTAATTTATGTAATTCCTTCACACAATCATAAGTATGACACTTTGACAAATAATTCACACGCCCTCACACAAATAACCTGTTTTAAATCTCTCATTCTCCGCCAAACTTTAGAAAACACACATGCCCTTAATAAAATAGAACTTTCAGCTGTTGTCCCTCTAATTCGTATGTCCCTTCAGCCACCATGATCACACCTTCATAGAGACGTTCATTCTCAGACACGCACTTCCACTAACACTCTGAGTCTTGCCATCTCACTGAGAACAGGGCTCACTCCACTGTGCACATGTGCTGTCACACCACTAAGATACTTGCACACTCATTCGCCATCCCTTTTACCGACATCAACACTTCTCACCACATACATTGCAGGATGTATACACAACTCCACTAGAACATATACTCAATACTACATCCTCATTCCCACAAAATTGTACCATGTAAACAACTCAAATTATGCATAAATACAGGGAATTCTGAAATATCTTATATAGATGCACCTTCACTCCAAATCCTCACACAGGGCATGACCGTCTTTGCCACTATAGACTTCACACACATATTCTACTTGTCTTCTGTTTCAAGATTTCTTTCCTAGAAGAACAATCAATTACATTTAAAAAAATACCCTGTCTTGAAATCTCCAGGATGCCTGTGTATCAGTCAGCTGGGAAAGGTAATTGGCCAAAGGGGCACATAGAAGTTTCATATGGTGACACCTAGAAGTGGCTCATGTCATTTGCATCCACTTTTCGTTTTAGAGACACAATCATCTGGCCAGAACTACCTGCAAGAGAAGCTGATAGTCTACTTTTACATTCCAGAGATAAGAAAAAACATTCTGCTCCATTTACTAAGAAGTTTCTTTGTGTAAATCCAGTCATCCACGTACATCATAGACACAATTAACACTGTATTTAAAAGTTTCATAGGAAATATATTACGCTATCCATGATGATGGAGGCCATGCGTGTTCATGCAACAATCACATGGCACATTGTTGTTGGTGATTCCAGAAACAGATAAATACACAAATAAAACTGTGGACCAAATCCCCATTATTTTTATTTAATTTCTCAGCAGACCTGAATTTCCGAGAAGATGAATTGCTGCAAAGACACAATACAGTCGCCCGAAATGAAACCCAGAATGACTGGGAGGTTTCTCCTACTTCAGATGAATTCATCTACATTTCTTCGGAAGATGAGCTCTCAGGTGCTATAAGAGGGAATTACTGAATAGGAAGCAAAGGGAGGTTGGGATATAGACAGAGACCAGAGATGAGCAGGGTGATTCTGTCCATTAGTCGATATTGCCCAGTACAAAAAGTACATCAGAAGGTTTCTGAATGTTCTTTAATGTGATAACCAGTGGAAACAATAAATTCCAGGGATAAAAGAACACTTTAAAGAACTGTAGGAGGCCAACGGGATCAGAGAACAGTGTTATATTTCTGGAAATAAACAATGGGGGATGGACTAAGGCAGCGGTTCTCAACCTGTGGGTCGTGACCCCGGCGGGGGTCGAACAACCAAAACACAGGGGTCGTCTAATGCATTTCCAATGGCTTTAGGCGACCCCTGTGTTTTGGTCATTCGACCCCCAGCGGGGTCGCGACCCAGAGGTTGAGAACCGCTGGACTAAGGAGAGGAGACTTTTCTCAGATTAACATGGAAGAATGTTACTATAAGCCAGACAAGAACATATTACATTATGTGGAGGGTATAAAAGCACTAAGAACTTTAAACAAGCCCAAAGTGGTAGATCTTCCAGAAGTGAGTTTGAGATAAAGTGCACAGATGCCCACTTGAAGACCCTGCCACATCCATATGATTTCACAGCCCACTTGTTCACGTTCATACTCAGCCCTCATCAGACCCATCGGCACTCGTATCCTCATCGTTGGTTTCCTTACACTCTACCAGGTGCATCTTTATTTTCTACACTCTGTTTTGATCTATACCAAACACTTAAAATTTCTCAGACCCCTAAGTCTCTAGAATAGTTATTCATCACTTTAATTGTTATGGAAATAGAAGAGCACAATATATACTTTGTGTCAAGTTCTTTTCACTCATCATTATTTTGGTGTATTTTTGTTGCATGTGGCTTTAGTTTGTTCATTCTTGATCTACGTGTACAATGCATGATTATAATTTCTTTCTCGATTAGAGTTTTCTAAGCATCTGGGTTATTTTCAGTCTGGGACTACTTACAAGATGTTCTTAATGTTCTATTGCAATGATTGCAATACGGACACCTTTCTATTTGATGAATGCTTAACAGTCAGGTTGCTAGGTTCAGTGTCCAGATTCTGTCCTATCCCATTCAGAACTCAGACCTCCATACTTTTATTTCCTAATAAACCACGTGTTATTGCACACATAATCTTACCCATTCTTCTCTGCACTCTCATTTGTTCTGCCTCCTCACACAGTGACTTTTTCAATGCTCAGGTATATTTTCTCTTGTAATACTTGATTTTCACATCCTCACATTTCTTAATTTTCTCTTGCATTTTAAAAATACATTAATTCCAATGGTCTCAAAAAACTATGCTCAGTAAGACATTCCACATCTAAACCACATAATATATAAAACACACAATCCATAGTTACAGGAAATGCAATCCACACACATAAATATGTGCTGAAGTAACACAGACACAAAACAAACATACCATATTCAGTCACAAAAAATTCATCAATATTCAGTTTCACAAACACCAAAGCAATCACACATTAAAAACTGACCCAGTAAAACCAACATATTAGGAACTTAAACACCAAGCACATTGCATTCAACATATCATTTTGCTACAAATATAAATAATTTATACACCAGACACACTCATGAGAGATGATTATACATCTTAATTCTTAAACATTTTAAGAATGAACATTGAGGCTGGTTAACATTGAAATGGAGACAATGACATCATTATAATGAGGTTAGTTTCTGCAACTATACAAATATATCTTCGCCGTTTTCTATATATATATATGTAAATATATCTACATCAACATAGATTTCTATATAGATAGTGTGCCCTTAGTACTACAAGCTTTACGGCTTGAAATCTCTTTTGTACATACTGCGTGAGGCAGTTGATAATACACGGACCAATGGTGACCCCCCTACTATAAGTAAAACGAGGGGTCCGGTAAGAGTAGTAAGTAACGTAGTGAGCCAAGGGGATGAAGAGAATAAATTCTCATACTAATTTCTTTCTGCCTTGTATTTTTCTTTTCTGTACTAACTTCTTACAACTTGCACAAACCTTCTGTAACTTACATAAACCTTTAATTTTTATGAACTTTCTTATCTATTCAGAAATAACTGGCTTTATAATAACTTTCTCCTTTTTCGTTCTAAAGTATTTCTATACCTTATACCTTTTATTACCGAAACTATAATTTCCTTTTAGTCAGAACTCTTAATTTTAAAAATCTTAACCTTTACTTTTAGTGACAACTAAGCTGGTAATAAGTAATTTTTTTTAAGGTATACTTCCTCTTGGAGGTGTCCTCCTTCTAAGTAGCTAGTATTTATAGGTTAAGTATAAGTACACATATATTTTTTATTACCTTGTAGCCTCCCTTCTAACTAAGGGACTTATAGTAGTATATGTATTAACTCTTAAGACAACTTGTTCTGGCTTTCATTTGACCTTAGTTTCCCTCCTTCCCCAAAGTCTAATTAAAAGGAGGTGCTTATTGAGTTTCTCTAGGCATTAGCTATGTGTGGACCAGTCAACTTCTGGTGTGTGGCTGAAGCAGGGCATGCTGTCCTTCTCAGGGTCAGCTTATAAGGGTTGGCAGGGTCAGTCTCCACTGTCCACAAAGGTGTCTCTGCTGGGACTGCAAGCTTCAGCCGGCTGCGGTGGACCCAGGCGGGTATGCCTTCTACCTTGGCAGTAGTGGGAGTGGTCAGGATCATGGTGTGTGGACCCGTCCACGTGGGAGTCAGTCCTTGGGTGGTGTACTTCTTTACCTAGACAGAGTCTACAGGCTGGAAGGGATGTATTAGGTCTTCTGGCAGTGCTGGTATCACCTCTCGGACAGTCTTTTGGACAGCCTGCTGAGTAATCTGTAGACCCTGTAAGACTCAGGGGTCCCTAAACTTTTTACACAGAGGGCTAGTTCACTGTCCCTCAGACCGCTGGAGGGCCGCTACATACAGTACTCTAGTCTAGTACACTGACAACTAATGAAAAAGGTGCCCCTTCCGGAAGTGTGGCAGGGGCCAGATAAATGGCCTCAGGGGGGCTGTAGTTTGGGGGCACCTGCTATAAGTACTTAAGGAAGGAGTGGTTATTTAATTTAGGTGTTTTATTTCCGCTCTGAGTTTCTAGGACGGGAGGGAGTCTCCTAAATATTATCTCAAAAGGAGTGAATTCTTCCCTGTAGGGGGTGTACCTGGTCCTAAGGAGGGCTAAGGGGAGTAAGGTGGGCTACTTTCTACCGGTTTAAAACAAGTTTAAAGTTTCCTTTAAGATCTGATTTGTGTTTTCTACCTGTCAATTACTTTAGTAAAATCTATTTCTAAACGTTCACCTGGGAAAGTTCTCTCTGTTTCTCTTTATAATTTCTTTACTTTGCTTAATATTTATTTGAGTACAGACTAAACACTTAGAAATTATGCTTTCTCTATTAGATTCTAAGTCTGACTTTTCTAATTGGTTGTAAAAAAACCTTTGGCAACCTGGGTTCTAGTAAAGTTACTAAAATTTCCTAAAACTCCACTGGTTTTAGGGCTACCTTATTGATAGCATTGTCAGCTGCTTCTTGGTTTTTCTTGAGAGTTTCCATGGAGTCCTCCTCTCTAGGTGGCCTGGACAGTGGATGATGACCACTACTTCAGGAGAGCAGTCTCCTGCATTCTCCGGGATGAGGGTTTGAGCCTCACCTTTGCTGGTTCTTAAACCTTCTCCTGATGACCCCTCTTCGACTGTGCCTGTCTTAGGTTGTTCCTGCCTTTAGGAATCTTACCTGTCTTTGGCTAACCAGCCATCTTAGGGGCCAAAGTTATTTATGGCCATGAGAGTGAGGGAGGAGCAATGTCCCTTCCAAAATGCTTAGTTTTAGCAGCTGATGTTTCTACCTAATGAAAAACATATATTTTTTCTAATTCCTAGAGCTGAATGCTATGTAAATGCTAAGTTGATTGCCTTAGTATCTTCTGGCTCCTCTAAGTCTAGGGGTGTATAGACTCTGTAAGCTTTCTATAGGCTAAGAAAGCTGTGGGGGTCCTCTGAGGATCCTGAATAACTTCTGATATCTTAGATAAACTTAAGGTTGTTTTTCTGAGTATCTTCTCTGATCCAGGCTAACAGAAACTGGTGGAAAGTGTCTAAAAATTTCTTTACTTGCTTCAGTGGTGGACTCCCGCTTAGGCTAGGCAATTAGAAACATTTTCTTAAGGTGGTCTCAGTTGTAGTGGGCAGCCTATGTACAGTACAGATTTCTAACAGTCCTGTTTAGGCTTGAGGCTCCTCTGAGACAAGGGGGTTCTGAGCTTTCTAATTCTGTAGGTCACTTGGAAAAAAGAATTTAAACTATTTCTTATTTTCTCCTTCCTTGACTATCAGCTGTAATTGAACTATTGATCTTATACTACCTTAAATCAGCACCCTGCCCTTTAACTCGGTTGGAACTATGAGGGCTCTAATCTATGACATCTCCATAGGAAATATTAAGCAAAACCCGAGCAGTTTCAGCTCTGTACTTTTCCTAATGTACTTATTTACTTAGATGATTAACAATTGCAGTTTGATAGGGTGGTAAATCAGATGGAGGTTCAAGATTATGTCTCTAGAGTTCTCTTTCCTACCTATTATGTTAAGAATTCTTCTATTAAGCCAATCAATAGTAATATTTGTCACTCTGGGTTTTGTGACCTAACACTGAACAATTAATAATTATGGAATTATTACATATTCCCTAATATTTAAACTAAAATTTTAACATCACAGCCTATGAAATAGCAAATGAAAAAGAGAATTAACAAAAGACTGTTGAAATAACATATACATTTCTAACATAGAAAATGTTTTATACAACAACAGATCCTTGGTACAAAAAGGAAGTCTTTGTATTTGACAGACTATACAATTCCATATGCTTTATTATTAGTACAAATTTAGTACGATTCACAATAAGAGATTATAAACTACTATTCCTAATGAACTACTGATTTTCAGAGAAAAATAAGGAAAGGTCGAAAAGTATTTACTGTTTTGTGGCTTCCCAGCTGGCAAAGAGACACTATCCATCTTTTTGACCTATAGAGCTTTACAACATTAAGTCATTGTAAGGGTCAGGGTAGTAAACTAAAATAACACACAATTTTATAAACTTATTTTTTAAACAGTGAGATATTCTAGTTTACTTAGGTCCTTAAATTCCTCAGGTACATAGTAACCCTATAATTCCCTGAGGACCCTTTTCTTATAATTCTTGAACATTATGGCTAAAGCAGTGGGTTTAGAAGGGGCTGTATTCCCTAAATCTTCTCCTCGTCGGGTTTAGCTCCAGGTAGAAAGCGGGGATTCCCCGGAGACAAAGCAGAGGAGGGCAGGGGGTTGTAGTAAGGTGAGGATGGCCTCTAGCTTACTGTGCTGTTGTTATCTTTTGCCTGACCAAGCAGTGGCTCAGCCCTTGAGCTAAGAAAGAGGTTTCTTTGTTATATACACTATAAGGGAATCAGTCAGGGTGCCTGGGATTTCCAGTGCTCAAGGGGGCGGGGCAGGTGCCCATAACAGTGAGGGGAGTCTGCTCCTTCTCCTGCAGCCAGTTGCAGTCTGGCAACCTTTTCTTTCTCTACCTCTGCTGCCATACTGGGCTGCATACTGACCGTGCCACCTGCATGCGGGTGGGTGCTGGTGATAGTACGCTAGATTCTCTATGTTTTCTATGGGTCTAGCAATCCTTGGTTTGGCCAGTATGCTCTTCAGTTGGCCATTTTAATTTACAGAGAGTTCTCAATGTATCTTTTTAATATTAATTCTTACCCTTTATTTTCTAAATAGGTAAAATTGGTTTGGGTCAGTAGGTGAATATCTGAATATCTGAAACTAGTTTTTACTCTATACTTCCTCCAGCACTCTCTTATGTCTTTAGTTAGTTCCTATACTTTGTGGGCTTGTTTACGAATTTCCCTTGATATAGTTCTTAAAAATTTCTTAACATAACCTGGTGTTCCCATGGCTATGTCAATCCACACATCTATATATAGCATCTGGTCAGGGTGCGGGACCCAACAGACATTTGCCCAGACAGCAAAGAGTGTGAGTAAATTGAAGGTGCCCTCTGAGGGCCACCCTACACTAAAGGTTGGCCATTCTAGTTCACAAAGAGTCCGCAACGTGGCGGAATCAACAGGAGTCCCATAGTCTCATGCCCTGTAAGAGAAATCAGAAAAGTTATCAAGCAAGCACTGAAGAGGCGTTAGGGCAGCAGATTGCCTCTGACCCATGGCCCTTGACTCTCGAAGGAATCCTTTGAGGAAGCAATGGGCAAAGCAGACAAACAAACCAAATATGCACATGAAACAAATAAAACTTAAACCGAAACAAAAAGAAGGGAAAGCAGCATCCTGTGTTTCCCGATGACCAGGTGGGGAGAAATCAGGTGGCATCCCACGCCTGCTCCACTACACCCTTTTCTAACCAGAGCTCTGTTTCCAAATATTCAAAGAGGAAGCTTCCTTACCAGACAGTCTTGAGACTCCAAATGTTTCAAATCAGCCAAATTCAGTTTCCAAACGGCAACTACCACAGGCTGGCCAGCTACCAAAGTCTGCTGCAGCTCACTCCATGAAGAGGGGTCTTACACGGCGTATCTCACTGGGGCCTCCATGTGTTACGTCTCAGGAGACAGACCACAGCAAACCCAAAGTGAATTTTATGAGTTTTATTGCAAACCTGCGCAGGGACTGCCAGCAACCCACACAAGGGAACACTGCAACCCTGAGCTTCTAAAATGGCTCCTTTTTATAGGGTGCCTACGTAGGCTGAGCAAGCAAGCAGCGTTTACAAGGGCGGGAGGGGTGCAGTTAGCTGACTTTATTCTTGGCTAAGTCTCTAGGGTAGCAGCTTCCTTGATCTGGGTACACAGAATTCAGGGGAAAATATTGCTACATTTCTAATGGTTGTTTATATTTTGCCTCCAGCCATGTACTGGATGTACTCAGTTTTCATGGCTGGTGGCTTGCACCGCTTCTCCTAAGATGTCATTATCACACAAACTTTTTTAATTCCATCCCTCAGAGCTTGAATCAGCTGTGAAGACCCCAATATCTGCTCAGACAGCAAGAGATTTAATGGGGCACCTCTCTGCATCTTATTACTCCCATCCTGATTGGGATAGTGAGGAACATTCATTAGCGGCATCTGAGCCTGGACAAGAGACGCCACAGAGCTGCTCAGCCCGGTCTCCAGTCGCCTCATTCTGCAGTAGTCAAGAGGAAGTCCCTCAGCTGGAATCGGCTGTGGAAGTTACCACATCTGGACAGACAGAAGAAAAAAACTCTTCGCCTTCAGAAGATTTAAGATGGGAATACTCTATATTCGAGCGTCTCCAACCTGATGAGGATGGTAAGGAACATACACAGATGGGATATGAGCTTGGACAGGAGGTACCAGTGAGCTGCTCAGCTCAGTGTCTATTGATGTCACTGTCCCCTCAAAAACAAGAAAGGACTACAGGGCAGAAGGACTGGTACTAAAGCTCCTGCAGGGGGACACAGGAGGATGACAAGGTGCCTCAGGACACATTTCCAACATAGCAACACTGGGACAACTGTGGGTGACGGAGTGGACTAAGCTGATGGGAGCAGGAGTGTCATCACAACCTGCCCCCTCAGATAAGCACACCTCACTTAAGGTCCTTAATTTCCTCAGGGACATAGTAACCCTATAATTCCCTGAGGACCTTTTCCTTATAATTCTTGACTATTATGGCTAAAGCAGTGGGTTTAGAAGGGGCCGTATTCCCTAAATCTTCTCCTCAGGTCTGGCTCCAGGTAGGAGGCGGGGATTCCCTGGAGCCAAAGCAGAGAAGGGCAGGGGGCTGTAGTAAGGTGATGATGGCCTCTAGCTTACTGTGCTGTTATCTTTTGCCTGACCAAGCAGTGGCTCAGCCCTTGAACTAAGAAAGAGGTTTCTTTGTTATATACACTATATAGCAGGGGTCCCCAAACTTTTTACACAGGGAGCCAGTTTACTGTCCCTCAGACCGTTGGAGGGCCAGACTATAAAAAAAAAACTAGGAACAAATCCCTATGCACACTGCACATATCTTATTTTAAAGTAAAAAAACAAAACGGCAACAAATACAATATTTAACATAAAGAACAAGTAAATTTAAATCAACAAACTGACCAGTATTTCAATGGGAACTATGGGTTTGCTTTTGGCTAATGAGATGGTCAATGTGCTCCTCTCAATGACCACCAATGAAAGAGGTGCTTCTTTCAGAAACGCTGCGGGGGCCTGATAAATGGCCTCAGGGGGCCGCATGCGGCCCGTGGGCCATAGTTTGGGGACCCCTGCTATAAGGGAATCTGTCAGGGTGCCTAGGATTCCCGGTGCCCAAGGGGGAGGAGCAGGTGCCTGAAACTGTGAGGGGAGCCTGTCGCTTCTCCTGCAGCCAGCTGCAGTCTGGCAACCTTTTCTTTCTCTACCTCTGCTGCCATACTGGGCTGCATACTGACCGTGCCACCTGCCTGCGGGTGGGTGCTGGTGATAGTACGCTAGATTCTCTATGTTTTCTATGGGTCTAGCAATCCTTGGTTTGGCCAGTCTGCTCTTCACTTGGCCATTTTAATTTACAGAGAGTTCTCAATGTATCTTAATATTAATTCTAACCCTTTATTTTCTAAATGGGTAAAATTGGTTTGGGTCAGTAGGTGAATATCTGAATATCTGAAACTAGTTTTTACTCTATACTTCCTCCAGCACTCTCTTATGTCTTTAGTTAGTTCCTATACTTTGTGGGCTTGTTTACGAATTTCCCTTGATATAGTTCTTAAAAATTTCTTAACATAACCTGGTGTTCCCATGGCTATGTCAATCCACACATCTATATATAGCATCTGGTCAGGGTGCGGGACCCAACAGACATTTGCCCAGACAGCAAAGAGTGTGAGTAAATTGAAGGTGCCCTCTGAGGGCGACCCTACACTAAAGGTTGGCCATTCTAGTTCAAAAAGAGTCCGCAACGTGGCGGAATCAACAGGACTCCCATAGACTCATGCCCTGTGAGAGAAATCAGAAAAGTTATCAAGCAAGCACTGAAGAGGCGTTAGGGCAGCAGATTGCCTCTGACCCATGGCCCTTGACTCTCGAAGGAATCCTTTGAGGAAGCAATGGGCAAAGCAGACAAACAAACCAAATATGCACATGAAACAAATAAAACTTAAACCGAAACAAAAAGAAGGGAAAGCAGCGTCCTGTGTTTCCCGAAGACCAGGTGGGGAGAAATCAGGTGGCATCCCACGCCTGCTCCACTACACCCTTTTTTAACCAGAGCTCTGTTTCCAAATATTCAAAGAGAAAGCTTCCTTACCAGACAGTCTTGAGACTCCAAATGTTTCAAATCAGCCAAATTCAGTTTCCAAACGGCAACTACCACAGGCTGGCCAGCTACCAAAGTCTGCTGCAGCTCACTCCATGAAGAGGGGTCTCACACGGCGTATCTCACTGGGGCCTCCATGTGTTACGTCTCAGGAGACAGACCACAGCAAACCCAAAGTGAATTTTATGATTTTATTGCAAACCTGCGCAGGGACTGCCAGCAACCCACACAAGGGAACACTGCAGCCCTGAGCTTCTAAAAGGGCTCCTTTTTATAGGGTGCCTATCTAGGCTGAGCAAGCAAGCAGCGTTTACAAGGGCGGGAGGGGTGCAGTTAGCTGACTTTATTCTTGGCTAAGTCTCTAGGGTAGCAGCTTCCTTGATCTGGGTACACAGAATTCAGGGGAAAATATTGCTACATTTCTAATGGTTGTTTATATTTTGCCTCCAGCCATGTACTGGATGTACTCAGTTTTCATGGCTGGTGGCTTGCACCGCTTCTCCTAAGATGTCATTATCACACAAACTTTTTAAATTCCATCCCTCAGAGCTTGAATCAGCTGTGAAGACCCCAATATCTGCTCAGACAGCAAGAGATTTAATGGGGCACCTTTCTGCATCTTATTCCTCCCATCCTGATTGGGATAGTGAGGAACATTCATTAGCGGCATCTGAGCCTGGACAAGAGACGCCACAGAGCTGCTCAGCCCGGTCTCCAGTCGCCTCATTCTGCAGTAGTCAAGAGGAAGTCCCTCAGCTGGAATCGGCTGTGGAAGTTACCACATCTGGACAGACAGAAGAAAAAAACTCTTCGCCTTCAGAAGATTTAAGATGGGAATACTCTATATTCGAGCGTCTCCAACCTGATGAGGATGGTAAGGAACATACACAGATGGGATATGAGCTTGGACAGGAGGTACCAGTGAGCTGCTCAGCTCAGTGTCTATTGATGTCACTGTCCCCTCAAAAACAAGAAAGGACTACAGGGCAGAAGGACTGGTACTAAAGCTCCTGCAGGGGGACACAGGAGGATGACAAGGTGCCTCAGGACACATTTCCAACATAGCAACACTGGGACAACTGTGGGTGACGGAGTGGACTAAGCTGATGGGAGCAGGAGTGTCATCGCAACCTGCCCCCTCAGATAAGCTCTAACTTGTATACACACACCTCACTTAAGGTCCTTAATTTCCTCAGGGACATAGTAACCCTATAATTCCCTGAGGACCTTTTCCTTATAATTCTTGACGATTATGGCTAAAGCAGTGGGTTTAGAAGGGGCCGTATTCCCTAAATCTTCTCCTCAGGTCTGGCTCCAGGTAGGAGGCGGGGATTCCCTGGAGCCAAAGCAGAGAAGGGCAGGGGGCTGTAGTAAGGTGATGATGGCCTCTAGCTTACTGTGCTGTTATCTTTTGCCTGACCAAGCAGTGGCTCAGCCCTTGAACTAAGAAAGAGGTTTCTTTGTTATATACACTATATAGCAGGGGTCCCCAAACTTTTTACACAGGGGCCCAGTTCACTGTCCCTCAGACCGTTGGAGGGCCAGACTATAAAAAAAAACTAGGAACAAATCCCTATGCACACTGCACATATCTTATTTTAAAGTAAAAAAACAAAACGGCAACAAATACAATATTTAACATAAAGAACAAGTAAATTTAAATCAACAAACTGACCAGTATTTCAATGGGAACTATGGGTTTGCTTTTGGCTAATGAGATGGTCAATGTGCTCCTCTCAATGACCACCAATGAAAGACGTGCTTCTTCCAGAAACGCGGCGGGGGCCGGATAAATGGCCTCAGGGGGCCGCATGCGGCCCGTGGGCCATAGTTTGGGGACCCCTGCTATAAGGGAATCTGTCAGGGTGCCTAGGATTCCCGGTGCCCAAGGGGGAGGAGCAGGTGCCTGAAACTGTGAGGGGAGCCTGTCGCTTCTCCTGCAGCCAGCTGCAGTCTGGCAACCTTTTCTTTCTCTACCTCTGCTGCCATACTGGGCTGCATACTGACCGTGCCACCTGCCTGCGGGTGGGTGCTGGTGATAGTACGCTAGATTCTCTATGTTTTCTATGGGTCTAGCAATCCTTGGTTTGGCCAGTCTGCTCTTCACTTGGCCATTTTAATTTACAGAGAGTTCTCAATGTATCTTCTTAATATTAATTCTAACCCTTTATTTTCTAAATGGGTAAAATTGGTTTGGGTCAGTAGGTGAATATCTGAATATCTGAAACTAGTTTTTACTCTATACTTCCTCCAGCACTCTCTTATGTCTTTAGTTAGTTCCTATACTTTGTGGGCTTGTTTACGAATTTCCCTTGATATAGTTCTTAAAAATTTCTTAACATAACCTGGTGTTCCCATGGCTATGTCAATCCACACATCTATATATAGCATCTGGTCAGGGTGCGGGACCCAACAGACATTTGCCCAGACAGCAAAGAGTGTGAGTAAATTGAAGGTGCCCTCTGAGGGCCACCCTACACTAAAGGTTGGCCATTCTAGTTCACAAAGAGTCCGCAACGTGGCGGAATCAACAGGAGTCCCATAGTCTCATGCCCTGTGAGAGAAATCAGAAAAGTTATCAAGCAAGCACTGAAGAGGCGTTAGGGCAGCAGATTGCCTCTGACCCATGGCCCTTGACTCTCAAAGGAATCCTTTGAGGAAGCAATGGGCAAAGCAGACAAACAAACCAAATATGCACATGAAACAAATAAAACTTAAACCGAAACAAAAAGAAGGGAAAGCAGCGTCCTGTGTTTCCCGAAGACCAGGTGGGGAGAAATCAGGTGGCATCCCACGCCTGCTCCACTACACCCTTTTCTAACCAGAGCTCTGTTTCCAAATATTCAAAGAGGAAGCTTCCTTACCAGACAGTCTTGAGACTCCAAATGTTTCAAATCAGCCAAATTCAGTTTCCAAACGGCAACTACCACAGGCTGGCCAGCTACCAAAGTCTGCTGCAGCTCACTCCATGAAGAGGGGTCTCACACGGCGTATCTCACTGGGGCCTCCATGTGTTACGTCTCAGGAGACAGACCACAGCAAACCCAAAGTGAATTTTATGAGTTTTATTGCAAACCTGCGCAGGGACTGCCAGCAACCCACACAAGGGAACACTGCAGCCCTGAGCTTCTAAAAGGGCTCCTTTTTATAGGGTGCCTATCTAGGCTGAGCAAGCAAGCAGCGTTTACAAGGGCGGGAGGGGTGCAGTTAGCTGACTTTATTCTTGGCTAAGTCTCTAGGGTAGCAGCTTCCTTGATCTGGGTACACAGAATTCAGGGGAAAATATTGCTACATTTCTAATGGTTGTTTATATTTTGCCTCCAGCCATGTACTGGATGTACTCAGTTTTCATGGCTGGTGGCTTGCACCGCTTCTCCTAAGATGTCATTATCACACAAACTTTTTAAATTCCATCCCTCAGAGCTTGAATCAGCTGTGAAGACCCCAATATCTGCTCAGACAGCAAGAGATTTAATGGGGCACCTCTCTGCATCTTATTACTCCCATCCTGATTGGGATAGTGAGGAACATTCATTAGCGGCATCTGAGCCTGGACAAGAGACGCCACAGAGCTGCTCAGCCCGGTCTCCAGTCGCCTCATTCTGCAGTAGTCAAGAGGAAGTCCCTCAGCTGGAATCGGCTGTGGAAGTTACCACATCTGGACAGACAGAAGAAAAAAACTCTTCGCCTTCAGAAGATTTAAGATGGGAATACTCTATATTCGAGCGTCTCCAACCTGATGAGGATGGTAAGGAACATACACAGATGGGATATGAGCTTGGACAGGAGGTACCAGTGAGCTGCTCAGCCCAGTGTCTATTGATGTCACTGTCCCCTCAAAAACAAGAAAGGACTACAGGGCAGAAGGACTGGTACTAAAGCTCCTGCAGGGGGACACAGGAGGATGACAAGGTGCCTCAGGACACATTTCCAACATAGCAACACTGGGACAACTGTGGGTGACGGAGTGGACTAAGCTGATGGGAGCAGGAGTGTCATCGCAACCTGCCCCCTCAGATAAGCTCTAACTTGTATACACACACCTCACTTAAGGTCCTTAATTTCCTCAGGGACATAGTAACCCTATAATTCCCTGAGGACCTTTTCCTTATAATTCTTGACGATTATGGCTAAAGCAGTGGGTTTAGAAGGGGCCGTATTCCCTAAATCTTCTCCTCAGGTCTGGCTCCAGGTAGGAGGCGGGGATTCCCTGGAGCCAAAGCAGAGAAGGGCAGGGGGCTGTAGTAAGGTGATGATGGCCTCTAGCTTACTGTGCTGTTATCTTTTGCCTGACCAAGCAGTGGCTCAGCCCTTGAACTAAGAAAGAGGTTTCTTTGTTATATACACTATATAGCAGGGGTCCCCAAACTTTTTACACAGGGGCCCAGTTCACTGTCCCTCAGACCGTTGGAGGGCCAGACTATAAAAAAAAAACTAGGAACAAATCCCTATGCACACTGCACATATCTTATTTTAAAGTAAAAAAACAAAACGGCAACAAATACAATATTTAACATAAAGAACAAGTAAATTTAAATCAACAAACTGACCAGTATTTCAATGGGAACTATGGGTTTGCTTTTGGCTAATGAGATGGTCAATGTGCTCCTCTCAATGACCACCAATGAAAGACGTGCTTCTTCCAGAAACGCGGCGGGGGCCGGATAAATGGCCTCAGGGGGCCGCATGCGGCCCGTGGGCCATAGTTTGGGGACCCCTGCTATAAGGGAATCTGTCAGGGTGCCTAGGATTCCCGGTGCCCAAGGGGGAGGAGCAGGTGCCTGAAACTGTGAGGGGAGCCTGTCGCTTCTCCTGCAGCCAGCTGCAGTCTGGCAACCTTTTCTTTCTCTACCTCTGCTGCCATACTGGGCTGCATACTGACCGTGCCACCTGCCTGCGGGTGGGTGCTGGTGATAGTACGCTAGATTCTCTATGTTTTCTATGGGTCTAGCAATCCTTGGTTTGGCCAGTCTGCTCTTCACTTGGCCATTTTAATTTACAGAGAGTTCTCAATGTATCTTCTTAATATTAATTCTAACCCTTTATTTTCTAAATGGGTAAAATTGGTTTGGGTCAGTAGGTGAATATCTGAATATCTGAAACTAGTTTTTACTCTATACTTCCTCCAGCACTCTCTTATGTCTTTAGTTAGTTCCTATACTTTGTGGGCTTGTTTACGAATTTCCCTTGATATAGTTCTTAAAAATTTCTTAACATAACCTGGTGTTCCCATGGCTATGTCAATCCACACATCTATATATAGCATCTGGTCAGGGTGCGGGACCCAACAGACATTTGCCCAGACAGCAAAGAGTGTGAGTAAATTGTAGGTGCCCTCTGAGGGCCACCCTACACTAAAGGTTGGCCATTCTAGTTCACAAAGAGTCCGCAACATGGCGGAATCAACAGGAGTCCCATAGTCTCATGCCCTGTGAGAGAAATCAGAAAAGTTATCAAGCAAGCACTGAAGAGGCGTTAGGGCAGCAGATTGCCTCTGACCCATGGCCCTTGACTCTCGAAGGAATCCTTTGAGGAAGCAATGGGCAAAGCAGACAAACAAACCAAATATGCACATGAAACAAATAAAACTTAAACCGAAACAAAAAGAAGGGAAAGCAGCGTCCTGTGTTTCCCGAAGACCAGGTGGGGAGAAATCAGGTGGCATCCCACGCCTGCTCCACTACACCCTTTTCTAACCAGAGCTCTGTTTCCAAATATTCAAAGAGGAAGCTTCCTTACCAGACAGTCTTGAGACTCAAATGTTTCAAATCAGCCAAATTCAGTTTCCAAACGGCAACTACCACAGGCTGGCCAGCTACCAAAGTCTGCTGCAGCTCACTCCATGAAGAGGGGTCTCACACGGCGTATCTCACTGGGGCCTCCGTGTGTTACGTCTCAGGAGACAGACCACAGCAAACCCAAAGTGAATTTTATGAGTTTTATTGCAAACCTGCGCAGGGACTGCCAGCAACCCACACAAGGGAACACTGCAGCCCTGAGCTTCTAAAAGGGCTCCTTTTTATAGGGTGCCTATCTAGGCTGAGCAAGCAAGCAGCGTTTACAAGGGCGGGAGGGGTGCAGTTAGCTGACTTTATTCTTGGCTAAGTCTCTAGGGTAGCAGCTTCCTTGATCTGGGTACACAGAATTCAGGGGAAAATATTGCTACATTTCTAATGGTTGTTTATATTTTGCCTCCAGCCATGTACTGGATGTACTCAGTTTTCATGGCTGGTGGCTTGCACCGCTTCTCCTAAGATGTCATTATCACACAAACTTTTTAAATTCCATCCCTCAGAGCTTGAATCAGCTGTGAAGACCCCAATATCTGCTCAGACAGCAAGAGATTTAATGGGGCACCTCTCTGCATCTTATTACTCCCATCCTGATTGGGATAGTGAGGAACATTCATTAGCGGCATCTGAGCCTGGACAAGAGACGCCACAGAGCTGCTCAGCCCGGTCTCCAGTCGCCTCATTCTGCAGTAGTCAAGAGGAAGTCCCTCAGCTGGAATCGGCTGTGGAAGTTACCACATCTGGACAGACAGAAGAAAAAAACTCTTCGCCTTCAGAAGATTTAAGATGGGAATACTCTATATTCGAGCGTCTCCAACCTGATGAGGATGGTAAGGAACATACACAGATGGGATATGAGCTTGGACAGGAGGTACCAGTGAGCTGCTCAGCCCAGTGTCTATTGATGTCACTGTCCCCTCAAAAACAAGAAAGGACTACAGGGCAGAAGGACTGGTACTAAAGCTCCTGCAGGGGGACACAGGAGGATGACAAGGTGCCTCAGGACACATTTCCAACATAGCAACACTGGGACAACTGTGGGTGACGGAGTGGACTAAGCTGATGGGAGCAGGAGTGTCATCGCAACCTGCCCCCTCAGATAAGCTCTAACTTGTATACACACACCTCACTTAAGGTCCTTAATTTCCTCAGGGACATAGTAACCCTATAATTCCCTGAGGACCTTTTCCTTATAATTCTTGACGATTATGGCTAAAGCAGTGGGTTTAGAAGGGGCCGTATTCCCTAAATCTTCTCCTCAGGTCTGGCTCCAGGTAGGAGGCGGGGATTCCCTGGAGCCAAAGCAGAGAAGGGCAGGGGGCTGTAGTAAGGTGATGATGGCCTCTAGCTTACTGTGCTGTTATCTTTTGCCTGACCAAGCAGTGGCTCAGCCCTTGAACTAAGAAAGAGGTTTCTTTGTTATATACACTATATAGCAGGGGTCCCCAAACTTTTTACACAGGGGCCCAGTTCACTGTCCCTCAGACCGTTGGAGGGCCAGACTATAAAAAAAAACTAGGAACAAATCCCTATGCACACTGCACATATCTTATTTTAAAGTAAAAAAACAAAACGGCAACAAATACAATATTTAACATAAAGAACAAGTAAATTTAAATCAACAAACTGACCAGTATTTCAATGGGAACTATGGGTTTGCTTTTGGCTAATGAGATGGTCAATGTGCTCCTCTCAATGACCACCAATGAAAGACGTGCTTCTTCCAGAAACGCGGCGGGGGCCGGATAAATGGCCTCAGGGGGCCGCATGCGGCCCGTGGGCCATAGTTTGGGGACCCCTGCTATAAGGGAATCTGTCAGGGTGCCTAGGATTCCCGGTGCCCAAGGGGGAGGAGCAGGTGCCTGAAACTGTGAGGGGAGCCTGTCGCTTCTCCTGCAGCCAGCTGCAGTCTGGCAACCTTTTCTTTCTCTACCTCTGCTGCCATACTGGGCTGCATACTGACCGTGCCACCTGCCTGCGGGTGGGTGCTGGTGATAGTACGCTAGATTCTCTATGTTTTCTATGGGTCTAGCAATCCTTGGTTTGGCCAGTCTGCTCTTCACTTGGCCATTTTAATTTACAGAGAGTTCTCAATGTATCTTCTTAATATTAATTCTAACCCTTTATTTTCTAAATGGGTAAAATTGGTTTGGGTCAGTAGGTGAATATCTGAATATCTGAAACTAGTTTTTACTCTATACTTCCTCCAGCACTCTCTTATGTCTTTAGTTAGTTCCTATACTTTGTGGGCTTGTTTACGAATTTCCCTTGATATAGTTCTTAAAAATTTCTTAACATAACCTGGTGTTCCCATGGCTATGTCAATCCACACATCTATATATAGCATCTGGTCAGGGTGCGGGACCCAACAGACATTTGCCCAGACAGCAAAGAGTGTGAGTAAATTGAAGGTGCCCTCTGAGGGCCACCCTACACTAAAGGTTGGCCATTCTAGTTCACAAAGAGTCCGCAACGTGGCGGAATCAACAGGAGTCCCATAGTCTCATGCCCTGTGAGAGAAATCAGAAAAGTTATCAAGCAAGCACTGAAGAGGCGTTAGGGCAGCAGATTGCCTCTGACCCATGGCCCTTGACTCTCAAAGGAATCCTTTGAGGAAGCAATGGGCAAAGCAGACAAACAAACCAAATATGCACATGAAACAAATAAAACTTAAACCGAAACAAAAAGAAGGGAAAGCAGCGTCCTGTGTTTCCTGAAGACCAGGTGGGGAGAAATCAGGTGGCATCCCACGCCTGCTCCACTACACCCTTTTCTAACCAGAGCTCTGTTTCCAAATATTCAAAGAGGAAGCTTCCTTACCAGACAGTCTTGAGACTCCAAATGTTTCAAATCAGCCAAATTCAGTTTCCAAACGGCAACTACCACAGGCTGGCCAGCTACCAAAGTCTGCTGCAGCTCACTCCATGAAGAGGGGTCTCACACGGCGTATCTCACTGGGGCCTCCATGTGTTACGTCTCAGGAGACAGACCACAGCAAACCCAAAGTGAATTTTATGAGTTTTATTGCAAACCTGCGCAGGGACTGCCAGCAACCCACACAAGGGAACACTGCAGCCCTGAGCTTCTAAAAGGGCTCCTTTTTATAGGGTGCCTATCTAGGCTGAGCAAGCAAGCAGCGTTTACAAGGGCGGGAGGGGTGCAGTTAGCTGACTTTATTCTTGGCTAAGTCTCTAGGGTAGCAGCTTCCTTGATCTGGGTACACAGAATTCAGGGGAAAATATTGCTACATTTCTAATGGTTGTTTATATTTTGCCTCCAGCCATGTACTGGATGTACTCAGTTTTCATGGCTGGTGGCTTGCACCGCTTCTCCTAAGATGTCATTATCACACAAACTTTTTAAATTCCATCCCTCAGAGCTTGAATCAGCTGTGAAGACCCCAATATCTGCTCAGACAGCAAGAGTTTTAATGGGGCACCTCTCTGCATCTTATTACTCCCATCCTGATTGGGATAGTGAGGAACATTCATTAGCGGCATCTGAGCCTGGACAAGAGACGCCACAGAGCTGCTCAGCCCGGTCTCCAGTCGCCTCATTCTGCAGTAGTCAAGAGGAAGTCCCTCAGCTGGAATCGGCTGTGGAAGTTACCACATCTGGACAGACAGAAGAAAAAAACTCTTCGCCTTCAGAAGATTTAAGATGGGAATACTCTATATTCGAGCGTCTCCAACCTGATGAGAATGGTAAGGAACATACACAGATGGGATATGAGCTTGGACAGGAGGTACCAGTGAGCTGCTCAGCTCAGTGTCTATTGATGTCACTGTCCCCTCAAAAACAAGAAAGGACTACAGGGCTGAAGGACTGGTACTAAAGCTCCTGCAGGGGGACACAGGAGGATGACAAGGTGCCTCAGGACACATTTCCAACATAGCAACACTGGGACAACTGTGGGTGACAGAGTGGACTAAGCTGATGGGAGCAGGAGTTTCATCGCAACCTGCCCCCTCAGATAAGCACACCTCACTTAAGGTCCTTAATTTCCTCAGGGACATAGTAGCCCTATAATTCCCTGAGGACCTTTTCCTTATAATTCTTGACTATTATGGCTAAAGCAGTGGGTTTAGAAGGGGCCGTATTCCCTAAATCTTCTCCTCAGGTCTGGCTCCAGGTAGGAGGCGGGGATTCCCTGGAGCCAAAGCAGAGAAGGGCAGGGGGCTGTAGTAAGGTGATGATGGCCTCTAGCTTACTGTGCTGTTATCTTTTGCCTGACCAAGCAGTGGCTCAGCCCTTGAACTAAGAAAGAGGTTTCTTTGTTATATACACTATATAGCAGGGGTCCCCAAACTTTTTACACAGGGGGCCAGTTCACTGTCCCTCAGACCGTTGGAGGGCCAGACTATAAAAAAAAACAAACTAGGAACAAATCCCTATGCACACTGCACATATCTTATTTTAAAGTAAAAAAACAAAACGGGAACAAATACAATATTTAACATAAAGAACAAGTAAATTTAAATCAACAAACTGATCAGTATTTCAATGGGAACTATGGGTTTGCTTTTGGCTAATGAGATGGTCAATGTGCTCCTCTCAATGACCACCAATGAAAGAAGTGCTTCTTCCAGAAACGAGGCGGGGGCCGGATAAATGGCCTCAGGGGGCCGCATGCGGCCCGTGGGCCATAGTTTGGGGACCCCTGCTATAAGGGAATCTGTCAGGGTGCCTAGGATTCCCGGTGCCCAAGGGGGAGGAGCAGGTGCCTGAAACTGTGAGGGGAGCCTGTCGCTTCTCCTGCAGCCAGCTGCAGTCTGGCAACCTTTTCTTTCTCTACCTCTGCTGCCATACTGGGCTGCATACTGACCGTGCCACCTGCCTGCGGGTGGGTGCTGGTGATAGTACGCTAGATTCTCTATGTTTTCTATGGGTCTAGCAATCCTTGGTTTGGCCAGTCTGCTCTTCAGTTGGCCATTTTAATTTACAGAGAGTTCTCAATGTATCTTCTTAATATTAATTCTAACCCTTTATTTTCTAAATGGGTAAAATTGGTTTGGGTCAGTAGGTGAATATCTGAATATCTGAAACTAGTTTTTACTCTATACTTCCTCCAGCACTCTCTTATGTCTTTAGTTAGTTCCTATACTTTGTGGGCTTGTTTACGAATTTCCCTTGATATAGTTCTTAAAAATTTCTTAACATAACCTGGTGTTCCCATGGCTATGTCAATCCACACATCTATATATAGCATCTGGTCAGGGTGCGGGACCCAACAGACATTTGCCCAGACAGCAAAGAGTGTGAGTAAATTGAAGGTGCCCTCTGAGGGCCACCCTACACTAAAGGTTGGCCATTCTAGTTCACAAAGAGTCCGCAACGTGGCGGAATCAACAGGAGTCCCATAGTCTCATGCCCTGTGAGAGAAATCAGAAAAGTTATCAAGCAAGCACTGAAGAGGCGTTAGGGCAGCAGATTGCCTCTGACCCATGGCCCTTGACTCTCGAAGGAATCCTTTGAGGAAGCAATGGGCAAAGCAGACAAACAAACCAAATATGCACATGAAACAAATAAAACTTAAACCGAAACAAAAAGAATGGAAAGCAGCGTCCTGTGTTACCCGAAGACCAGGTGGGGAAAAATCAGGTGGCATCCCAAGCCTGCTCCACTACACCCTTTTCTAACCAGAGCTCTGTTTCCAAATATTCAAAGAGGAAGCTTCCTTACCAGACAGTCTTGAGACTCCAAATGTTTCAAATCAGCCAAATTCAGTTTCCAAACGGCAACTACCACAGGCTGGCCAGCTACCAAAGTCTGCTGCAGCTCACTCCATGAAGAGGGGTCTTACACGGCCTATCTCACTGGGGCCACCGTGTGTTAAATCCCAGGAGACAGACCACAGCAAACCCAAAGTGAATTTTATAAGTTTTATTGCAAACCTGCGCAAGGACTGCAGGCAACCCACACAAGGGAACACTGCAGCCCTCAGCTTATAGGGTGGCTATCTAATCTGAGCAAGCAAGCAGCGTTTACAAGGGCGGGAAGGATGCGGTTAGCTGACCTCATTCTTGGCTAAGTCTCTAGGGTAGCAGCTTCCTTGATCTGGGTACACAGAATTCAGGGGAAAATATTGCTACTTTTCTAATGGTTGTTTATATTTTGCCTCCAGCCATGTACTGGATGTACTCAGTTTTCATGGCTGGTGGCTTGCACCGCTTCTCCTAAGATATCATTATCTCACAAACTTTTTTAATTCCATCCCTCAGAGCTTGAATCAGCTGTGAAGACCCCAATATCTGCTCAGACAGCAAGAGATTTAATGGGGCACCTCTCTGCATCTTATTACTCCCATCCTGATTGGGATAGTGAGGAACATTCATTAGCGGCATCTGAGCCTGGACAAGAGACGCCACAGAGCTGCTCAGCCCGGTCTCCAGTCGCCTCATTCTGCAGTAGTCAAGAGGAAGTCCCTCAGCTGGAATCGGCTGTGGAAGTTACCACATCTGGACAGACAGAAGAAAAAAACTCTTCGCCTTCAGAAGATTTAAGATGGGAATACTCTATATTCGAGCGTCTCCAACCTGATGAGGATGGTAAGGAACATACACAGATGGGATATGAGCTTGGACAGGAGATACCAGTGAGCTGCTCAGCCCAGTGTCTATTGATGTCACTGTCCCCTCAAAAACAAGAAAGGACTACAGGGCAGAAGGACTGGTACTAAAGCTCCTGCAGGGGGACACAGGAGGATGACAAGGTGCCTCAGGACACATTTCCAACATAGCAACACTGGGACAACTGTGGGTGACGGAGTGGACTAAGCTGATGGGAGCAGGAGTGTCATCACAACCTGCCCCCTCAGATAAGCACTAACCTGTATACACACACCTCTACTCATTCACACAAGATATGGACCCATTTCTCCTCCTTTTCACTTCTTCTCTCAAACACACAAGCCCTCATCCCCCACCTATCCTTCTCATTCCTTTACTGGATTCACACATTTACACAGTCACCTTCATTCTTTTATACAATCATTTGAGACTCACCCACTTACAACCTAATTCCATAAATCATTCACATTCCCTGTTTCTCAGCCAATTCTACAAACGCACATGCCCTGATGGAAATGAACTTCCATCCCTTGTCTTTCAAATCCCTATCCCACTACAGCCACAAAGCCTCAGTGCTACACACGGATGCTCATTCTCAGGCTACACTCACATTCTCTAACACTGTCTTATCATCTCACAGTGTGAACAGGTCGCATTCCTTCCACTGAGAATTCTGAACTCTCACATGGACATGCACTTTCACTCCAATGCTCACACAGGCCATGGCCATTTTAACTCCTACAGACTTCATGCCCATATCCTAGTTTTCTCATGTTGGAAATTTTCTTTCCTAGGTATCCTTCAGATGCCTGTACCCCAGGACTTGGAGCAATCAGAGGTTCCCCCACCCCATTCACCTGCCTCCTCTCCATTCTATGCAGTTAATCAGAATAAGCCCTTTACATCTTCAGCACATGGCCCAGAAGAAAGGGTCATGACAATTTCCTACACGCCTGTCCGATTGCGGAGGGTGTTTACTGTGTCAGGGGATACAGAGGAAGGACTGGTGCCTCCTTCAAAAAAGATGAAAATGGAGCAAATGACCTATATTGAGAAGGTCCATAAAAATGTCCCCCTCTCTCACATGTCTCAAAAGAGACACCTAACTGACAGTGACCCCAGCTTAGACAGCACAGCCCAAGGGAAAAGGAGGAAGGCTGACAGTCTAGCTGAGCCTCCAGCTGGGGAGGAGTATCCCAGGGCCAAGACGCCCGAGTGCCTGGTGACCCCGGAAAGTGGCTACAAGTGCTTGGCCTGCTGCCGGGTCTTCCCCAGCTTAGAGGCCCTGCAGGAGCACGTGGAGCACGGGGTCACTGAAGGCTTCACCTGCCATGTTTTCCATCGTACTCTGGCCCGTATGAACCACAAAAGACAGACAAGAGAACAAGAACATCAAATGGCAACATTTAGATGCCAGAATGAAAAACATTCTGGCATGAAGACAACTCAGTATAAGTAACAGCCCCTAAACGGGGATGTGAAGCTGGTTAGACTCTACTGAAGAGGCTTCACTATTTTTAGCAGCCACAGAACCCTCCTTTTTATGTATATTTGCTCCCGCCACCTCTACCACCATAGCACAAATACAAGTAAGTAGACAACCCCTGCTAATAAAATCCATCACTTTCCTGAGGGAGAAGGCAGATCACAGCCCCTAAAAGAGAGGAAGTGAGTTTCCTTAGACTCTACTAAAGGAGCTTTGTTATTTTTAGCAGCCATAGAACTCACTTTTTTATGCATATCTACCACCATCATCTCCACTGTTGTACTGTCAGTTTGAGCAGAAGACCCCTTTTTAAATACACCCACCACTCTCCTGATGGAGAAGGCCGACCACACTATCCCAGATATTGCATATTCTCTGTCCAAGTGTAACTCCTGTCCATAGAACATCCATGGATACATGCTTCAGCGAGAGTGCAGAGTCTACAGAGCTTTTAATGCTACAGATATTAATTCCGCTCCCCTGGACTCACACCCACATTTCCCTGAAATGTGGTCTTTGTTAACAACTTCGAATATTTTTATATATCCTTTTCTTTAAAAAAAATTACCCCTTTTTTCCATGTCCCTCTATATATTTGCCCACACAGTTATTTGGTTGGAAAATAGACATTCTTATTATTGAGAGAGAAGCAGGGATGATAACAAAAGCAACTATACTGCAGCTCTTCAGTTCTCAGACCTTGTGGACACAGCAGTGCATATCCACTTCTGTATGTACACATCCATAGGGAAGGAAGACGCACAGAATGAATTGATTCATAATTATCTAATATATATATACATATATATATATATATAGTCATCCATAATACCATAATGAAGTATTAATCTTAATAATGTTAGAAGGGTAAAATTTCCAAATTTTAAAAAACATAATCTGTGTGTTTGATTACTTGTCTCTTTTATACTTGTTTAACTTTGCCCATTTCAAAGATAAATTTTAATTTTTGTCACTCTGCCATCTTCAGGGGCTATGAAACAAAAGGGAAAATTTAAAAAAGTATTATTTACACTTCACAAAAGTATACAGGAAAAGGGAGATAAAAATAGTCCCACTTTTAAATGATCATTAAAATTTTTATTTCCTTTCTCGTGTATAGCTTGGAAAAGTGTAAATAATACTTTTTAAAATTTCCCTTTCTGTTTCTGAGCCCCTGAAGATGGCACAGTGACAAAAATTAAAATTTATCTTTGAAATGTGTAAAGTTAAAAAGTATAAAAAATAAGCAAGTAATAAAACACACAAATTACAATTTTCAAAATTTGGTAGCTTTTACCCTTCTAAAGTTATTAAGATAAAAACTTCATTATGGTATTATGGATAGCTGTATATATATATATATATATATATATATATATATACATATATATATATTAGATAATTATGAATCAATTTATTCTGTGTGTCATCCCTCACTATGGATGTGTACATACAGAAGTGGATATGCACCGCTGTGTCCACAAGGTCAGAGAACTGAAGAGCTGCAGTATAGTTACTGTCAGTTTTATCTGACTAGTATGTTTTACACCTTCCATTGAAAAGAGGATCTAGATTCTAGATTCTGGCCAAATATGTGGGCAAGTGGAAAGACTAGCCAATTAAAGCCATTACTTCACAAATTGGCTTTCATGATCGACCTGCGCTAAACATCTATCCATGCTGGACGAATATGCTCTAATAGCTTGGGGAATTAAAACAAAAGACACAGAGATTGTGGGAATAGTGCTGAGTTATCCTTTGTCTGCAACTCATATTAAGGTTTATACATTGCTGAACTTCCTTCAAGTCTACTTTTTTGAAACACATGGCTGTTTTAACTGCTACTGTAATTCATCAACCCTCTACACTAATATTTCAATAAATTTTTTATTTTTATCCTCAATTTACCTGTGTTCATTTACTGCCATTGGTAACACAATGTACCTTCATTGAAGCAGATTAGCTCCAACATGATAATTTCTCCCATTTAATAGCTGAAATGATCTAGTCTAGAAAGGAGTAACACATATACCTCTGACTTCATATTGAAACTAAAGGGATAATCTTGTTCTTAGATTGTACGCTATGTTCTTAATTAGGAAGGTCCATTAAAAATGTTTTGGTGTATAAACAAAATGACTTCAATGAACGAAATCGACTTCCATAAAGTAGACCTGGGTTTAAATTCCTTACTACTGCTCAGTAGCTCTATATACTCTGAGTCATCACTCTCATCCTGAAAATGAAGATCATAATACCTAAAATAAGAGTGATTATGAGGGGAAGACACACAGATAAAAGCACCTAATTGAGGGTCTGTCATAGTTCAAAGGAAGCGGGTTGATTTTCATTCATTTTTGAGATTTTTTTTACCTTTTATTATTAGTAGTTTGATTATCATGTATCTAAGTAGAATTTATTTTTAGTTTACATAGTTTGCAATCAATTGAGCTTTAAAAATTTTTAATTTTTGAGTCCCTGGTCAGTACTCAGTGGTAGAGGGTCAGCCCAGCATGTGAATGTTGCGTTCCATTCCCAGGCAGGGCACACAAGAGAAGCAACCATCTGCTTCTCCCCCTTTTCTCTCTCTTCCCCTCCTGTAGCCAGTGGCTCGATTGGTTCTAGTGTGGCCCAGGACACTGAGGACAGCTCGGTTGGTCCTAGTGCATCAACCTCACATGCTAAAAATAGCTCAGTACTGGAGAATCAGCCCAAGATGGGCATGCCAGGTGGATTAGGGTCAGAGCACATGCGGAGTCTGCCTCACAATCTCCCCTCTCACCTAAAAAAAAAAAAAGAAATTTAATTTTTGAAATAATCATAAATTCACAAGACGTGGAAGAAATAGTCCAGAGGGGTCTCATGTACCCATCACCCAGCTTCTCCCAACAGAAGCACAGCATTATCAAAACCAGGACATCAACTGGAGCACTACACTCAACCTGACTGCAGACCCAACTCAGTGTTACTACTTTTCAGGCATGCATTTCTGTATGTTTTTATGGAGACATAGGGCATTTTATCACTTGTATAAATGTGTACAGTCATCACTGCAATCAGACAGCAGAGTTCTGTCACCACAGCAGTTTTCTCATGTTCCCCTTTATTGTCACATCCGTCCTCCCTTTCTAACGCCTGGCATGTCTGCTTTGCTGAACGGTCTACAAAAACAACAAATAGAATAATATATTTACTCATATCAGAAATGAATGCTAATTTCTAATTTCCTTGATGTACATAAAGGTCCATAAAAATAATAACTCAAAAATAAAAGACCTTGAATAGTTTCACTTTAAAAATACAAATAATCTTTAAGTAAAAGTTACATAATGCTACTCTTTAAAGTTACAATTATCTTTTTATCTATTAGATTGTGTTGAAAATTATGTAGAAAAATAAAAACATTCCCTATTATTGATGGAAATTTTTATAATTTTAAAGTACATATTCCCTCTTAGATTTACTTTTATAAGTATATTTTATATTTAAATACATATAGATATACACATATACACACAAAATATGTTCATTCTGGCATTTTATAAAAATATTTTAAGCAAATCATCACAAACAAGATATTTATCATCACATTACCGGGTAAATATATATTTTTTACAGTGCAATACTAAAAAGCTACTTTAAAAATGAAAGAGGCCCTGGTCAGTTTGATCAGTCGTTAGAGCATCAGCCTGGTGTATGAACGTCCCAGGTTCAATCCCAGGTCAGGGCACAAATAAGAAGCAACCTGCTTCTCTCCCCCTCTCTTCCCCTATTCCCAATCCTCCTCTCTCATAGCCAGTGGCTTGATTAGTTAAAGTGCGACTCCAGGTGCTAAGAATAGCTCAGTTGATTCCAGCATCGGCCATAGATAGTGGTTGCCGGGTGGGTCCTAGTCCGTGTTCCTGTGGGAGTCTGTCTATCTCCCCTCCTCTCACTTATAACTAAACAAAAAAATAAATAAGAAATAGAGAAAAAGCTCCAAATAGTTTAAGTGAAAATTATCTTATATATACTATACTCACATTTATGTAAAAATTTCATACAAACCTTGGATCTATCTATCGATCCATTTTTATTTATTCTTTAAAGGCTCTGCTCATTGGATTTCAAGTTTAAAAAAGCCCATATTAAATGTAGAGGTTTGGATATCTGATTTTCTGTTTATGTGATTTTAATTAGCAACTGATCTAGCCTAAATATTTATTAGTTTTCTGTCCTTTTGTTGGATTGCTAACATTAAACATCTCTGACCGTAGTATTGATGTGATGATAATATAAGCTGACTGAATTGTTTACGAGAACATTTATTCCAAGTTGTGAAGTTGTAATGTCCAGTTGCCATTAAGATAGAATTTCTCTGTAAAATTAAAATAAGCGTATGCCCCTACATCAATGAAAATAAATTTTGTTTTAGTAAAATTAGATTTAGATTTGAAGGGTAGGATTTCAATATTTTTTTAATTATAATAACAAAATGAATACTGAAAGACATACTTGCACAAATCAAAATATTTAACAAATGGGACTATGAATTAGATCACTTTATTGTTGCAAGCATTTGACAAAAAAAACTTTTAAATAGACTTTTAATAAATAAACAGAAGATGAATCTTGAGTGTTTTTCAGTCAAGCATGTTCTACTCTTGCATTTGAGGTTTAAATTTAGTAAAATGGAACTTCAATCACATTAAATCATATACTAGTCAATAATCTGATTTGTTATTATTCATAAAGGCAAATAAATATAGTATCATAGACACTGATTAATGCTATTTTATGAAGTGACTTCATGCATGGCATTCCTGTTAATTCAAAAAAAAGAGAAAGTAGCTTCAAAGCATATTTCTCCTTTAATCTTGTATTTTAAAAGCTATATTTAATAGTGGTTTGAAGAAATAGCACACGTGTGGGGATTAATTGTAGTTGTCTTACTTTGAGGGCTAGAAATACATAACCACCAGCATGAGTTCCTAGGGAAATTCTTGTTCCGACACATGAAGCTAACATAGATCTGCCTGTTCTCTTCATCAATGGAGGTAAACGAGGTACATCTCTACTAAAGGAACTTCCATGAAGCCTCCCTAGACCCCTTTACACATCTGATTTAACCTTTAATATCTATATACACTGTATAGGTATGAATTTAATGCCAAAGTAGATTCTCATAAGTAAAAACTATGCGCATTATAATCTTTAATCATTAGATAAACTTACTGAATGAAAATTAATATGTAAATAAAAACTTCTATTTTCAGAATTATTTCATTTGTGAGCACAATAGAGACCATGCTGTTCTGAAATGATTACTTTAAAGGAAATAAAATAGATGTTCATTACAGATTATAAAACAGTGTTCACAAGTAGGATCCCAGAGTTCTTATGAATTAATGTACATAAAAAAGTTTCATTTACTATATACTATACTACTATTACCCAATGGTTGTAATACTTTAATTTACTGTCCATATTTTATCAAATGAATTTTCAACATTTTTTTCTAGAAAACCAATAAAGCTACAAACTAATAAAGTACCCATAAATGGAGAATAAAAACAAATCAACTTAAAATAGCATTATATTTTTTAACAATAATATTCACATTCCATGCTTCACTGAAACAGATCTTAGTGAAGTCAACACTGGTAACAATCTTATTAAGTCTTCAAGTATTCATTTCACTCATATATTCAGCATCATCAAAATATGGACCAATTATTTGTGTGTGTGTGTGACAAAGACAGAGAGAGAGGCAGACAGAGGGACAGATAGGGTAAGACAGGCAGGAAGAGAGAGAGAAGAGAAGCATCATTTCTTCATTGTGGCTCCTTAGTTCTTCATTGATTACTTTCTTATTTGTGCCTTGACTGAGAGAATGAGGCAGAGCGAGTGACCCTTTGCTCAAGCCAGCAACCCTGGGCTCTTGCCAGTGAACTTGGCCTCATGCCAGTGACCATGGGGTCATGTCTATGATCCCACGATCAAGCCAGCGACCCCATGCACAAGTTGGTGAGTCTTCATTCAAGCCAGATGATCCCTTCTCAAGCCAGAGGCCTCAGGGTTTCAATCCTGGGTCCTTCGTGTCCCAGTCTGACACTCTATCCACTGTGCCACCACCTGGTCAGGTAGGACCAATTCTTAAAACACTTTCTTTCCTTCACTTTTACTCTGCAATACTTCCGTGATTTTTACTTCTATTTCTCTTTTTCATCACTCCTTCAATATCTACTTTGTAAACATTTGATCTAGGTAATAAAACATTCATATTCTTCACATTTTTTCCTAAAAACTTTCCTTTTCTCATCCATATGTCTCCTTCCACCATCTTATTCATGCACATGACTTATTTATTCCATATACAGATAATTCACAAGTGTATATCTAAATTCAGACTTCTCCTCTGCTGGCCACACTTTCTTATCTAATTAGCATCTTAACATCTGCCCTTTGATGTCTCAGACGTGACTCAAAGTCAGCATGTCCACAGTGAACTTAGTATCTTCATTCAAAGCACTGCTTTGCTGCCAATGTTCCTTCTCTTAGTGAAACGCATCGCCAATTACTCCAGGCGTACAGTAAGAATCCTGGGGGTCAAGCTTGACACTTACGTCACTTCATGCCCTATGTCCACTCTATTACCAAGCTCTGTCAATTTAACTTAAATCTAAAGCACTGGCAGAGATAACTTCAGAATATGAATTAAAGAAAATTCTGGTTTAACTCTCTCAAGAAAAACTAAGTCATTCTAAAAGATCCAAGATAACTAAAATTACACTCCAGGCTACTAGATGGGCTGCTTAACACTGAGGTTCTTCCTAAAATTTAAATTCTCAAATAGATGACAATTTTGGGACCACAGTGTCTTCATCTGTAAATATATTTTTAAAAAAAATAAAAACCAATCTATTACCCATTACAATATAGGCTAGATTGTGGTTGACTAAACAACTCTAAAGTATTAGTGGTTCAAAATGATGAAGATTACTTCCAATTTTTGTTACATGTACATCTACTGTGGTCATAATTCTATTGTGTATCATTCCTATCATAGAGGTAAGCAGATGAAGAGTAAGACATTAGAAGGAAAAGCGTGGATCTACATAAAGAGAAAACTCTGGACCAGCCATCAAATATTTAGGAAGGAACACACAATACTCTGCTCATAACTCATTAGCCAGAACTACTCACATGTCCATTCTCCTCATGAAAGGGCCAGAAACGATGTCTCTACGAAACAAAGAGACAGAAGTATTTACTGAACAGTAGGAATAACTTTTTCATTAACCAAAAGAATTGTTTTCATAAGCAAAAGCTAAAACTTTAAATTTGGGCTGTGTATATACATTCTGGGCAAATCTTACTGATAAACATTTTTTGTGCCGGGAATACTGTAAGGAAGCCAGTAACTTTTCACAAATTCAATTAAATTGTATTTTCAATGGTATTTCTGTTTTCTTAGCTCTTCAAATAGTAAGCTTTTAATTAATTATGAACTCGTCAACCTTTCAGACATATACCTATGGTTACTGAGGTCTGAATTACCATGGCCCATTCCTTGGGTAAGAATTTATGGAAAGCAGAGTTTGTCCAGAAAGAAACATGTCTTCCTTGGGCTTTGGTCATTAATTTGCTCCCTCAGAAAAGAGAACAGTTCCTCAGGACTGAGGTCCAATGAAAAGTCTTTATTCCATACCAGTCCCGGTTAGAGTAGTCTCACCATGTAAGTGTTGGAAGGACAGATAATTGCTTTGAAATATTCATGGAGTCCACTAATTCTAAATATTCTGCTCTTTATCCATTCTTTCTTACTTTATTGGAAAATCATTTGCCAGACTCCTAGTGGCCACACCCTACTGAGATCTCTAAAAATATTCAGAACAGATTGACACCTGAGGAGCTGGGGTGGGAACCACACCCACCACCTTTCCTAATGCCAGATTAACCCTTTCCCCATTCACAAAAATAAACTTGAAATGGATAAAATACCTAATGTAAGTCACAAAACCATAAAAATCCTAGAAGAAAACAGAGGCAGTAGACACTCAGAAACCTCTCATAGCAATATTTTTGCTGATATATCTCCTCAGGCAAGTAAAATAAAAAACAAAATAAACAAATGGGACTATATTAAATTAGAAAGCTTTTTCACAGAGAAAGATACCATTAACAAAATAAGAAGACAATCCACTTTATGGGAGAACATATTTACCAATATGTCTGAGAAGGGGTTAATCACCAAAATTTATAAAGAACTTATAAAACTCAACACCAGGAAGACAAACAATCCACATAATGAGAAAAAAGTCATACAAGTTTAAGAAGCACAGAAAGTCCCATTAAATATGAACCCAAAGAGGCCCACACCAAAACACATCAGAATTAAAATGCCAAAGATAAGAGACAAAGAAAGAATATAAAAAGCTGCAAGAGAAAAGCAATTAACTACCTACAAAGCTGCCCCCATAAGCTGATGTATGGCTTCTTAACAGAAAAACTTCGGGACAGAAGGGACTGGTAATAAATATTCAAGGTGATGCAAAACAAGAATCTACAAACAAGATGACTATCCAGCTGTCAGTCTGTTCTCTGTATCCATGAAAGTGTTTCTACTTTGTTACTTTGTTTTGATGATTAGATTCCACATATGAGTGAAATCTTAGGATACTTCTCTTTCTCTTACTGGCTTATTCCCTTAGCATAATATTCTCCAGGCCCAGTCATGCTGTTGCAAAATGTAAGATTACCTTCTTTTTTACTGCTGAGTAGTAGTCCATTGTGTATATGTGCCATGGCTTTTTTATCCACTCATCTACTTAGGGGCACCTGGACTGCTTCCATGTCAGTAGAGTCAATTAATATTTGACAAAGGAGGCAAAACATACAATGGGTGAAGACAGTCTATTCAAGAAATGACGTTGGGTAAATTGGACAGATATGTATTAAAAAAAAAGAAACTTGTCTACCTTATTACAACATACACAAGAATAAACTCAAAATGGATTAAATGCTAAAATATTAGACTTGAAACCGTAAGAATCCTAGAAGTAAACATTGGCAGGAAAACCTTGGAAATTTCTCAGAGCAATGTATTTTCAGATATATTACCTCAGGGAGGGAAAACAAAAGAAAAAATAAAGACTACATCAAAACAAAAAGGTTTTGCACAGCAAAGCAAACCATCAACCAAATGAAAAGATAACATATTAAATGGAAGAACATATTTGCCAATATATCTGATAAGGGCTCAATATTCAAAATTTACAAAGAACTTATAAAACTCAATACTAGAAGAAAGATGGTGATGGAATAGGTGGACATTTCAATTGCCACCTTCCAGGACCAAATTGGATTACAACTTAATTTAAAAATAATAATACTGGAAATCCAATTTTGGACTAAACTAAGAGGAATCTATAACCAAGGATCACTGAAGAAGCACACCTAGACTGGTAGGAAGGGCAGAGACGCAGAAAGTGCTGCCTCGCTACCAGGAGCACTCGAATGGCAGCCTGGAGGGACTCTCACAGTGAGGTGGGTTGTCCTGAGAGGTGTGGGTCCTCAGCCCCAGGCCCAAGTCCCAGCCTAGAGCCCCAGAGCCTAGAAGAGGCACCCAGACAGCATTTAGCTGTGAAAAGAGCCGGGTTTCTGTCTGCGAGAAAGAGACAAACCTCTTGGACACAGACTCTATTTTAAATAGCCCACGCAGAATACCTTGCTCACAGCCACTTACCCAACGCTCTGGCAGGAGAGAGCTCAGAGGACTGGAGTTGCAGGAGGAAAGTGTAAATTTGGAGACCCAGGAAGAGACACTGTGGGGGATGGCAACCAGAAACCCTGTGCTGAATCATTCTCCGGTACTGGAGTTGCCATCTTGCTTGAGTGGAGTATCCCCTTTGTGCAGCATCAGCCTAGGGAAAAGCAGCTGCTCTGCCTTCGGGAGTCTCTCCTACCCCAGGGATGGTGATGGGTCATTCTGAGAGGCCAGGAATCACGGGGCATGTCAGTGACTCAGCTTTGAGGTGTTGAGACCAGAGCTCTCCCCATAACACTCTCCCGAGTCTATGATTGGTGCATCCACCTCACAAGAGACTCAGTTGAAACTGTCCAAACAGGGTGAAGGCCACACCTCTGGGTCTCAGAGGCCACACCCACTGGACTCATGGGGCCACATCCTACTGAGGTCTGTGGAAAAAGTCTGGATAGACTGACACCTGGGGCCAAGGGGTAGAGCCACCCCCAGCACCCTTCCTAATCGCTGAATAACCACAGGCTCTAGACTCCAGCCAAGGTTTTTTCAGCAGCATAGCCCAACCAGCAGCCAGCAGACAGGTTGCAAGAGGGGAGACTCCTGCAAAATTGGGTGTTTGAGCAGACTTTCCCCCAGGACCAGAGTGGTTAAAAAAGGCAGCCTAGGAGTGCAACTTGTTATTTCAATATACACCTGGACCCAGCAGAGGCAGCCACAAACTCTGAATTGCTTGTAGCTCCAAGAAGGTTGCTGAGGGCCAGTCACAGGCGGAGTCTCCCACTTGTCTGTGCTGGATTCCTGTTTGGGAGGCCCAGGGCTGGCACATCCAGGGCCCAGCTGTGAAAAGCATAGGTTCAGGACCTAACAACCCTACTAAAGTGCTATCCTAAGGAAAGCACTTTACACCAGGCCCAGCTGAGGCGAGTTCCACTCTCTCTGATCAGCACTGGCAGAGCCGCTCATGTGCATTGGATAGGGTGGAGCTTCACAGTCAGATGGCCTGGGCAATGGATATTCTGTCCTGCTAGGCTAGATTTCATAGGGGACAGGGAAAGAGGCTTGGAGCATGGACAATTAAAGTGTGGGTCCCTGTGAGTCTATTGTTGAATCTGGTTGAGGGGCTTAGCCACCTTCAGTAGGGGCACAGTCAACCTCAAGGCAGGACTCTCTCAGTCTTCCTCCCTGAGACCAGGGTCTCAACAGCTGAAGGAACTTCTCTGGTGAGGATTTCAGCCACACTCAGTCTGAACCTACTGCTCATGTTGTTGGGGAGAAATAAAATTTGAGTATCCAGGAGTGGCTGAGGCATCAAGCTCTGGAGTAAGGACCACATTCCCTGTACTGAGCTCCTGACCAAGAGGCATCTGAAGTAGGGGGTCCCACAAACGTTGTTTTCAGAATCTAAGCTGCCCTCACCCACCAAGCATGCAACCTGTAGAAGAGTTGGTTGAGTGAGACCAATCTGAGCACACAATACAGTCTTACTACAGAAGACATCGTGGGAAGACCAGGCAACTGCAAGAGGAGGAGGAGCTCCTAAAAAGAAGACAAATCTTACAGAGCTTGGGGCTTTTACAGAGCTCTCGTCATCTCTAAGCAGGAGGAAGCTGATCCTTATACATAGGTTGTCCCCTCCCAGAGTACCCAGACACATAAAATGCAGACACAAATAGTGAAAAGTGCAATAGCTACAGACTGGTAGCCCATAGTGGGTTACAAACAACAGCTGACACCAACCCAAGAAGAATTAGAGCCAACACTACTAGTAGTGGGTGGCAGACAGCACCAATCTTAGAATCCACCAACTACACAAGCAGCACACCCAAAGCTAGACTCTAACAGGCACCAGACAGTGTGGAGAATAATTATGCCCAACAGGACACACATTGCACACTGTGAAATACATAATCAAGGTTGACCCTTAGAGCCAGCTAGCCTGAAATGATAAATGTACCCATGAAATGATCAACTGCACCTAATACTCACATACAAGAAGAAAAATAGTATGCTCAGGAAGCATTCCTAGAACAAAGAAAAACAAGTGGCCTGGAAGACTGTATCACCGACCACATCTTTTTCATAAAGACCACACAAAAATTTCAAGGTCACACAATGCTACCTAATACACAGATAAAATGGGCAGACCGAGAAATGCAACACAGAACTGAATGAGATGAAAGTAACGAAACTACCAGATTCAGAGTTTAAAACAATGATTTTTAGGATGCTCAAGAATCTTAGGAGACAAGATGCCGCTGGAGTAGGCGGACATACCAGCATCTACCTCCCAGAACCAAAGTGGATTACAAACTAATTTTATGAACTATCATCTGGAAAAACCAACTTTGGACTAAACTAAGAGGACTCTTCAACCAAGGAACACTGAAGAAGCCACACCGAGACTGGTAGGAAAAGTGGAAACGCGGAAACGCAAAGAGGGCTGCCCAGCTCCTCGGAGCAAACGGCAGCAGGGAGAGACTTGCGTGGCGGGAAGTGAGTTTAGCAGAGGGAAAAGGGTCCTGAGACCCAGGAACAAAGCCCCAGCCTGCAGCCCCAGGTGTAAGGACAGTATTTAGCTGGAAACAAGTCAGGATACTGTTTGTGAGAGAGTCTGATTTCTCAGACCCAGGATCCTTCTTAAAGGGACAGCGCAGAACATCTCTCTAAAAACAATCACCTGCGGCTCCTAGGGACAGGGGGAGAGAGGAGAGGACCAGAGTAACTGGAAGAGAGTGTAATCTAGGAGGCATAGGGAGAAACATTTTGGGAGATAGCCACCCTAACCCCTGGGACGAGTCACTCCCTAAAGCTGAAGTGAATATTTCCCCCAGAAACAGCAATACCAGCAAAGGGAAGCAGGAGAGCAGCCAAACAAGCTCCCCCACGGCATTCAGAGCAGAGTTGCATAGAAGGAGAATGCTTTCAGGTCTACAGTAGTGAGTCTTAGGGTCACAGCTACAACGCCCCCACCCACGCGGCTGAGGGCGCACCGGAGAGCGGGCGGCTGCGGGAGACAAAAGCGCGGGTCTGCTTGCAGGGGTGGAAGCCGGCTGGCCACCACTGGGCTCAGGTGTGAGCTCAATATTGCCCAGCTGGGGAGAAGAGGGCAGGCAAAATCGGTCAAGCTCAGCTGCCGGCAGCCTGTAATCCAGCCTCCGGGAGAAGGGCGGGAACCCCGGAAAGGGTGGAAACCAGCCCCAGAGCAAGGGCAGAGGGAGCACAGCCCTGCCCCACTCGTGCTACCCAGGCTTGTGGTCTGACTTGGTAGCCAGCTCCTCCCGCGGGGGTGGAGCCAAAAGCCCAGAAGAGGCAGAGTTCCGCTACGGAGCTGAGCTTGGGCACGCAGCCTTGCCCGGTGGTAGAGCCAAAGCTAACAGCTGTTCCTTGAGTGGGATCCTCCTGCAAGGGCAGGGCGAAAGCTCGGAAACAGGCGGAGACCCGCAGCTGAGCAAAGGTGCTCGCCAGTGCCCTCAGGACCAAGCATAACACCACACACGGGGGCGGGGCAAAGGCCAAGGTAACCAACCCTTCTGCATCCGAGCACGTGATCACAGCCACTCCCGTGAAGAGAAAATGCGGAGGCAGAGAAATACAACACAAATAAACCAAGAGAAATCCCCAGAAAAGGACCTAAGTGAATCAGATATAACCAAATTACCAGATGCAGAGTTTAAAATAACGATTGTTAGGATGCTCAAAGATATTAGAACAACCATAGATGGCCATTACAAAAACCTAAATAAAGAGATAACAAATAGAAAAAAGGACATTGAAATAATAAAAAAGAATCAGTCAGAAATGACAAATACAATATCTGAAATAATGAATACAATGGAAGGAATTAAAAGCAGGATGGATGAAGCAGAGAATCAAATCAGCGAGTTAGAGGACACAATAAATAAAGGCACGGAAGCAGAGCAGAAAAAAGAAAAGAGACTCAAAAAGTCTGAGGAAACTCTAAAAGAGCTCTGTGACAACATGAAGAGAAATAACATCCGCATCATAGGGGTTCCTGAAGAACAAGAGAAAGAACAAGGGATAGAGACTTTTTTCAAACATATTATAGAGGAAAACTTCCCCCAATTAAGGCAGGAAAACATTTCACATGTTCAGGAAGCACAGAGAACTCCATTAAGAAGAAACCCAAAGAAACCAACACCAAGACACATCATAATTAAAATACCAAAGCTAAATGATAAAGAGAAAATATTAAAAGCTGCTAGAGAAAAAAAGACTATCACCTACAAAGGAGCCCCCATAAGGATGACTTCTGACTTCTCAACAGAAACACTTGAGGCCAGAAGGGAATGGCAAGAAATATTCAAAGTAATGCAGAACAAGAACCTACAACCAAGATTACTTTATCCATCAAGGCTATCATTTAAAATTGAAGGAGAAATAAAAAGATTTACAGACAAAAAAAAAAAAACTCAAGGATTTCACTGCAACCAAACCAAGGCTGCAAGAAATGCTAAGGGACCTGTTGTAAACAGATCAAAGGAAAAAAGAATATAGCAAAAGAGAAATACAGTTTTAAAGAAAAAAAAAATGGCAATAAAAAAACATATCAGTAATAATCTTAAATGTTAATGGATTAAATGATCCGATCAAGAGACATAGGGTAGCTGCGTGGATAAGAAAACAGGACCCATACATATGCTGTCTATAAGAGACACACCATAAATCAAAAGATGCACACAGACTGAAGATAAAAGGATGGAAAAAAATATTTCACGCAAATGGAAATGAAAAAAAGCTGGGGTAGCAATACTTATATCAGACAAAATGGACTTTAAAACAAAGACCATAGTTAGAGATAAAGAAGGTCACTACATAATGATAAAGGGAGCAATACAAAAGGAAGATATAACCATTATAAATATCTACACACCTAATATTGGAGCACCTAAATATATAAAGCAGACTTTGATGGACTTAAAGGGCGAGATCAACAGCAATACTATAATAGTAGGGGATTTCAATACCCCATTAACATCATTAGATAGATCCTCAAGAAAGAAAATTAACAAAGAAACAGCAGACTTAAAGGACATATTAGATCAACTCGATTTAATAGATATCTTCAGAACCTTTCACCCTAAAACAGCAGAATATACATTCTTTTCAAGCGCTCATGGTACATTCTCTAGAATAGACCACATGTTAGGGCACAAAAGCAGGCTCAACAAATTTAAGAAGATTGAAATCATATCGAGCACTTTCTCTGATCACAATGGCATTAAACTAGAAATCAACCACAATAGAAAAATTGAAAAACATTCAAACACTTGGAAACTAAATAGCATGTTATTAAACAATGAATGGGTTAACATTGAGATCAAAGAAGAAATTAAAAAATTCCTAGAAACAAATTATAATGAGCATACATCAACTCAAAATGTATGGGACACTGCAAAAGCAGTCCTGTGAGGGAAGTTTATAGCATTACAGACATACCTGAAGAAGCTAGAAAAAGTTCAAATAAACAACTTAACCCTGCATCTAAAAGAACTAGAAAAAGAACAGCAAGTAAAGCCCAGAGCTAGTAGAAGGAAGGAAATAATAAAGATCAGAGCAGAAATAAATGACATAGAGGCTAAAGAAACAATACAGAGGATCAATGAAACCAGGAGCTGGTTCTTTGAAAAGGTAAACAAGATCGATGAACCTTTAACGAGACTCACCAAGAAAAAAAAGAGAGAGGACTCAAATAAATAAAATTAGAAACGAGAGTGGAGAAATAACAACTGACACAACAGAAATACAAAATATTGTAAGAAAATACTATGAAGAACTGTACGCCAAAAAACTAGACAACCTAGATGAAATGGACAAATTCCTTGAATCATATAATCTTCCAAAAATCAATCTGGAAGAATCAGAAAACCTAAACAGACCAATTACAACAAATCAGATTGAAACAGCTATCAAAAACCTCCCAAAAAGAAAAGTCCTGGGCCTGATGGCTTCACAAGTGAATTCTAACAAATATTCAAAGAAGAACTAACTCCTATCCTTCTCAAGCTATTTCAAAAAATTCAAGAGGAAGGAAGACTTCCAAACTCCTTTTATGAGGCAAGCATAATTCTGATTCCAAAACCAGGCAAAGACAACACAAAAAAAGAAAATTATAGGCCAATATCCCTGATGAACTTAGATGCAAAAATCCTCAACAAAATATTAGCAAACCGGATCCAGCAATATATGGAAAAAATCATACACCATGATCAAGTAGGATTTATTCTTGGGAGGCAAGGCTGGTACATTATTCGCAAATCAATCAATGTGATTCATCACATAAACAAAAGAAAGGAGAAAAACCACATGATAATTTCAATAGATGCAGAAAAAGCATTTGATAAAGTTCAGCACCCATTCATGATCAAAACTCTCAGCAAAGTGGGAATACAGGGAACATACCTCAACATGATAAAGGCCATCTATGACAAACCCACAGCCAACATCATACTCAATGGGCAAAAATTAAAAGCAATCCCCTTAAGATCAGGAACAAGGCAGGGGTGCCCCCTCTCACCACTCTTATTCAACATAGTTCTGGAAGTCCTCGCCACAGCAATCAGACAAGAAAAAGAAATAAAAGGCATCCAAATTAAAAAAGAAGTAAAACTATCATTATTTGCAGATGACATGATATTGTATACAGAAAACCCTAAAGTCTCAGTCAAAAAACTACTAGACCTGATAAATAAATTTGGCAAGGTGGCAAGATATAAAATCAAAACTCAGAAATCAGAGGCATTTTTATACACTAATAATGAACTGTCAGAAAGAGAAATCAAGGAATCAATTCCCTTTACCATTGCAACCAAAAAAATAAAGTACCTAGGAATAAATCTAACCTAGGAGATTAAAGACTTGTACTCGGAAAATTATAAAACATTGATAAAAGAAATCAGGGAAGATACGAATAAGTGGAGGCATATATCGTGCTCATGGTTAGGAAGAATAAACATCATTAAAATGTCTATATTACCCAAAGCAATTTATAAATTCAATGCAATACCGATTAAAATACCAATGACTTACTTCAAAGACATAGAACACATATTCCAAAAATTTATATGGAACCAAAAAAGAACACGAATAGCCTCAGCAATCTTGAAAAGGAAGAAAAAAGCGGGAGGTATCACACTTCCAGATGTCAAGTTATATTATAAGGCCATTGTACTCAAAACAGCATGGTACTGGCATAAGAACAGGCACATAGATCAATGGAACAGAACAGAGAACACAGAAATAAACCCACAGCTCTATGGACAACTGATATTTGACAAAGGAGGTAAGACAATACAATGGAGTAAAGACAGCCTCTTCAACAAATGGTGTTGGGAAAACTGGAAGCTACCTGCAAAAAAATGAAACTAGACCACCAACTTACACCACTCACAAAAATAAACTCAAAGTGGATAAAAGACTTGAATGTAAGCCGTGAAACCATAAGCATCTTAGAAGAAAACATAGGCAGTAAGCTCTCTGACATCTCTCGCAGCAATATATTTGCTGATTTGTCTCCACAGGCAAGTGAAATAAAAGACAGGATAAACAAATGGGACTTTATCAAACTAAAAAGCTTCTGCACAGCTAAAGACAATAAGAACAGAATAAAAAGACAAACTACACAATGGGAGAATATATTTGACATAGCGTCTGATAAGGGGTTAATAACCAAAATTTATAAAGAACTTGTAAAACTTAATACCAGGAAGACAAACAATCCAATCCAAAAATGGGCAAAAGAAATGAATAGACACTTCTCCAAAGAGGACACACAGATGGCCAACAGGCATATGAAAAATGTTCAACATCACTAATGATTAGAGAAATGCAAATTAAAACCACAATGAGATATCACCTCACACCAGTCAGAATGGCGCTCATCAATAAAACAACACAGAATAAGTGCTGGCGAGGATGTGGAGAAAAGGGAACCCTCCTGCAATGCTGGTGGGAATGCAGACAGGTGCAGCCACAATGAAAAACAGTATGGAGATTCCTCAAGAAATTAAAAATCGAACTGCCTTTTGACCCAGCTATACCACTGTTAGGGATATACCCCAAGAACACCATAGCACTGTTTGAAAAGAAGAAATGCACCTCCATGTTTATATCAGCATTGTTCACAATAGCAAAGATTTGGAAACAGCCCAAGTGTCCATCAGAGGACGAGTGGATTAAAAAGCTTTGGTATATATACATTATGGAATACTACTCAGCCATAAGAAATGATGACATAGGATCTTTTATAACAACATGGATGGGCCTTGATAACATTATACTGAGTGAAAGAAGTAAATCAGAAAAAACTAAGAACTATATGATTCCATACATAGGTGGGACATAAAAATGAGACTCAGAGACATGAACAACAGTGTAGGGGTTACAGGGTGGGGGGAGGAGAGGGAGGGGGTAGAGGGAGGGGAGGGGCACAAAGATCATGGCTTTTCAGCATTTGCCATATTCCCCCCTTAATCTATAGACAGACAGCAAATATTTACATATGGTGTTTCCACTATAAAGACTGCTGTCTTAGGGACAAATGCTGATTAACTATTTCAGCAGTTCCTCCTTCTTCAAAGACTTATATGTCAACATAGAGCTCCATGTTTCATAGGACATACTCAAGCTCACTCCATGCTCCCTAAAGCTTTAGTACAAGGAAATGCCCACTCCCCCCTTTTTTTTTGTAGTATTTTTTCTTTTCCTTATTTATTTTTTGTATTTTTCTGAGGATGGAGATGGGGAGGCAGTCAGACAGACTCCTGCATGTGCCTGACTGGGATACACCTGGCATGCCTACCAGGGGGGAATGCTCTGCCCATCTGGGGTGTTGCTCTGTTACAACGGGAGCCATTCTAGCGACTGGGGCGGAGGCCATGGGGCCATCCTTAGTGCCCGGGGTGGATTTGCTCCGGTGGAGCCTTGGCTGTGGGCGGGAGGAGAGAGACGAAGAGGAAGGAGAGGGGGGAGTGGACAGGTAGATGGGCGCTTCTCCTGTATGCTCTGGCCAGGAATCAAACCCGGGAATCCTGCACACCAGGCCAATGACTCCGTAGGGTCTACCATATCATGCTTTTTACTTAAAAAAAAAATTTACATTTCTTTTGAATGCTGATGAACAGGAGACACCAAATCTTTTTCGCCTGCAAACTACTACCTTCTTTATTAGATCTAGCTAATAACACTGTTTTGTCTTTTTCCAAATAGTTCCAGATATATGGAAAAGATTTATATAGGCGGATGGTGATCTTCAAACCCCTCAGCGAGATCTTCTGAGAATGGCTTTTAAGATACCTAGAGGCAGAAAAAGCCCCATAGAGATCAGGGGAACTACCAGCTTTTAGGATACACCCTTAAAGGCTCCAACGCCCCAAAGGGGTCTCATAGGATGCCATCTGGGTCCTGCTTCAATAGTGGAAAGGAAGGTCATTGAGCTAAAGCCTGCCTGGCTTACACGCCTCTGCTGTGAGGAAACAGGGACACTGGAATGTGGGCTTCCCCCCTCGCTCCTCTAAGGGAGGGTTCAGTCTCTTCCAGTCCTGCTCCAGCCACCTATGACCTAACCTTGCCCAGAAAGCTGGGGTTTGCCACTGAAGGCTGAAGGTGCCCAGGGCCGTCGGCCCCATCTACGACACTGTGGACGAGCCTAGGGTATTTATTCCAAGAAGCAGGTAAACTGATCTCATTTGCACAAGGGCCACTTAACTATGTTTTACCTGAATAGTCAGGTTTTTTATTCTTCCCTCGAAGATCTCCGTTGTGGGTGTTGATAGTCCTATTTTCTGCTGCTTTGCTTAATATATAGTGTTTCCTTTATCCCTCCTACCTCAATGCCCCACTCATATTTCAGGCTGGGACCTACTCCTAATTTAGAGCTCTCTTTCCTCCTTTTGCCAACTTGTATTATGAATTTACCTTTGCCACCCAGCTTAGTGTATCCCAAGGTTCTCTTTACCATGCCACAGTCACAGAGCTCCAGGGAAAAGCACCCTGGTCTCAACTCTCCAGGCAGAGGAGAACAGAAGCTCCATATCCACGCATGTTGCAAATGGCTTTTTCCAGTCTACCTGAATCATTACTAGCTAGAAGCAGCGGTCATTGGGACTTGGACATGAGCTGCAAAGTATAGAATGATGATGACAATTCCAGTGCTGTGCGGACTTTTCCTGTGGGGAACTTTCCTGGACTCCTGCTCCCTGTGACAGCTCCTAACAGACTGAACTGTGGTTGGTTTGCATTTTTCAGGGATTTGGCATGGGGATGGGGCCAACTTGGACTTGGTGAACATGTTAAGGACACTATTCTTTTATGGATTCTTGCTGTATTGGCCAAGAGTTTGCTTAAAGGCTTTTAATCAGTGTAAAAAAAAATAGAGGACTGGATGGAGAAGATGGGGCACATATACACCATGGTATACTATTCAGCTAGGAGAAATGATGACATCAGATTACTTACAGCGGAATGGTGGTGTCTTGGTAGCATTGTGCGGGGGTGAAATAAGCGAATCAGAAAAAAATAGGAACTGCAGGATTCCATACATTGGTGGGACATAAAAGTGAGACTAAGAGGCATGGACAGAAGTGTGGTGGTTATGGGGGGGGGGAGGGAAGGAGGGAAAGGGGGAGGGGGAGGGGTACAGAGAGAACTGGATGGAGGGTGGCGGAGGACGATCTCTCTTCGGGTGATGGGTATGCAACAGAACTAAATGACAAGATAACCTGGAAATGTTTTCTTTGAATGTATGTACCCTGATTTATTGATGTCACTCCATTAAAATAAAAATTTATTTATAAAAAAAAAAAAAAGAATCTTAGAGCATCCTAAAAATGGATGGACATAATAATAAGCACCTAAATAAAGAGATATCAAGCATCAAAAAGAACATTGAAATCATAAAAAAGAGCCAGTCAGAAATGACAAATACAATATCAGAAATGAAGACTGAACTAGAAAGAATTAATAGCAGGCTGAGTGAAGAAGAGAATCAAATTAGCAATTTAGTGGACAAGATAAATGAAAGCACAGAAGCATAGCAGCAAAAAGAAAAGAGGCTCAAAAAGTCTAAGGAAATTCTAAGAGAGCTCTGTGACTACATGAAGAGAAACAACATCCAAATCATAGGGGTTTCTAAAGGAAAAGAGAAAAAATAAGGAATAGAGAACGTGTTTGAAGAAATCCTAGCTGAAAATTTCCCTAAATTTATGAAGGAAAAAGTCACAGAAGTTCAAGAAGCTCAGAGAGTTTCATTAAAGACAAACCCAAAGAGGCCTACAGCAAGACACATCATCATTAAAGTGTCAAAGTTAAGAGACAAAGAAAGAATACTAAAAGCTGCAAAAGAAAAGCAGTTAATTACCTACAGAGGAGCCCCATAAGGATAACATCTGACTTCTCAACAGAAACACTTGAGACTAGAAGGGATTGGCAAGAAATATTCAAAGTGATGCAAAGCAAAAACCTACAACTAAGAATCATTTATCGAGCAATTTAAAGGCTATCCTTTAAAATTTAAGAAGAAATAAAAAGCTTCTCAGAAAATATTAAAAAAAAAACTTAAGGAATTTATTACACGTAAAACAGTATTGCAAGAAATGTTAAGGGGTCTGCTGTAAAAAGAGCAAAGAAAAAAATGACAAAAAGAGTATTGTAGATTTAAAGAATAAAATGGCAATAAACAACTACATATCAATAATAACCTTAAATGTAATTGGATTAAATGCTCCTATCATAAGACATAGGGTAGCCGCATGGATAAGAAACCAGGACCCATACATATGCTGTCTACAAGAGACCCACCTTAGAACAACAGATACACATAGACTAAAAGTGAAGGGTTGGAAAAAAATATTTCATGTAAATGGAAATGAAAAAAAAAGCTTGGATAGCAATACCTATATCTGAAAAAATAGATTTTAAAACAAAGGCTATGGTAAGGCATAAAGAGGATCACTACATAATGATAAAGGAGCAATCCAACAGGAAGAATAACCTTTGTAAATATCTATGTGCCTAGTATGGAAGCACCAAACTATATAAAACAGATTTTGATGGACATAAAGGGCAAGATCAACAGCAATACTATAATAGCAGTAGATTCTAATACTCTACTAACATCAATGATAGATCCTCCATACAGAAGATTAACAAAGAAAGAAATGGGCCTTAAATGACACACTACATCAACTGGATTTAATAGACATCTTCAGAACATTTCAACCCATAGCAGCAGAAAATACATTCTTTTCAAGTGCTCATGGTACATTCTCTAGGAGAGACCACATGTTAGGACACAAAACAAGTCTCAATAAATTTAAACAGATTGAAATCTTATCAACCATCTACTCTGATCACAATGGCATGAAACTAGATATCAACTACAATAGAAAAACTGAAAAACATTCAAACTTGGAAGTTAATAGCATGTTATTAAATTATGAATGGGTTACAAACTAGATCAAGGAAGAAATCAAAACCTTCCTTGAAAAAAATGAAAACAAACATACAACTCAAAATTTATGAGACACAGCAAAAGCAGTCCTGAGAGGGAAGTTCAAAGCATTACAGGCATAGTTTAAGAAGCAAGATAAAGTTCAAATAAACAACTTAATTCTGCATCTAAAAGAACTAGAAAAAGAACGACAAACAAAGACAAGAGAAAGTAGAAGGAAGGAAATAATACAAATCAGAGTGGAAATAAATGACATAGAGGATAAAAAAAAATACAGAAGATCAATAAAACCAAGAGCTGGTTTTTTGAAAAGGTAAACAATTTGATGAACCTTGAATCACACTCATCAAAAATAATGAGAGAAAGAGAGAGAGAAAGAGAGAAGGAACTCAAATAAATAAAATTAGAAAAGAGAGTGGAGAATTAACAATTGACATTACAAATACAAAGGATTGTAAGAAATTACTATAATGATCTGTATGCTTAAAAGTTGGACCTAGTGAAAATGGATAAATTCCTAGAAACATATACTCTTCCAAAACTCACACTGGAAGTATTAGAAAACCTAAACAGACCAAATACAACTAATGAACTTGAAATAGTTATCAAAAAACTCCCAGCAAACAAAAGTCCTGGACCAGATGGCTTCACAGGCGAATTTTAACAAATATTTAAAGAAGAACTAACACGTATCCTTCTCAAGCTATTTCAAAAATTCAAGAGGAGGGAAGACTTCCAAGCTCTTTTTATGAGGCGAGCATAATCCTCATTCCAAAACCAGTTAAACACACTACAAAGAAAGAAAACTATAGACCAATATACCTGTTGAATTTAGATGCTAAAATTCTCAACACAATATTAGTAAACCAGGTCCAGCAATACATAAAAAAATCATACACCATGATCAAGTGGGATTTATTCTAGGGAGGCAAAGCTGATACAATATTCGCAAATCAATCAATGTGATTCATCACATAATAAAAAGGAAAGATAAAAATCACATGATTATGTCATTAGATGCAGACAAAGAACTTGATAAAATCCAGCACCCATTTATAATCAAAACTCTCAGCAAAGTGGGAATACAGAAAACATACCTCAACATGATAAAGGCCATCTATGACAAACCCACAGCCAACATCATACTCAATGGGCAAAAAATTAAAAGCAATCCCCTAAAGATCACGACAAGGCAGGGGTGCCCTATTTCACCCTTCTTATTCAACATAGTTCTGGAAGTCCTAGCCACAGCAATCAGAAAAGAAAAACAAATAAAAGGCATCCAAATTGGAAAAAACAAGTAAAACTATCATTATTTGCTGATGACATGATACTGTACATAGACAATCCTAAAGTCTCAGTCAAAAAACTACTAGAGCTAATAAATGAATTTGGCAAGGTGGCAAGATATAAAATTGATATTCAGGAATCAGTGGCAGTTTTATACACCAACAATTAGCTGTCTAAAGGATAAATTAAGGAAACAATCCTCTTCACTATTGCAACAAAAAAAATAAAGTACCTAGAAGTAAACTTAACCAAGGAGGTAAAGGACTTGTACTCAGAAAATTATAAAACATTGATAAAGAAATCAAGGAAGATACAAACAAGTGGAAGCATAAATGGTGCTGATACATAGAAAGAATAAACATCATAAAAATGTCTATATTAGCCAAACCTATCTATAAATTCAATGCAATTCCTATTAAAATACCAATGGCATACTTTAAAGATATAGAACAAATATTTCAAAATTTTATATGGAATAAAAAGGAACACGAATAGCCTCAGCAATCTTGAAAATGAAGAATACAGTGGGAGGTATCACACTTCCTGATATCAACTTATACTACAAGGCCATTGTATTCAAAACAGCTTGGTAGTGGCATAAGAACAGGAATACAATCAATGGAACAGAATAAAGAACCCAGAAATAAACCCACGCCATTATGGTCAATTGATATTTGACAAAGGAGGTAAGGAAATACAATGGAGAAAAGACAGTCTCTTAAATAAGTGGTGTTGGGAAAATTGGACAGCTACCTGCAAAAAAAAAAAAAAAAAAAAAAAATGAAACTAGACCACCAAGTTGCACCATTTACAAAATTAAACTCAAAGTGGATAAAAGACTTAAATGTAAGTCGTGACACCATAAACATCTTGGAAGGAAACATAGGCAGTAAAATCTCCGATATCACTCACAGAAATATTTTTGCTGATTTATCTCCACAAGCAAGTTACTACAGGACACAGGATGAACAAATGGGACTATATCAAACGAAAAAGATATATATATATATTTTTTTTTTTCTGAACCTGGAAACAGGGAGGCAGTCAGACAGACTCCCGCATGCGCCCGACCAGGATCCACCCGGCACGCCCACCAGGGGGCGATGCTCTGCCCATCCGGGGCGTCGCTCTGTCGCGACGAGAGCCACTCTAGCGCCTGGGGCACAGGCTAAGGAGCCATCCCCAGCGCCCGGGCCATCTTTTGCTACAATGGAGCCTTGGCTCCGGGAGAAGAAGAGAGAGACAGAAAGGAAGGAGAGGGGGAGGGGTGGAGAAGCAGATGGGTGCTTCAACTGTGAGCCCTGGCCGGGAATTGAACCTGGGACTTCCGCACGCCAGGCCGACACTCTACCACTGAGTCAACCGGCCAGGGCCATGAAAAAGATCTTGAACAGCAAAAGATACTATGAACGAAATAAAAAGACAACCCACAAAATGGGAGATCATATTTGCCAATATGTCTGATAAGGGGTTAATAACCAAAATTTATAAAGAACTTGTAAAACTCAACACCAGAAAGATAAAATATCCAATTAAAAAATGGGCAGAAGAAATGAATAGATACTTCTCCAAAGAGGCCAATAGGCTTATGAAAAATTGCTCAACATCACTAATCATTAGAGAAATGCAAATTAAAAGCACAATGAGATATCACCTCACACCAGTCAGAATGGCGCTCTTCAACAAAACAACACAGAATAAGTGCTGGTGAGGATGTGGAGAAAAGGGAACCCTCCTGCACTGCTGGTGGAAATGTAGACTGGTGCAGCTTCTGTGGAAAACAGTATGGAGATTCCTCAAAAAATTGAAAATCGAACTGCCATTTGACCCAGCCATCCCATTTTTAGGAATATACCCCAAGAACACCATACAACGGTTCCAGAAGGAGAAATGCACCCCCATGTTTATATCAGCATTGTTCACAATAGCGAAGATCTGGAAACAGCCCAAGTGTCCGTCAGAGGACGAGTGGATTAAAAAGCTTTGGTACATATATACTATGGAATACTACTCAGCCATAAGAAATGATGACATCGGATCATTTACAATAACATGGATGGACCTTGATAACATTATACGGAGTGAAATAAGTAAATCAGAAAAAACTAATAACTATATGAACCCATGCATAGATGGGACATAAAAATGAGACTCAGAGACATGGACAAGAATGTGATGGTAACGGGGGGGGGGGGGTGGAGAGGTTGGGAGGGCGTGGGGGAGGGTAGGGGCAGAAAGAAAACCAGATAGAGGGTGACAGAAGACCATTTGACTTTGGGTGAGGGGTATGCAGCATAATCAAAGGTCAAAATAATCTGGAGATATTTTCTCGGTACATATGTACCCTGATTTATCAATGTCACTGCATTAAAATTAATAAAAATAAGATAAAAAAATAAAAATAAAAAATTGGCAGAAGAACTGAAAAGAGACTTCTCCAAAGAAGACATACAAATGGCCAAAAGGCATATAAAAAACTTTCAAAGTTACTAATCATCAGAAAAATTCAAATTAAAACTACA